>NW_020173382.1:712319-719934 GCF_003031525.2 Neophocaena asiaeorientalis asiaeorientalis
GATGTGGACCATTTTTAAAGTCTTTATTGAATTTGTTACAATATTGCTTCTGTTTTATGGTTTTGTCTTTTGGCGGCGAGGCATGGGGGATCTTAGCTCCCCAACCAGGGATGAAACCCACACCCCCTGCATTGGAAGGTTAAGTCTTAACCACTGGACTGCCAGGGAAATCCCTGAATATTGAGTTATATAGCATACTTTCTTTAAATTTTTCTCAGTAGTTGTGCATTTAAGTTATTACAGTGTTTGCTACTATAGGTTAATACAATTATTCATATAATACAGAGGTAAAGTAAATATTGATGCATATAGCTTTTCTTCATTTGAATTTGTTGCTCGGGATAAATTCCCAGGAATGTGATTACTAGGTTAAAGTTTCTTTTTTTTGTTTGTTTATTTTGTTTTGTTTTTGTTTTTGTTTTGGCTGCGTTGGATCTTCATTGCTGTGCGTGGGCTTTTCTCTGTTTGTGGCGAGTGGGGGCTACTCTTCATTGCAGTGCGTGGGCTTCTCATTGTGGTGGCTTCTCTTGTTGCGGAGCATGGGCTCTAGGCGCGTGGGCTTCAGTAGTTGCAGCTCGTGGACTCTAGAGAGCACAGACATCAGTAGTGCAGGCTCAGTACGTGTGGCACATGGGCTTAGTTGCTCCGCGGCATGTGGGTTCTTCCCGGACCAGGGCTCGAACCCATGTACCCTGAATTGGCAGGCGGATTCTTAAGTACTGTGCCACCAGGGAAGTCCAAATGTTCTTGATAGGTATCTCCAAATTGCTTTCTGCAGTGGACCTTGTGGTTCTCTTCTTAGCAATCACCATGATATGTGTGGAATTGATTCTACAACCACCTGTGACTGTGAACCCTCATTACTCTTAACCAATTTGGGTAATCCATTCTTTTTGCCATAGTATTTGGTTGAAATAACCCAGGCCTAAACTATTCAGCATATAGTATTCCCCTGGTCACAGAAATTGGTTCAGTGGTGGCCCAGTCAGTATGAAGCTCAGGACTCCTTTCCATGCTTATAAAACGCAGCAGACTCTCTTTCCCAAGATATTCAAGAGGAAGCACATAGTCTCATTGTTTTGGCAGACATTTTGTAGCGATGAGGAACAGCAGCCTGAGGATGAAGCCAACACAACGAGGCAGGCAGATGTGAAGGAATTACAAAGAAACAGCTAGAACCATAATTAAACTGTGTCTTAACACCTTCTTAGCCCTGAACTCTTGGTTATATGATACAGTAAATTCCCTTTAAATGAATTTGAATTGGGCATCCTGTTACAAGCGGAAGCATACGGACATATTTTTTAAAGTCTATCAATTTATATTGCTGCTATTTGAACTGAAACTTCATTAAGCATTTTTAATTGCTAATTTAATTGTCCTAATGACTTTTTATTTGAATATTTTTCCATGTTTGCTTCCTATTTTTATTTTCTCATGTGAATTGGTTGTACATGTCCCTTATTCATTTATATACTCATTCATTTGTTCATTCATTCATTCATTCAACACATTTTTCTTGACTGCTTACTATAAGCCTAGTCTTAATGTCATTTTCACAAATTCAGACAAATTCTTTATATAGAAGAGCCGTTAAGCCTTTGCCCATCATGTCTGGTGGAATTTTCTGTGTGGTAGAGTTTTCCTCTTATTTTAGTCTTTTTGTTCATTCATTCAGCAAATATTTATTGAGCTCTACTATATGCCAGGTTTGGTTTCAGGCCCCAGGTGTATAGCAATGAAGAAAACAAGTTTCTTGCCTTCACAGTCCTTAAATTCTAATAGGGTCAACAATTAAGAAATAAATAAACAAGTAAATTTATGGTACGTTAGAGGTGATAAATGCTATATAGTTCAAGAAAAATAATGGTCAGTAATGAGGATAAGGAGTGCTGGGTGGAGGTGTTGCTATTGCATATAGGGTGTTAAGGGACATTTGAAGGTGTTTATATGAGTGGAGAGCATTCCAGGCAGAGGAAAATAGCAAGTGCAAAGGCCCAGGAGAAGGATCGTGCATAGTATGTTCAAGGAAGCCAGCATGGTTGCAGAGAATGAGTAGATGAGGTCAGAGAGAAACTAGGAATCCAGATTATATAGATCTTTACAGGTTATCATAAGAATTTTTTATTTTACTGTTCAGAAGTTTACTTGTTTAAACAGTACAATCATAAAAGTTTATCATTTCCTTTTAAATTTCTTTTCCTGAAAAATATCTTTCCGAAGATATACGTGTTCTTTTCTAGTCCCAGTTTGTTTTTAATTAACTCAATTTTCAATATTTTATCCATCCAGAATTTATGTTGCATAATGTAAAATATGTAATTCAACCAATTTTTCCCCCAAAGTGGCTATAGTTATCCTAGCAATATTACCTAAATATTTCTTTCCCCATGTTTGATGGTGCTTACCTCATTTGCATAGTAAATTCTTATATATAAATGATTTGTTTCTGGATGGTTTTCCTTTTCTACTACTTCTCTTTATTTTTCTGTTTTACATTGGTACCATATTGTTGTTGTCATTTTAAAATTATTTATTTATTTATTTATTTATTTATGGCTGTGTTGGGTCTTCGCTGTTGTGTGTGGGCTTTCTCTAGCTGCGGCAAGTGGGGGCTGCTCTTTGTTGTGGTGCTCGGGCTTCTTGTTGCGGTGGCTCCTCTTGTTGCGGAGCATGGGCTCTAGGCACGCGGGCTTCAGTAGTTGTGACTCACGGGCTCTAGAGCGCAGGCTCAGTAGTTGTGATGCACAGGCTTAGTTGCTCTGCAGCATGTGGAATCTTCCTGGACCAGGGATCAAACCTGTGTCCCCTGCATTGGCAGGCAGGTTCTTATCCACTGTGCCACAAGGGAAGCCCCAGTACCATATTGTTTTGATTATTATTGTTTTATAATGTGTTCCAGTATTTGGCAAAATTGGTACCTTCTCCATTTTCTTCCTTTGCAAAATATTCTTCTGATATTATTGACTTGTTTATTTTTTCCAAATGAAGGTTAGAATCATTTTGTTGAGTGTCATAGCAAACATTTTGGGGTTTAGATTAGGAATTTATCAAATTTGATACATTATCATTGAGGAAAGATCTATTATAATGGGAAATATAATTTTAGCTGTGTTAGTATACAACTAACTGAATTCTTCCTTGGTCTGGGGATTTGTTCAAATGGTGATTTTACTCTTTGTGGGGATAAGTCAGTATCAATTAACTTGGTTTAAATTTTGGGATTTAAAAGTTTTGAATAAGTAATAAGTACTTTATCCTAATTTCTAGGGAGATTAATGGCAGGGGAGGGTGTGGCACGCCATAATGTAAAATTGAGAATATAGTTATTTATCCATTAAAAAAATATTTGTTGAATGCCTCTTATGTGTGCTACATTCTGGGAACACAATAGTGGATAAACAGACCCAAACCCC
Source organism: Neophocaena asiaeorientalis asiaeorientalis (assembly GCF_003031525.2). NCBI lineage: Eukaryota > Metazoa > Chordata > Mammalia > Artiodactyla > Phocoenidae > Neophocaena > Neophocaena asiaeorientalis. The sequence continues at coordinate 715,736 of NW_020173382.1, forward strand.
TGCCCTCATGGAGCTCACAGTCTAATCATAGAGTGTTTAATGATCAGTGGTAACAATTGAAATACTTGCTCCCAGGCTACAGTAGATTTTACTGAGAAATGCTGGAATGTCCATAATTTAGTGTGCTTTCTGCTTGTTTTATTTGGAACTGATTCTGAGGTTTTGCCAAGGATGGCTGGGAATGACTTGCAATGATATTGGGTGATATCCAGAATGTAATATGAACATAGAACCATCATCAAAATATGCTACCCCTGCACCTGGATTGCAGCTGTACCCATGAATCTTTATTCTGAGAGGAATGGGTTTCTTGTTTGGCTTTAGATGAGTTTTGTGATCTCATGCTCAGTGACCCAGACACTATTGTGAATGTTGCATTGGGCTTATGGAATTGTTTAGCATGAACTTCTTGGTATATTTCCCCTAACTGTTTTTTAATATTTGATTTGGTTCTTTAGTCTGATATTCTTTTTTTTTCCTAATAAATTTATTTTATTTATTTATTGTTGGCTGCATTGGGTGTTCATTGCTGCACGTGGGCTTTCTCTAGTTGCAGAGAGCGGGGGCTACTCTTCCAGTGTGGTGCACGGGCTTGGCTTCTCATTGCAGTGGCTTCTCTTGTGGAGCACGGGCTCTAGGCACGTGGGCTCAGTAGTTGTGGTTCGCAGGCTCTAGAGCACAGCTCAGAATTTGTGGCACGCGGGCTTAGTTGCCCCACGGCATGTGGGATTTTAGTTCCCTGACCAGGCCTCAAACCCATGTCCCCTGCATTGGCAGGCGGATTCCCAACCACTGTGCCACCAGGGAAGTCCTTGTCTGATATTCTTGATTGGCTATTTTAATCTGCTTAGGGACTTGGAGGGAGTTGAAAACAAAGGACAAAATGCAAAGGCAAATATTAGATGGCATCAGTATGTAGTGGTAGCTGGCATGGGGACACAGGAATGTTGAGGGAAGATGGCAAGGAAGTCCAAAGTAAGGTAAATGAAGGTTTGTAGAAATCTCCAGGTCACTGATGAAGTTAGACTCAGCCTAGAAATTAATTAGGGCATGCTCAGTGGTGAAAAACTTTCTTTTGGCATGGGTCTAATCTGAGCAGTTTGGATTTCTCAGAAACAGCAGTTGTGGTAGAACAGCTGTTATTTTACATCTGTGACTCTCCACAGGACAAGCCCTGTGCCCTGTATTTGGCTATTTTTCATTAATTGGGCTAGAACCCCTGGAAGAGAAAGCAATCTTGAGTCTTGGGATTGAGAAGAGTACTGACCCTTGACACTCTGGGGCTTTAACAGCAGCTTGCAAAAGGGCATTCGGCAGGCAGGGATGTTTGAAGAGGCAATAAGAGAAGTCAAAGAAGCAGAGGGGCAGGAATCAACAGTAAAACTTCCTGTTACAAAAGGATAAGCGATTGGATCAGTGCAGAAGAACATGAAAGAAGTAATCTTGAGGTTCTTGCAGAGGAGGCAGAGTTTATTAACAGCTACCTTATATATATCTCATTTATTCCTCATAGCAACTCTCTGAGGTAATTATTATTATTACCCCATTTTACAAATAAGGAAACTAAGGAACAGACAGGCAAAGGAACTTATCCAAGGTTACCCAGGTAGTAAGGGGCAGAGCTGGGATTCTAGTCTCAGCAGTCTGGTCTTGAGTCTATGCTCTCAACCACTACACTACATGGTCTTTCTCAGACCATGTGGAATCAGAGCAGGATTTTGACGTCATCCCAAGCCCAATTTTTTCTTTAGTTATTGTTCTGCGTTTAGTGTATGAGGATTTATTTTGTGATACAGGATGCTTTGGGCCTCTTGGGGGTCCTCTTTGAATGAAGGCTACTTTTGCATTTTTTTGTCTTCAGACTGCACAGTGGAGAACAGTTGGATCTCTATATTCCTGAGCTAATTCCAGGGTTAAATCCATGATCACTGGGCTGGCCCATGCTTTTAATGCTCTAAGCGTTTTATTTGTATACCCCTTCCATCCTCGAAAGCAGCTCAGAGTGTGCAGGGGAAATGGCTGTCTTGGATGATTTAATGTGCTTCTATCCATCAGTATAAAAGCAACAGGCTTATAAAGCAGAAAAAAATGGGAATGTTAGAAGTGATTATAAAAGGGGGAAATCAGTCTTGAGGAGAAAAGTCTTGAGAAAAGATGGAGAAAGCAGAATCAAAACAGACAAGGGTCTTAGAGATGAGGGAGCTGAATGTGGATGAGGGTCTTAACAGCCAAGTACAAGGGTCTTCCTGTGTTCTGAGGATCTCTGGCATGAAGTTACCAGGGGAGAAACATAGCTATAGAACTCTATACATTGGACACGGCTGAAGAAGACACCCTTAGTGGACTTTGAGGTATCTTTCTTAAGGGCATCAAGTAAAATATATTAATAAAAATATCCAAAGATTCTCCTTTCATAAGCAATCTAGATTCTGTGCACCTCTGGAGTTAATCTTACTCTAGAATGTGGTGCTTAACAAATAAACTTTTCGTTTTGTTTATGGTTTCCTTTGCTGTGCAAAATCTTTGAGCTTAACTAGGTCCTGTTTGTTTATTTTTGTTTTTATTTCCATACAGCAAAGAAAACCATAAACAAAACGAAAAGACAACCCACAGAATGGGAGAAAATATTTGCAAATGATGTGACCGACAAGGGATTAGTCTCCAAAATTTACAAACATCTCATGTGGCTTGATATCATCAAAACAAACAACCCAATCAAAAAATGGACAGAAGACCTAAGAGGACATTTTTCCATAGAAGACATACAGATGGCCAAGAGGCACGTGAAAAGACGTTCAACATCGCTAATTATTAGAGAAATGCAAATCAAAACTACAATGAGATATGACCTCACACCAGTCAGAATGGCTATCATCAAAAAATCCACAAACAATAAATGCTGGAGAGGGTATGGAGAAAAGGGAACCCTACTACACTGTTGGTGGGAATGTAAATCAGTGCAGCCACTGTGGAGAACAGTATGGAGGTTCCTTAAAAACCTAAAAATAGAGCTACCATATGATGCTGCAATCCCACTACTGGGCATATATCTGGAGAAAACCGTAATTTGAAAAGATACATGCACCCCAATGTTCATTGCATCACTGTTTACAATAGCCAAGACATGGAAGCAACCTAAATGTCCATCAACAGAGGAATGGATAAAGAAGATGTGGCACATATATACAATGGAATATTACTCAGCCATTAAAAAGAATGAAATAATGTCATTTGCAGCAACATGGATGGACCTAGAGATTGTCATACTGAATGAAGTTAAGTCAGACAGAGAAAGAGAAATATCATATGATATCACTTATATGCAGAATCTTAAAAAAATGATACAAATGAACTTATTTATAAAACAAAAACGGACTCACAGACTTGGAGAATGAATTTATGGTTACCTGATGGGGAGGGACAGTTAGGGAGATTGGGATTGTACAAAACGCTATATCTAAAATAAACAACTGGGGATTTCCCTGGTGGTGTAGTGGTTAAGAATCCGCCTGCCAGTGCAGGGGACACGGGTTTGAGCCCTGGTCTGGGAAGATCCCACATGTCGCAGAACAACTAAGCCCGTGTACCACAACTACTGAGCCTGCGCTCTAGAGCCCAAGAGCCACAACAACTGAGCCCGCGTGCCACAACTACTGAAGCCCACGCACCTAGAGTCTGTGCTCTGCAACAAGAGAAGCCAGCGCAATGAGAAGCCCGCCCACCGAAACGAAGAGTAGCCCCAGCTTGCTGCAACTAGAGAAAGCCCGCGCACAGCAACAAAGACCCTACGCAGCCATAAATAAATAAATAAATAAATAAATAAATAAATAATTTAAAAATGCAATTGATAAAAAAATAAAATAAAATAAACAACCGACAAGGACCTACTGTATTAAAAAAAATGGAGAGAGTACAAGAGAATGATATAGATGTGATGAGATTGGCCATGTGTTGATAATTCTTGAAGCAAATTGATGGATTCATGGGGATTTATTACACTACTCCTTCCACTTTTGTGTATGTTTGAAATTTACCCTAATAAAAATTTTTTTTAAATAAACTGATGCAAGGAGAATTTATATCCTTACAATATTTAGGGTTTCCATCTATGAACATAGCATGTGTATATTTATTTAATTCATCTTTTTTATCTCATAAAAGAAAACGTCTACCTTTGTTAATTCAATTAAGCCTAGAAC
>NW_020173382.1:721197-743061 GCF_003031525.2 Neophocaena asiaeorientalis asiaeorientalis
TTTGAAGTTGGAAAGATCTGTGTTTCTTTTACCTCTGCCATTTCCCTTGCTGTATAATTTTAGTTATATCACTACACTTTTCTGAGCTTCAGTTTTCTCATCTGTAAATTGAGGTTCAAAAAGTACCTACCTCACTGGTTTGTTGAGAGGTTTAAATGAGATTATGTGGGAATTCCCTGGTGGTCCAGTGGTTAGGACTCTCCACTTTCACTGCCAAAGGCCCGGGTTTAATTCCTAGTTGGGGAACTAAGATCCCGAGGCCAAAATAAATAAATAAATAAAATGAGATTATGTAAAGCAGTGCCTAGCTCAAGCACTCAGTTACCCACATAACTACCCACAACCCCATGACTGCCTTCCTATGAAAGAAGAGGTTCTGCTCCCCGCTCAGCACTTCGGTCTAAATGTAGATACATTAAATTTTCCTAAGTACCGTCTAGCATAGTTGAGGTAAGGCTGGAACATTTAACAAGATTGTTCTAAAACCTAGGGAATAAAAATAGATAAATAAACACAGAGAATAATATGAAACCAGATCATTGTATTTTACAACATAAGGCTTGCTTTTCAGAACCCCGTCTTATCCTTGATCTGCAACTATTTCCACAGAGTTGGTATCATCTTAGCAACCCACCACCCAGGAGCGTAAGGAGAGAACGTCTGAATCTAAGAGCACTAGACTTAGAGAAAGACAAACAGTTCATTTCCTTGCCCACCTAAATAAATAGGTGGTGCCGTCTTAGTTTCACGTTCTTGTCTTTTTGCTCAGATGATTGATAATCTGGAATAACCACTGTTTTCCAGGGAGACTCCATTCATGCTTTGCCCACAGTAGTGTGGCCTTTCCCTGCAGACATTAACTTGACAACAATTTTAGAAAATAACACAATAGTATCATTCATTCATACTAAAAATATATATATGGTTGGTTGAGGTGGGGGCTTTTTGTTATATCTTCCGATAGTTTTTATAGTTTTATTTATATAGGTTATATAAATTTTGTCTTGTTTATTTTTCAGTTCTTTATATTTTGTATTTTCCATCATAATTTATTTAATGCTTATACCTTATTTCTCTTTTATATCTTATTGAATTGATCAGAAGTTCTAAAACAATATTAAAAATGCTAGAAGATATTTTTATTTTTCTTGTTTTTTTAAAAAAGATACTTATAATGATCTTCAGTAAATATTATTTTGCTTCATGTTTAAAATAGATGTTCTTTGTCATGTTTTCCTCATTATTTTCAAATATACCCTTAGCGTATTTATCATTCCATTCCTAATTTTAAGGAATGCATATTAAATGTCATTATTTGCTCTATTGATTATCTCTTAGAACTAAATCTTGATCCATCTGGCAAACATTTATTAAGCTTCTGCTCTGTGTCAGGCACTATACAAGGCTGCTAAGAGAGACAAAGATGAATAGTGTCACAGACTAGTCAGAGGACAAGATGCCAACCATTACAGTACAGGATGGTAAGTCCTAAAACAGACTAAGAGTGCAGGTTAACCCAGATCTTCCCAAATGATGCACGTGACGGATTGGGTCTGGGTTGCAGGCAGAGCTTATGTATTCAGCTGGTCCACACTAAAACAATTAGATCCTTTAAAAACTTGAAATACTTCCGTAGCAAATCACTGTTGCCCTAAGCGCCCTGAGTGCTCCCTCACTGACCCAACTATTTCCTGGGACTCCCCCCGCCCAGACCTCCCAAGAATCTACCAACTAAAGGGGTAACACCTGCTGTATGAGGCCACAAGGACCCTGATCTAATGCTACTTCCCAGAATCCACGTACATTCTCATTGGTTGATTTGTGTACCTTACCACTTGATAAATACTGTGACTAGCACCCTTGGTTATGGATGTACCGATATATCCATCCCCTTGACTCTCAGGGTGGCCAGTGGGCTTGAGACAGCCAGAAACCCCTTCTCCCCTCCTCTAGCTAGGAGCAGCCTCATCTGCATACACCAATGGCCCATACAAATATTTTTATTTTCTATCTATGCTCTGAAAAAGTTGGCAAGCACTGATTTTACCTATAGTCTTATACTAATAGACTGCTTTAGTCTGAACCATTGCTTTCCTAGAACCAGTCCTTTGTGATAGTAATGTTTTGCTCCTTTCAAGCTTTGCTAAATCATGACTGCTAGCATCTTAAGGCTTTTTTTCCCCTATATTCAGAGTTTACAGTGGTCTCTGATTTTTGTGTTTTATTTTATCTTTGTTAGGTTTTGGGATCAGGACCAGATTTGTTTCATGGAATAAAAAGTTAGGTGTATCCTAACTTTTTCCATGTTTTCTTCCTTGGAGATTTGAAAATATTATTAGATTTAAGAATTTTGTGTGGTGACAGTTTCTCAATTTATTCAAATTTTCTACTAGTTGTAGTATGAATTTTAATATTTTATAGTTTTGTAGAAAAAACATCCATTGCATTATATTGTAAAAATGTATTAGCATACAATTGTGCGTAGCATTTCCTTACAATTAAAAATATTATTTATACTGGTTGTTACATTCCCTTTCTTATTTCTAAGTTTGTGTGTATGTTTCTCTTACATAGGTTTGCCAGAGGTTCATCTACTTTATTAGTCCTTTCAAGCAACTAGCTCTTGAATTTATTTATTAATTCCACTGTTTTTACATCCTCTAATATTTTTTTTTGCTTTTATCTTTATTATTTCCTTCCTCCTATTTTCTCATGCAATATTTTGCTCTTTTTCTAAAATGTTAAGCTCAATGTTTAGTTTAGTTTATTGGCCTTAAATTTTAACAGTGAGAGGTGAAGACGATGCCGTTGTACATCTGTCAAAAACCCCTTTCTCTGAGCTAGATAGGTGTGGGAGGAAATGGAAAATGGGGACTGCTAGAAGCCCAAAGCCAGAGAGAATATGGCAATGAATGTTTTTCCCACAATAATCCCTGCACTTAACGCTTTCCCAAAAGCGTTTCTCCACAGTGGGGCAGTAGGGAGTAAGAAGTGTAGGACCTGGCTTTCAAGAGAGGAAAATGTATCCCTCTTTGCTCTGAAACCTGCGCATATCTGTTTGTGCAGAGGCTGTGCTGGTAATTCTTGCCCCCGGTGTTTGCTTTTTCTGAGTCTTGCTTTCCTTCCTGCTCACCATAGTAGTTAGGAAGCTCAGCCCTCCAGACTGCTGTTTTAGCCAAGCTAAAACTGTCTGAATCTCTCCAGGGGTCAGGCAGAAGAAGCCCTGGAGCTTTGAGCTCAAGCTGCGACGTGGCTGCTGCCACTGTCACCACCACTCCCTCTTATCTGACTCCAGGGTTTTAGCATTAGAGGCTCAAGGCACAGATTGGCTGTCTCATGGCATCAGGAGGAGTTGAAGGGTATGGCTTGCATGCTTAAATTGTTTTAGGGATGTGTGTGGAGGAGGAGGTGGAAGGAGGGTAAAAAAATGGGAGTAGGCTACACAGAAAGGCATTCCCCGGGAACAGAGGAAGCAGGTGCAGGGAAGGCCCATGCTTTCCCTCCCAGGGCCCAGGAATCTTGCCTCTGAATATCCCCGTTCATAAACTTGTTTCTTCCAGCCAGGCTCTTGTTATGAATCAGTAGGGGGCAGCAGTCCCAATCCTAAGTGTAGGTACAAACGGAGGTGCCCAATACCTAGACAGTCCTGTAAGGTCTGACATCTATCACTCACCCCTTTGGTCCCTGTGCCCCACCCACACTAGCCCTCTTTTCTCTCCTTCAATGTGCCGAACGCTTTCTCAGCTCGTGGCCTCTATACATTCTGGTTCCTCTGCCTGGAACATGCTTCCTCTGGAACATGCTTCTCTTATCATGGTTGGTTCTTTCTCATCATTTAAGTCCCAGCTCACATGAATCATCACCTACTTAAAGAAGCCTTCCCTGACCACTTTAGTCTCAGAAAGCACTGCCCACCCCCATGCCCAAGCTACTCTTAATTCCATTTTCTTGCTTTATTTTCTTCATAGAAAATCTTGTTTTTTTTACTTGCCTGTCTCCTTCACCTGAATGTAAGCTCTACTAGGCCAGGGATCTTACTGCCTTGTTCACTGCTGTATGGTCCAGTCCTATAACCAGTGTTTAGTATATAGTACACACTCAATGGATCTCTTTTGAAGGAATGAATGAACCAATGTGCCAAGCACTAGGCCAGGTGCTGGTGGCACAAATCGAGAGGGAGCTCATAGCACAGTGGGAGAGGAAGATATGTAAATGAATAATTACTAAATAATGGGAGGCCTGTGTACTGTACCATCATAAGCCGTGCCTCTGCGTTCAGAAAGGCCTGGTTTTAACCTTGGCTCTACCATTTACTGGCTGTGTGACTGGGAGGTTGCTCAACCTCTCTGTGGCTCGGTTTCCTCATTTGTAAAATGAGGATAATAATAATAATAATACTTTTTCCATGGCATTGTTATGAACATTATATTATATTATAAAGGGTCAATAGAGTGTTTGATAAATGGGAGTTGTTATACTGAAGCCTTAGAGTGGTGTGATTCTAAATTTTTTTTGTTGCTAGATCTTTAGCTCTAGATCTTTAGCTCTAGTTGCTCTTATGGAAAGCAGTCCAGACCTAGAAGGAGCCACAGTGATGTTCATTAACAGCAAGCCCACTCAGAATAGGTCGGGCCTGGTTGATGGAGCTGGGAAATGCTTCTCTGAGAGGGAATGGTACCTCCTACTTTCCATTCCATCTTACAAAGCCAGGCCAGTGGAGGGAAATTAATTGCTGATAAATACAGAGGCACTTACTGCTAATAATTCAATCAGGTGTCAAGATAGAGCTGATTAAAAGAGGATTCAGAAGCTTCTAGTTGATGGAGGCTGCATTCCTTAACCATTCCAGTGTAAGACATTATTTTAATGACATTATTTATTCAGGTGAACCCTTCATTTTGTAGAGGAAAAACCGAAGCCCAGCATCTTGCTTGAGGACATTAGGTTTGAAAAAAGCAGAGTTTTAGAAAGTTTAGTCTGGTACCACAGCAGAAAACCTCCTATTGTTCTGCTACCAGTAGAGCCTCCACTTTTCTGTTCTGGGCCAACCTCTCATATTCCCATTTCGTTAATTCGACAGAGTAATTCAGTGCCTACTGTGTGCCACACACTCTGCTGGTGCTGGGTACCAGCAATAAACACACAGCCCCAGTTATTGTTCAGCTGGTAATCTGAGAGAAAGACAGACAAAAAAACAAGCAAGGGGGGATGTACAGGATATTGGGGGAGCACCTAGGAAACTTACTTAATTCAGGCTGGAGCAGGAGGGGATATGGAGAGGGCTGTCATCAAAGGCTTCCAGGAGGAAATCTTATCATTCCATCTAAATTGAGAACTGAAGTTTAAGTGGGAGTTAGCCATGTGAGTCAGGGGTGGAGAGGAGCTATGTGTTACTGCCAGAGGGGATACCATGTACAAAGGTCAGTGAAAGAGAGCATGGTGTGGCCATGACAAGGAATGAAGTACTGATATATGCTACCACATGGAGGAACGTTGAAGACATTATGCTAAGTGAAAGAAGTCAGAAGCAAAAGGCCACATATTGCATGATTCCCCGTATATGAAAAGTCCAGAATAGCTAAATCTATGGAGACAGAAAGTAGATTAATTAGTGGTTGTCTAGGGCAGATGGGGAGGGGGTTGGGGGGGTGATGGTTAAGGGGTGTGGGACTTCTTTTGGGGGTGATGAAAATATTCTAAAGCTGAGTACGATGATGGATGCACAGTTCTGTGAATATACTAGAAGCCATTGAATTGTGCACTTAAGAAAAGAGAATGTGATATGCCGTAGAAACCAAAAGACATATGATATGGCTAGAGGATAGAGAGAGAGAGGGGAATAAGTGGCAAGAGATAAGGTTGAAGAGACAGTATTACTACGAAAAGCTAACATTTATAGAGCACTGTTTGAATACTATGCATATATTAACAAAATATTAAAAACGACCCTAAAATGTAGGTACTGTAATTACCTCATTTTACAGATGAGAAAACTAAGACATAGGGAAGTTAACTTGCTCAAAGTTACACAGCTACTAAATATGGTGAAGCTGGGATTTGAACCCAGCCAGCCTTGCTCCCCAGTCTTACCATTACACTTTACTGTGAAAACAAGAGCTGATCATGAAGGGCTTTGGAAATCACGTTAAAGAGTTTAAATTTGGGGGACCTCCCTGGTTAAGAATCCGCCTTCCAATGCAGGGGACACAGGTTCGAGCCCTGGTCCGGGAAGACCCCACATGCCACGGAGAAACTAAGCCCGTGCACCACAGCTACTGAGCCTGCACTCCAGAGCCCGCGAGCCACAACTACTGAGCCCGCATGCTGCAACTACTGAAGCCCACGCGCCCAGAGTCCATGCTCCGCAACAAGAGAAGCCACCGCAATGAGAAACCTGCGCACCGCAACCAAAGAGCAGCCCCTGCTCGCTTCAACTAGAGAAAGCCCGCGTGCAGCAACAAAGACCCAGCACAGCCGAAAAAAAGGGTTTAAATTTTTTGTTGAGGTCATTTTGAAGTGTTTTAAATAGAGGTGGTAAGATCAGACCTGCCTGTGTTGGAGAAGACCAACTGCATTCTTGTTGCGATGTGACCAAATGGATTGGGTGCAGGGTGGAGGGAGTAGTGGTAAGGTCAGAGGCAGTGAGTTCTCTAAGGAGTTGGTCTGAACTTGGGGCCCTGAAATAAGAATTGCAGTAGCAATGAAGAAGAAGAGAAGTGGATAGATTTCAGAAATATTTACGAGAATTAATCGACAGAACTTGTTGATTGACTGAACGTAGAGAGGGAGAGAGAGAGTCGAGGTTGACTCCGGGGATTTTCACTTGGGCAGCTGGGTTGATGGTGATGCTGTTTTCTGAGATCATAGAAAGAGGATGAATTCAGATTTGGGCATGCTGAGTATAAGTTCAAGTTTAAATGCTGAGTAGGAAGTTGGATATTAAGGTCCAAAAACCAAGGGGACAGACCACACGAGAAATACAGATTTGGGGAGTTATCAGCGTATAGTTGGTATATGAAGCCATGGGAGTAAGTGCGTGCTCAGGATAATGTGTCAGGTGAGACGAGAAAAGGGCCTAGAAGAAGACACAGCCTCAAGGTACACCAGTATTAAAGGATTGACAGGTGTGAGGAGACTGAGCTGGGGGAGCCAAAGAAGTAGGACGAAAAGCCGGAGAACCTGGTTTTCTAGAAGGCAAGCGAACAGAACGCTTCAAGAGCGAGGGCGGGTCAACTGTGTCAGTTACATCTGAGAGCTAATGACAGAAAAGTACCCGCTGAGTTGTGCAACGAGGCGTCAGTCCATTGGTGAGTGCAGTTTCAGTAGAGTGTGGGGAGAGAAAGACTGATTATAGTCATTGAGAGAGTGATTCACAAGAAGCTTGCTTTTTGCCTTTTTCCACAGATCCCACTAGTTGATTTTTCTACTTGACTTCCTCTCTGCCTTGTCTCGTCTCTCCAGCCCTTTATCGCACTGTAAGTTTGGTAGCTCCTATTGGACACTCAGCCTCCTTTCCTTTTAAAGCTCCATTTTGCTGGTGATAACTAAATGGAAACAGACAGCAGATTAAAAAAAAAATCTGGGAAGGGATTTAAGGCTTCTAGAAATCTGATAACTTTCTTATCATGGTTATTTCCTAGACCAGTTTTTTCTAAAATATTTTCCGCAGATATTATATGATAAAAGGGTTTTATGACAGTTTCTTTACTGTCTGACATTTGAAAGCCTTTAATATGCTTATATATGCTTATATAACCTGTGAATCTGTGGGTGCACTGAGCGTAGAATTAATGAGGCTGTGTTTCTCAAACTTACTTGATCGTGGAACCTTTTGTTGAGAAGCACTGATAAGATTAGTGTTCCACAGAAGACACTTTGGGCAAGTCTACCCATGCTTATAATTCCAAATACACTTTTTTGATGGTTCTAGAAGTTTTAAAGCTCTCTTACTATTACTCTTCCACTCCTGAGGGTGGAGCTCGTGCTCCTTCACCACTTCTTCAAAGTCTACATCCTCTTGCTCTTACTACCACCCAGGTAAAGCCTAATATGGAGGTGCATACAGGATTGGAGAGACTGGAGGATGGAAGCCCAGCCACGATGCCATTGCAGAGGTCCAGCGTTTCATTTATTTATTCATCCCTCCATTCATTCAGAGACTAATTAAGCACCTACTATGTGCCAGACACTGTGCATGGTCCTGGAGAAATATCAATGAATTCAACAGCAAAAAAAACACAAAACTTCTCTCGTGGAACTTATATTCATAGTAGAGGGTGACAGACAGTAAACAGGTAGACAAAAATATAGAGTGATTTTAGGTATGAAGGGATGAACTCCTAAACCAAGTAAGGTAGAGGAAATAAGAATGGATTAGCGAAGTCTCAGGAGTGGGTATAGGGAATAGGGAGAGAAATTTCAGTTTGGCAAAGCTGAATGAATGAAGCCCAGTCCAGAGCTTAGCATCACCAGTCCTATTTTTTGCTTACACTTTTCTCCCTCAGAGAAGCTTTGGGCAGCCGTTTCTCTGCTTACTTAGAAAACCAATTGGATTTCTTCATATCTACTGCTTGGGTAAGGACGTTAAGGAAAGCACAGAACATTCTGAAGGGCATCAGAGAGGTAGTTTTAGACCCCTAACTTGACACAGGTTGAATAATAGTAACCTGTCTTGTGCCTTGTAGTTTTCAAAATGCTTTTCATCCAGGGTATCATTTATTAACCCCATGATATAGAAAAGGACATTGAGGCTCAGAGGCTGACTTGAAGACTGTGTAACTGTTCATCCTTGGGGCTGGGACTTGAATTCGAATCTAGCTGGCAGAACATCCACACATTGGTTACATTGTTGCAGATTTAAAAATTCTCATGCTCATGGATATGTCTGGATTATTCTTGTGTATGTGTGTGTGGTAGGGAGAGGGGAGGGTAGAGAAGAGGAGGTTGGGGTAATGATTAACTCTCCTCAGGGGAAAAATGGTCCCTGTTAATGTTTTTGGATCGAATGAAAGAGTTTTCAGGGCAAGGGCCAAGTAGCGATTAGATCTTTTTCCCTCCGAGTAATCCCCATTCAGGGCCACATAAATTGCAATCCTGAGGGGAGGAACTGTGAAGCAACAAACCCTTTAGTCTCTCTCCCAACTAGTCAGACACTTTGAATGAGAGAATTTGGATGGAGTTTGTGTGAAGGTTTAGGTTTTTAGATAAAGGCAGATGTAGTGAACTTGAAGAAGGCTCAGAGGAGCTGATAACAGGATTGAAGAATATAACTTGAATTAAAAAGGTTGAAAGGATTGGAATTGTTCTGCTTTAGACCTGCCTACCTCTCACATCATCTCTCATAGCTTCCTGCTTGCACGTTGTGTTTCCGAGGTACTGAAATGCTTATGCCGTTTCACATCCCTCCCCACCTTTCTATGGCATTTCTCACCACCCAGTCAGTGTATCATGCTGTCCAATCTGCTCAGAATGCCCTCTCTCCACATATCCATCCTTTACTAAGAGTCAGCACTTAATGAGCTCTTACTTGGTATCTAGCACTGTGCTAAATATTTTAGATGCAGTGGTTCATTTCATTCTCATAGAAACCTTCTGAGGTAGACACTGTTACCTCCATTTTACATACAGGTGAACGAGGTTCAGAGAAGTATAGTAACTTGCTCAAGGCCACACAGCTAGTAAGAGGAACCAGGAGTTGAACCCATATATTTCTGATTCCAGCGTCTGGCTGCCTGTGTCCATCTGGGTCCTCTGAGAAGCAGAAGCCAATATGGGATTAAACATGCAAGGATTTCCTTAGGGGAGACACCCAGTATGAGAGAAACTGGCGAGGTCGCTGGAGAAGGCTGAGAGCCATCAGACTGAGGTGTAAATCTGAGCCCCGGTGAAAAGAGAGGGGGAAAAAGGTCTGGTAGGAACATCCTAGATTTCCAGGTAGTCAAAGAAAGGTTAAGAGAGGCCTTCGCCGAGTCCTTGAGCCAAAGTCTGGTGTCAGTGGATTCCTACCTCTCCCCGCAACAGGAGTACCTCAGGGTCCCTGATGTGCTTCGTCCCTTCACTAAAGGCAGCCCGTGGGAAATGCAGCCTTGTGCACATTCAGGGATGGATTTCAGGACATGGCACCTCAGGCCCTTGATCAAATTATGCTCCTTGCAGTTCAGTATCACCTGGGCTAATTTTGTCCCCCCAGGGGACATTTGGCCACACCTGGGGACATTTTTGATTGTCACAAGTTGGAGGAGGGAGCTCCTGACATCTAGCGGGTGGAGGCCAGGGATCCTACGATGCACAGCACGGCCCCTGCAACAAAGAATGATCTGGTCTAAACTATCAGTAGTGCTGGGGTTGAGAAATGCTGCTTAGCTGGAGGCCTGCAAGGTGCATTCTCATGGGCTCTGCGGTTCTTCCCCTCTCCACCATATTGCCCCTCCCAGTAAGCTTTCTCTGCCTTTCCCCCTTACACTCACTCCATTAGATGCTCTTCCTCTCCCGCTCTTATAGCACTCTGCAGTTATGCATTGTAACACTTATCAAACCGCATTATTATTGCACGTTTACCTATCTGTCTCCCTCTATGGACAGTGAGAACCTTGAAGGCAGGAGCTCTGTCTTACTTTTCTTTATATCCCTTGCACCCAGCCTAGGGTCTGGCACCTAGTAAATGTTTATTAAATAAATGAAGGCAAGAGAAGGCTCTGAGCTGTGTAGTAGTGTATGACAGGCTGTCGCTTAGCTCCTTTTCAGGACCCGTCTACCTCAGTAGCTCCCATAACTCTCTGCTTAATGCTCACCAGTATGGCAAATCCCCTTCTGAACATTTTCACTTGAATGTCCTATAGTAGCTCAAACTCAACATGTCAGTAATAAAATGTATGGGCCTCCTCAAACTGATTTTCTTCTTATGTTTCCTTTATCTGTGAATGGCCCCATAATTTATCCAATTACTGAAACTAGAAACTTGGGAGTCACATCTTTTTCTTCATCCCCCCCAACATCCCTAAATCACTAAATCCTCAGAATTTTACTTTTCTTTTTTTAAAAAAACATCTTTATTGGAGTATAATAGCTTTATGATGTTGTGTTAGTTTCTGCTGTATAACAAAGTGAATCAGCTATACGTATACGTGTATCCCCATATCCCCTCCCTCTTGCGCCTCCCTCCCACCCTCCCTATCCCACCCCTCTAGGTGGTCACAAAGCACCGAGCTGATCTCCCTGTGCTGTGCGGCTGCTTCCCACTAACTAGCTATTTTACATTTGACTTTTCTTAATATCTGTCAAATCTTCCCTCTTTACTCCATTCTTACCGCCATTGCCTTAACACTGACTCTCATCACTTCCCTTCTGGATGATTGCAAGAGTCTCCTGACTCATCACCCTGCTTCCAGTCTTTCTACACATCCCCTTCAAATTTACACTCTACACTGCTGCCACAGTGATAGTCTTAACACACATCTGAGCATATTATCTTCTAGCTTGAAATGCTTCAAGGGCTTCTTGTGATCTTCAGGATAAAGTCCAAACTTCTTATCACAGTGCACATAGCTTTCATGACCTGGACCCCTGCCTGGCTTTCCAATCTTGTTTCCCATCACTTCCTCACACATACCTTTGGCTCTAACTGTTTCTCAACTAGGGGTGATTTTGCTCCCGGGGGAGCATCTGGCAATAACTGGTGACATTTTTGGTTGTCGCAGCTCAGGGAAGTGAGGCGCTACTGGAATAGTGGATAGGATCTAGAGCTACTGCTGCCAAACATCCTACAGTGCACAGGACAGCCTCCCACAGCAGTGAATTATCCAGGCCAAAATGTCAATAATAGCTGTATCAACTACCTGTGGTGCCTTGGAAACATCATGCTAAATGCCTAAAACATGCCTGGGATGCCTTTCTCTTTTTCATCTTCGTTAACTTCCACTTGCCCCTACGAAAATACAGTTAATTCTCATCTCTCCTGGGAAGCCTTTCCTAACCTCTCAGCCTAAACTAGATGTCCCTCCTTTGTGCTCCCACGGCCCCCAGTGCCTATCCCCTCAAGCACTTATTAGATAGCATTGCAATTATTTTATTGTCTATTCCGTAGACAGATTGAACTCCTTGACAACTGGGACTACAGTTTATTCACCTTTGTATTCCCCGTACTTAGCATGGTACCTGTTTCAATAAATGCTTGTTACGTGAATGAATGACCACATGATCTAAACCATGACTGCTGAGATCCAGAAGAGAGTAGAAGTTATTCCTCGTCATCATCCTCACCACTGGTCTTTCTTTGGGAGATGCCTAAAGTATTTACTGTGATGTTTGGCCAGCAAACTTATTAGAAGTTGATCTAGAAAGGATTCCTTCATTTATTCATCAGTATTTCATTGGTTACCTGCTATGTGCCAGACACTGAGCTAGACACTGAGGACACAGCACTGAATAAGACAGACATTTGTAAGTGGTCTCAAGGAACTTACAAATCTAGCAGGTTATACATGTGTGACTGAAATCTAGTTAGTCCAAGTAGACCACCTTGGGGATCTCAGTTAAGGGTCTGGAAATAAAATCTATTTGAAAGTTAGAGTGCTTCCCAGTCTGGTTTGATTTGCTTGAAGCAAATTGACCGTCTTGCAAATCCTTGGTGTAACAGGCATGTCCTTCCCCTGAGCAATACACAGAGTATAAATGCAGCTAAACTTGCTCTGTTTCTGGCCCTGAGTCTCCAGCCGTAGGAAAGAATGTATCTGGAAAGAAGAAAGAAGGTTACTGATCTGAATAAGCTGCAAAATAAGTGGAGACCACCCACTTCCTTAATTGGCTTTGTATAAAGAAAATGCAAGCTCATTACCCATCTTGTCAGTTGCCCCACATCTCCGGAGCTGGGGCAGCAATGGAATAATGAAAAGCTCACTAGTGCAGAAACAGTTAAGATTAACTACGGTACTGGGTGTCAAGTGAGGTTTGGCCTGTTATCTCTTTTCTAAGAGTCTCTCAAACCCAACTACAACGCCAAGATATCCAAAACAAGGGAGTAAGTCGTTAAATTTTTTTCAAGTGGGTCTAATGATATTCACTCGACTTATTTGAGTAGCTTTGGGCTGAACTAATGCTACTAAAAGGCCTATTTTGACCACGATGGGAAAAAATGCTATGGCAAAGGTTGCGTTAAACTCCAGTATATGAGAGAATGGGAGGGACGGTATCCTCCAGATGCACAGAGCAATTTCCAACTGACATAACCTTGGGAGTTACTATGGAGTCTTTGGGCGGCAGAAGAAACCTTCAGCTTCTTTAATTTAACAGATATCTATTGAGCACCTACTATACATCAGGCAACATGCTAGGTGCTAGAGATACTGCAATGGAAAGGGGTGGCAAGACAAAAATCCCTGACCTGGTGGAGTTTACATACTATCGGGTAAACATTTGGTGAACAAAGATAAGCTGCTCTGCGTGGATGGGGGAATTCCTACTGGGCTTATGTTCAGCCTACCTCCCCACCCGTGCACCCACTCCCCCAGGCAGGTCTAGTAAGTAGAGATTGGATTCCTTTACAAATTCTGTAACTTTTGGGGAACTGAACTAGATATCAAATCATTGATGAAACTGTCTTGACCCTTAGGTGCAATTGGAGTTTTCCCTTAAACACTTAACCTTGCCTTTCAGGACTTTGAAGGCTATAAATGGAATCATTCTAGTTCTCAGTATCCATAGTTAAGCTCCTCTGTTTGCATGTTCGAATCCTGAGGGTGCCCCTTGGGCATTCGGAGAGAGCATCTAGCGCACTCAGTGGCCTCTGCAACAGAAGCCAAAGCGGCAGCGGGAGTGCATTCCATAAAAGCTTCTCTTCCTAGAGCCCATAATTAGAATGTGTTAACCACATCCTCGTTGCATCTGGTACACAGCAATTGAAGAGTGACAGAGGCAGAATGGAAACGGTACCCATAAAAATGTCCCACTATCTGTAAAGGTAAGAAGTTGGTGTTTATTCTCACTTGTCCACTGGAAGTCGGGTTTCTTTTCCTGCCCGAGATTAGACACCTGTGGACCCCACACTATTTTCAGAGCAAGGCGTTCTGTGTAAAAGACCAGAGTTCCTGGCACATCATAAGAGTTCAAAACATGACAGCTGTCATCATCATCGTCTTCACGATGTTAGCAGAGAATGAGGTACTGTAGAAGGAAACACATCGGATTGAGAGTAGTTCAGGTCTGTGATCTGATTTTGTCACTAAATAGTCACGGAGTCTTTGGGAAACTCACTTAATGTGAAGACTGGGATGTCTCACGTGGCATGGTAAGAAGTGCTCTCTGGCGTATGGAGTAAGCGGGAAGGAGGGAGTGGAGGAATCTGCTCTCAGGAGCAGATTGGGGCTAGGGGGGAAATAATCAAGTTGCATAGTGTTACCAGATATCCAGATCTGCCCTTCACCCTACTCTGTACCACAGGAGGCTGACCCATCTGGATTGCATTAATGGGCTCCCTTGCCTCCTGACTTCTGGTTGTGTTTGGCACTGGCTGGACATTGGAGGGTGGAAGGAGAGTGAAGTTGGAGTATTTATTCCCTAGGCTCTCTCTTGATGGGTTGAGTACTGGCAGCAGCTGCTTCCCTCTACTGAAGGCCACAGCTCCAATAAAACCACACTCTTCACACTGTTCCCTCTCCTTGGCCCTTCGGGTGGATAGTAGCTCCCTGCTGTTACTATTTCCTGGGTACTACCCTGTCTCTTGTGAGGTTCCTACACTCTACTCACAGCTTTATAAATATCTCCTTTATGAAATTCTCCCTACATGACTCAATTTGAGTATGCCATCTGTTTCCTGCCCAGACCTTAACTGATAAACCTGGGTGATTCTTGTACTATATCCCAAGCCCAAGACATTAGCGTCATCATGGCATAAGATATCCCTCCTTTTGGTCCCTCAAGCCCCTAGCACAGTGCTTGGCAAATGGTAGGCACACAGTAAAGATTAGTTAAATGAATAAATTAATGGCCTTTTGTCAGGATAGCTGGGTGGTCCAAAGGAAATAGCTAACTCAGGTATAATTCTGGCCATCAGGAGTTCTCGAAGGGCCAGTCTGGTAAAAGGAGCAGCCTTATGGTGGAGGCATAGGATTTAGGGAGAGCAGGATCCAGCTCTCAGAAAAAGGTTGGCAGAAATCGAGCAAGGATAGTATCTAAGACCCTAGTCACTGACTGAGGTTAAAGATAGGGCCCAAATATGGGTATTTAAGGACAGAAAAAGCAGCAAGGCAGAGTTAGTCTTAATCATTGACGTTTTGGAGGAGAGTGTCCTGATTGATTGATTTAAGGTCTGGAATCTATGGAGCAGGGGTGAAGGAGTCTAATTCACTAGGCCGGCATAGTTTGAGACTCTTAACTAGTCATCCATGTAAGGTATTTATTGAGCTCCTTGTTCTGATTTTGACACTTAGCAAACAATCTTCAGGACTCAACTCGGTTTTCATTATCTTCCTTCTTAGGGACAGAATGCACAAAGTAGCCAACAAGTACTATTTTTCAGCGTAAAATAAAGAGTGACTGTGTGTGTAAGGTTAACAACATGGGCATTAGAATAAGACAGACTTTTATAAGAATCCTAACTTGACCAGCTTGGGTAAGTCTTAACCTTTCTGAATCTTCGTTTATTTACTTTAAAAATGAAGGTGGTGATAGTACTTTCCTCGTAGTGTTGCTATGAGTGTTAAATGAGATAATTCAATATAAAGCACTTAGAACATTTCTTGGCATATAGTAAATACATAGTAAAGTAATTTTAGTTTATCGTTTATATTAATACCTGACTTTCTGTTTTATCATGGAGCAATCCCTTGGAGTTTGATTAGCCCTAGAGCAACACATAAAATTAAGTTTCTGAATCCGCAGAACTGAGGAGATCCACGACCTGTGGCCAATCTTCATGATGCCACCGCAGCCATTCCCTAGCACATTTCTATGCCAATCACTAGCATTGGCCAGAGGAGAAGAGTTCTCTCTCCTCTTGGCTCCCCCAGCTTTTTGTTTTGCTTCTGTGATAGTGAGCTCTGTAAGAGAAGGGGAAGACACAAAAGTAGGGGCTCAGATACCCTGGTTGAAGATCTTTAAAATAAAATTTCATTTCCATACATCCTTCTAGGACCTCAACCTCTTCTGAAGAATAAGTTGGGCACTTTCAGGGCGCCTGCTTCTCTCTTCTTGTTCCAATCCCTATTCCTTCCACTCCCAGACACCTGCCTCTTGCTCTGAACAAGTGTTGGAAAGCAAATATGGCCGAAATAAATACCATTCAAGCAGTGCCTACACTGCAGGGAGCCCATAAAAGGAGAGGGCCCCTCTAAACTGGAGATCTGTTTATTTTGCAATTAACAAAAGGTCAGGAGGCCTGGCATAGAATCCAAGTGTTACTCTGCTGTGTTAGCAAGAATTGTGGGGTTTGAAAGTTATTGCTGGGGATTTGGAATTTTTATTATGAATTCCAGGAAGCCAAAGGTTTCTGGGTAATATGTGAATCACAGCAAAGTATTCTGCCATCCTTTGACCCAAAGTTAGCTCCTTTTTGGTGATATAAAAGGTCAATAGGTCATGGGAGCTCCTCTGTGTTACCTTAAAATGACCCCTTTTGAGGATGTAACAGATTATTAATCAGGAGCCATATCAAGGAGCTATGGCTAGGGAGGAGCGAGCTTTCAACCTTTGATTTAGGAGCTGGGAACTTACAGTTCTCTTTCTTCCGTGGAGCCCTAAATTGGCTTGACATAAGTTTAACAGGAACTTTTATTTAGCTGTGGTTCTTTTCATCACAGGGTATTATGGGATCTCATCCATTCAAAATAAGTGTTGAGCACCTACTATGTACTAGGTACTGAGCTAGAGTGATGAAGACACATGAAAGAATAAGAAGACTTTGTCTTCAGAGTACTTAAAGTCCAGTGGGGACACAGACACGGAAACAGAAATGCAGTAAGTTGTTATGGGTGATGTGGTGGAGTATGTACAGAGAGACCAAAAGGAAAGAGTGGCCCAATGTAGCCAGGGAAAAAGGGAGGGACAGGAAAGACCTCATAGAGGAGGTAGCAGAAAGCATCTTTTAAATAAGAAAAGCGCCTCCCTAAGATTCGCTTCCACCTGCTTTGGCCACAGCATCACTGATCCTGCATTCTCTTTAGCCCTCTTCTGTTGGCTTGTACCTACTTGTACTTTGAAAATTGGTTTTGAAGTCTTACTTGTAAGATTGTGCATCTCAAATTCGTTGACTTTGCCTTTGAAGCTAAAACGCTTATGCTCTTCTATCCCTCAGTTAGTGCATATATTACGTTGGTTAACAATGGAATAGTTCTGTACTACGTGTGTCAGTACATCTCAGACCGGAAACTTCTTGGAAGGGGAATCCCTTTGTTGTTATAAGCTGCCTGCCTCATAAGCATTTAAAGCTTATTTCATGGGCTTCCCTGGTGGCGCAGTGGTTGAGAGTCCGCCTGCCGATGTAGGGGACGCGGGTTCGTGCCCCGGTCCGGGAAGATCCCACATGCCGCAGAGCGGCTGGGCCCGTGAGCCATGGCCGCTCCACTTGCGCGTCCGGAGCCCGTGCTCCGCAACGGGAGAGGCCACAACGGTGAGAGGCCCGCATACCGCAAAAAAAAAGCTTATTTCATGAGGTGCGTGCTGGGAGGTGAAGGGTGATAAGTATTTGGGCTACACATCCCAGTTCAGAGTATTTTCCTCTTAGCACCAAAGTGCCTCAGACCCTCAGTCACATTTCTCACCTGCTCCTCACCAGGTAAGCTCACCAGGTAAGCTCCTATCACCAAGTCTTGACTCTCCCTTTCTATTGAAGAGAATCAGAACCAGAAAAGCATCATTGTTTCTTTTTCATTCCTATGGCTCTCAAAATGCTTTCTCAACAGCAAGTCACAATTCCTGTCATATAGGAAACAAATACAACTATAGATTGACGTGTGTGTGTGTGTGTGTGTGTGTGTGTGTGTGTGTGTGTGTGTGTATACACATATATAAAACCAAAGACCTATTTAAAGCTTCTGAACCTGGCTAGATGTCTTCTTGGGAAACTCCAACTACCACATAAAGACTAGAACCCTTGGCATGATGGGCTCCCACATGCTTTAGAGATGAAGTGCTCTTTATCTGATTAGAAAAATGAAATTCTCATTTAAATATTCTCTCTCTACATGTCCGTTAAATGGCTTATGGTTAACTTTTTTCTGAGCATGCATTTATAGCTTGATGATCTTAGAAAATATTATTCAAAAATAACACATCACAGGTATCATTGCAATCCAAAGAGATGTTTCAAAGAGAGTGACTGGCCAGAGCATCCCCTAGGATACCTCTAAGTTATCTTTTTGATGAGCATTTGGGCTTCACGTTTACAAATGAATGAAAGCTAATTTAATTTAACATTAGCTTAATAACTGTCATGAGACCAAAAGAGAGTCGGTCAAAGAAAAACAAATCTGTTTGGCACTCTGCAAGAAAGTCGGTGCCCATTCTTGCTGTAATGCAACTTTCCAGTGAGAACCAAGGTAAATAACAAGTTGGGAAAAATTGTCACCTATTGATCCTAATAGTGAGATGTCAAACAATGTGTCTCAAATTAAGAGAGAGGGTGAGAGAAATCCCCTGTTTTTCTTTACCACTTGCAAACTACTTGAAAATCTTCCTCAGCAAAATCTCATCTATTTGGACTAATGGGGGTGGAGGCAAGGAGGCCAATGTGAATTAGTGACAGGTTGGAATTCTGGAATGTTTTAAAACACGCCCTTTTATTAGTTGAAGTCTATGTGTACAATAACTCAAACTAACTGTTCACAGTGGTTCCCAAGAGGGATTCTCAGAGACTTGCTTTCGTGAATAGATAAGACCCATTTGTTATTAGCAGTTTCCATTGACTCATAAACAATGTGCTGAAGTCCTTAGAAACAGTTTTTTCCTTTACGGAGATAAAAATGCATTTGCGATGTGGTTTAAAGAATCCTGCCCAGCAAACTTCTTCTTCAGGGAGAATGCAAAGAGATCCATCTGTCTCTAGAATCTCTCACACACAGTTGGTGTCCCCTGAGGGACTGAGGTGTGACTGTGCTGGTGGGGTGAAGTAAAGGAGGTTCACCCACCTGTCTCTGTTAAGAGAGGCATAGAATGTAGAGTTAGGAGAAATACCCCTTCCCCACCCCGGCGTCTGCTAGAGCACTTCTGGTAGCAGGAATGGAGATCACTACCTCTGGAAGCCGGTCAGTGCTACTGTTTAGAGGTGGGTTTCCTTTACTCTCCATTCTTCGAGGGGAGAACAGCCCCTCTAAGCCTCTGTGAATGTGGATTTGCCTCCCTGCCTCCTCCACTTGAGTGTGAAAGTGGGAAGTTGATCTGGTTGCCCACCCATCTCCTTTCCTCCCCCACTTCTTCCTCTCTCATCCTGGAACCCTGTAATAAAAAACAAGGAGGAAACTGTTAGCTGAAAACCAGTCTTGTCCCTTCTTGGGTTATTTGCCTACTCATTAGGAATTGTGGAAGATCCTAACCCTTCAAGATTCGAAAGGACTATAATTTTGGGCTGTATGACAAGCAGTGGCGTTGCTATATTTTTGAGAAATGGATCAGGGGCACCATCTAGTCAAATCATGCTGTGTGGACAGCGTGCCGTCCTTCCATCCCAAAATGCACTCACCTTTGCTCTGTTAGGTAATGTAAATATCCAGCTGCCTGTCCATATCTGGGCTGAATGTTTGTGTTCTCTTGTCTGTATGGCCTTGACACGCCTGGCCACATCATGAAGGGTCTGTATTACAATGTAAACTCCAGCAAAGGGTTTGGGTTTGTTAATCTTTGAACAATTCTCACAAAAAGAGGTTTAATAAGTGCTTAAATTTTTTTTAATTGTGGTAAAATACACGTAACATAAAATCTACCATCATAATCGTTTTTACGTGTACAGCTCAGTAGTATTAAGTATTTTCACATTGTTGGGCAGCAGATCTCCAGAACTTTTTCATCTTGTAAAACTGAAACTCTATACCTATTATGTGGTAAACTCTCCATTCCTCCCTCTTCCCAGCCCCTGGCAACCAACCATTCTACTTTCTGTCTCTATGAATGTCACTACTCTAGACACCTTATTTAGGTGAGATCATACAGTATTTGTCTTTTTGTGGCTGGCTTAATTCATTTAGCATAATGTCCTCAAGGTCTATCCAGTTGTAGCATGTGTCAGAATTTCCTTCCTTTTAAATGCTGAATAATATTCTATTGGTATGCATAAATGCTGCTATGAACATCAGTATACAAACAGCTGTTAAAGCTTCTGCTTTCAATTCTCTTGGACATATACCTAGGAAAGGAATTACTGGATCATATGGTAATTATATTCTTAACTTTTTGAGGATATTAAGTTTTTTAAGGAGGCAGAGAAACATAAAGTAGATGCATTATTATATTAGAGTGTCCCATTTCACCACATATCTATTGGGTTCTTACCATGTGCTCAGTGCTGTGTCTGATATAACTTGGAACCTTATGGTTCCTTCTTTTCTCCCCCTACAATATAATCTCCATAAAAGTGGGGATTTTTGTATATTTTCTTCTTCTTTGCTGCTGAATGCCCAGAACCTAGGATAGGGCCCGACATTCATTAATTCATTTGTTCAGCAAATACCATTGAATATCTAGTATGTACCTGGTGCAAAATGGTCATGAAAGTCAGTGAGGAAAGCAGTGTTTCCTGTCTTCTTGACTAATGGGCAGAGTGGATGGAAGGAGGTAACAGGGTCTTTCCCAATCACTTTGTGCCCTGTCAGGTAAACATCGGTGATCCCCTACTTGCAAAGGGGGCTGGGGTGAATTTAGAACCGAGAGAGAGCAGCTCAGCTGGAAATGAAGATCAGTGGAGACAGAAGCTTTTTCCAAGCGGTCCTGGACAGACAACCGCCCATTCACAATACTGAAGCCGTATTGAATTAGGAAGAGAGCAGAGAGCAGTACTTGACTATCCAAACCAACTGCTTACCTTAGCAGGGCACAATCAACCCTTGACTGAAAAGAATTTTATTTCACGTTTGCATCAAATCTGAGTGAGGAAATGGGGAGCCACTATGGCCCAAGCAGTGCTTTCAAATTAGGGGGCTTAAGATATTACCTCGTACCTAGTCAGTCCCACTGAGTTCAACAAGGTAGTATTTACAGAATATTCTCGGAGTTCTCTGGGGTTCACAAAATGGTGCATTCATTTAACGATGCCAATTTAAGTCCCCTTCCCTAAATTAGCATGAGATATCCTACTGAAAAAGTTTGGCTGGTAGGAAAATACCTAGGGTTCCTTACAAAGCCCTCAAAGGCACTTTGCTGTCCTGTGCTGGTTCCAAATATGCAGCATTTCTTACCCCTTCTGTGAGCCTCAGAGATTTTCCTTGTCTATTTTTCTACTTTTAAAACAACCACCACAGCTCATTCCATTTCTTAGGGTCCTTTTCACTTCCTTTGGGGTAGGCTGTAATCTCTCCCTTATCCTCTTCTTGCTGTCCTCCCAAACAGCGTTGCTACTTCAAGGGAATAAGAAAGTCACCAACACGGAGAACATTTACGCAAACTCAAGCCATTTCACAAAGTTCACAAAAATCAGTGTCCCTGCTTCCTTTCCTTTAAGGTACCCAGAAGCCCCAGCGTACTCCTGCTTTCTTTTATCTGTGACGGTGGCGCTCCTTATTGCTTATAGGATAAGGCTACACTAATTAGCCTAGCATTCAAGGCCCTCTATAAGCAGACTAAGGTCTACCGCTCCATTATTATCTCCCACTCGTCTTCCAGTCTACAGAAACTGTCTGCTCCCGTCAAACGGTCTCCTAATTGTTTCCCCCCCCCCACCCCCCGCCC
>NW_020173382.1:743103-758169 GCF_003031525.2 Neophocaena asiaeorientalis asiaeorientalis
TCCTGTTTCCTGGTCTTTGTTCACATTAATTCTTTCAGGCTCTCTGCTACTCTTTCTTCAGGACTTGGAGTCTTACCTTTTGTGACCACCCGGGCCCTTTGGGCAGAATTGCTCCTTCCTTGGAATTCCAATAATCCTTCTAGTGTGAGCCACTTCTCTGGATTTAGCACACCGGAGTACACGTGTGTGCAGGTGTGCCTAATGCAGATGCTTATTATATCTGTAGGGCTAACAGTACTAGCACTGAGTAGGGACTCAGTAAACATTTATTTTTAATGATGATGTCATGTTCTTGAAGGCTGTTCTTTCTTTCCCTAGATAATGTTTACTAACGTGAATGAAGCGCTGCTGAGACTTGCTCATGTTTTTAAAAAGATGAGGATGGTGATGACTCAGTGGCAAGATCTTTTGGCCGAGAATTCATCTTGAAAATACTTGTACTAACCTAGCAACACACATGTAACAAGGGGAAACAGCCCAAATAGGCTTAAGATAAAGCAGGAGAGATTTTTAGGATTTTAGTAAGCAAGACTTTCTCTTTCTTTCTTTCTTTCTTTCTTTCTTTCTTCCTTTCTTTCTTTCTTTCGTCAAGGTGATTAAACACTGGAATGAGCTATAGAGGTAGATTATTGAGAAGATTTGGAGGGGTGGACAATTTATTCATTCATTCAAAGGAAAACTGGGAGGCAAAGTAAAGGAAGGGGGAAAAGTTTAAGTATGAGGGATTTGGCATTTATCCATGGAAAACAGAGGAAGGCGGATACAATCTTTTTTTTTTCTTGCACTTTTTGGTCTCTCAACTATGTATGGCTTCCCCAGCAGGATGAAGAGCTTGTGGTGGGTGGAGCTGCTTCTTCGCTGTGTTGTAGAGCCATCAATCAGGCCAATAAAATAAAAGAAGGCAGCAGATGTTTTTCTCCCCAAAGAAGGGGTTGGAATGGTTACCGAGTAACTGTTTTTCTGGTAATGTCCGTATACCTTCAGTCACAAAACGATACAAACAAACAACCGTAGCTCTGATATACTTCACCCAAAGGAATGTTGTGGGTGACGGGTAGGGAAGGACGTGCTATGACGAAGAAGGGGCAACGGGAGTTGGAAAAAAGATAGGCTCGAACATGTGGCAGGACAGGAAGTAAAAGAATAAAAATAAGTGGTGCAAAAAGTCACTGAAGGAAAAATATGAAAACCAAAAAAAAAAAAAGTTAGTGGGACACTCACTACATAGAAAACAAGTTTGGAAGTTTGTGATTAGATTCTTGGAGGAAAGTGTAGACGGTGGCATATACTGCGCAAAAAGCACAGAACACGCCAATCCCAGAAACATCGGAGCTTGGACTGCTCGTTCACGCAATAAGTTTAGGTGTCCAAGAGCAGGAATCTGTATTTTTAATAAGGGCTTCTACTGATTCTTAAGATCAAGTAAGTTTGGGAAGCACTCTCCTGTAAGGTAGTAGAAGGAGTTTCCATCAAAATGTGAAACATCGAATGATTTCACTCGAAAGACAACTCATACAAAAGACAGAAGGAGAAGCGGGATAAAAGACTGAAATTTTGATTTGGGGAATAAGTAATTATTTTTTTGCCCTGCTTGCTCCCAAAATGATTTAAGGTAGCACGGTTATAATATTAATAATGAAAGTGCTTTCTATCAGCTTGGCACTATACGTGTATTTTATTATTTGATGCCCACAGCGACCCCCTGAGGTAGAAAGTACAATTGTTATCTCCATTTTACAGATGAGGAAACTGAGACTCAGAGGTTAAACTAGGAGAACGTGGAGCTGGGATCCGGAGCCTCTGCTGATCTGAATTGTTTCACGAAACTGCTTACAAACGTGGAAACAGACCGATCCAAAAAGCCCAGAAACAGCAACGAAAAACACAACTAAGTGAAGAAATTTGGATGAAGAAAAAATAAGGGAAGGAAAATGGGTGAAGCTGTTCATTGATTACACATTTGGCTCTAAGCTTTCCAACGGTCAGAGGGAGAAAGGAAACATCTCTTGATTCAGAGCATCTATAAGATAAAAGCAAACCTGCTTTTTAGGAGAAACATAACGATTTCTGGTAGAATTTCCTGAGAGAAGTGTCCCATGTGGACATTTCTCCTCAAAAAGAGGAGAAATTCTTCTACTGAATGTGTTTTTGTCACAGGAGAAAGGAAACTTTACTGTATTAATTTTTTAAAGCTTGGGAAAGCAAATGTTTAAAAAAGGAAATAATTTAAAGATAGATTATAATATCATTCCCTTGTAAATACGTTTTACAGTTCACACTTCTTATAATAAAAGAACTACATGTGGAGTTTTTGTCTTTGGAGATCTTAAAGAGAAGGGTGGCTATTCCTCTGGCCTAGATGCCTGAAGGCAAGGACTGCCTTAATGGGCCGCCTTCCAATTCGGGGGCTGTGATTCTATACTTCTTTTTTTTTTTTTTTTTCCGGTACGCGGGCCTCTCACTGTTGTGGCCTCTCCCGTTGCAGAGCACAGGCTCCAGACGCGCAGGCTCAGCGGCCATGGCTCACGGGCCCAGCCGCTCCGCGGCATGTGGGATCTTCCCGGACCGGGGCACGAACCCGCGTCCTCTGCATCGGCAGGTGGACTCTCAACCACTGTGCCACCAGGGAAGCCCGATTCTATACTTCTGTAGCTGTGCGAACACTTCTACCTGGGACAGCTTAACCAGTCTTAAACGTAAAGATTCAGCCACAGCCATGGCAATGAATGCTTCCATTGTGAGAATCCTTTCTGATAAAATAAATGTTTAAAAAAAAACACACATACACACACACACACTACACACACACACTAAAACAAAACCTCCACAACATTCGGGATTAAGACACACCCAAGTGAGACATTTGCAGTAACCAAAGTTTCACTTAGTAAATGCTTGTCACTGGGGATGGAGAGTCAGCACTTAGGCACCACTCATTTAACTCCGAACGTTCGCTGAAGTCCTTTGTGTCTTAGATGTCAAGGAAATCTTTTCTAAGGGGGCCATCAGCACCCCCTCAGGGGTGACGTTTTAAGCCTAATGTGAAAAAGAGAGCTTCTCTAAAACTTCTTATATGATTAACACAGTTGAATGCCCTTTATGACAAAGCATGGGGAGTGCAAATAAAATTCTCTTCAGGAGGAGACCTTCGTCCCCCCTTTTTTGCTTAAATCATTTCCTAGCCATGTAACACGGGCAAGGAACGTTCACATTTCAGGGGGGAGAAAAGCTCAGGGAGATACAGCTGTGCCGTTTAAACTGACCCAACTCTTCACGAATCGGGTCAAATGGCTCAGACGAGGCTTCCTTGCTGTATGTAGTGCGACTGAAACCCGTAACAGGGGAGAGAGAACCGAGTTAACATCACTGTATGCGTTAGGAAATGTGTTACGTGGCAATAGCTGACCGAAGCGCATTTGCCTTTGAGTGTCTATTTGAATCTTTGGCCTTCTGGCTAGCATGGCACGTCCAGGAAGAAGGCACACAAGAGGTTTCCCTAAAAAAAGAATGAGGTGCTTTGCCTCTACAAAGCGGGGTATGGTTATGCTGCTGTCAAGTGAAAGACCTCATCCCTCCAACAGAAGATGTCACCCTCTGGAGTGCTTGATGGACTCTGCTACCCTAACACGTTTCCCCTTTGTAAACAGAGTCCAGCCGCTTTGGCCTTATCTACTTGATTCCAAAATAGCTCGTCAATTTAATAGCATTCAGGTTGTTTATGCACACACAAGGCCCTTTGAAAATAACCCTTTTCATGTCGCCAAACAGGCATTTTGAAATCAACTAATTGGATGGTTGTCTGAATTCAACTCGTTGTTTTAAAAATAACCAGTTGTTCCACTGAATTACATTTTTTTACCCCCAAGCCAATTGGTGTGTGTAGACAGAGTTTGAGTCAATCCAGATGGCTGGCTGCATTTTTGACTTGAACTGACTGGATGTTTTGTGGTCAGATATATACAGCTCTTGATAGCCACTGGGGAAATGGAGTAGAAGGGAAGGAAGGTGTAGGAAAGTTAGGAGAAGTTATATCAACAAAAGTTTCCATCTTGAGTGCTGTGGATCCAGACATTTTCTGCAATCAATCCTCCCTCCTCCTCAACACACATGCACACGCACACGTGCGCACACACACATGCACACACACACATAGTTAAGAAAACAGAAATAAAGTAATAACATCCCTCCCAGCTGGCTCTGCTCACGGCTGTGGGTCTTTTCTTTCTTTCTTTCTCTCCATGAATTTCTTCACTGCTTGGGTGGCCTGTGGAGGGATTCTGGCAACTCAGCATCATTGGTTTAGCTCTGTCTTAGGCTAACTTTTCCTTCCTGTGGGGAGCTCTCCTTTGAGGGACTTAGTGCCCCTCTCAGTCTGTAAAAGCGAGGCAGGAAGAAGAGGGCTTCAGTCAGATCTGAACCCCCTAATTCCAAGCATGAGGCCTGACTCTGACCCATGGAACCACTTTTCCTGAGGGAAGCTGTGAATTTCCCGTAATGAACGGAACCAGTCCTCCCTACCCAGGCGTTACTACTACATTTTGAGAAATCCTGAGTTTTGTATCATCTGTGGTCTCCGTAATTAGCTGTCAAATTCTGCTGGCATGAGGAAGTGCAATTCAGATGTTTCAAAGGCTACTTCATGTGGACTTAATTTGATTTCTTCATCTACCTTACTGATAACATGATGAAAGTAGAACAGAGAGACTTCCCCTGAACCATCTTCGGTTTTTCACTTACAAGGAAGAAAAGGTTCTCCAAACATTTAAAATCAAACTGCAGGGATTTCCCTGGTGGTCCAGTGGGTAAGACTCTGCACTTGCAATGCAGGGGGCCCAGGTTTGATCCCTAGTCGGGGAACTAGATCCCTCACGCATGCTGCAACTCAGAGTCCACATGCCGCAACTAAGAAGACTGCATGCCGCAACTAAGACCTGGCACAGCCTAAATAAATAAACATTAAAAAGAAACCAAACTGCAGGGGTGATTTCCAAAATGTCTTCCAGTGTTTTCACAAATTTTGAGTGAATTATATGACACAAACTCACTTTTCTACTGCCAGCATTGTACCTTTTCTATCTTGTGCGAAGGTCATTGCTTGCAGTGAATCGAAGAGCACAAGAAATATTCTGTTTGACGCCTGGCCCTGCCCCTGTTGTCCCCAACTTTTCTCTCTCATCTAGTAAATCCCAAATGGGCATGTTTTTCATAACATGTCATTTTTTATGCCTGGCTCTTTAAGGTGAGTATTGATTCCCGTGAGGCTTTCAAAGACACCTGGATAACATTCAAAAGTTTTTGCCTATGACATTTAGGTTTTAAACCACTGCCACATGGCTTGTTGGGAATTTTTAGTTTGGGAGGTATTGGAGGTATATGACTTGGGTTATGGTCCTGTCTTCGTTGCTGACCTGCTATGTGACCTTGGGAACATCACTTTAGTCTCCGAATCTCAGAGGTTTTCTCATCAATGTTATGGGGGTAATAATATTTGCATGCCTGGTCTATCTCAGTGGGCTGTTGGGAAGAACAATCCAAATAAGGTATGGGGAAGCCCTTTGTAAGAAGAATTAAGTCTTAAACAAATGTAAGAGATTCTAAAAGGAGACAATTTAACTGGGATTATCAGGTAGTCCTGAAAACTTGACCCTTCCTTCTCAGACCAAGAGGTTTGTTCTCAGGTCACAAAATTGCACTGTGTGTTACCATTACTTTAATCCCTGTTTGTTGGATTCAAACACGCCCGAAGATCAAATTCTGCGGAAAAATGGGATGAATGGATATATTGCCTCAGTTTTGAGAATCCACAGTAATATTAGCATAGGGATAAGAAAACTTGGCAGGCTTAAAATTTTTTCAGTATTAATGACACTATGAATGTGTTAAAGTAATCAGTAATATTACAAGTTCCATTTGCAGCAAAAGTAAAGTGAGAAAGAGAGAACTTCTCCCTGGATTTCAGAATCATGGCTGCTTCAGTTGTGAAGACAACTGTTCATAGAAAGATAACCCGTTGTTCTTCTCATTTTAGAGTCAAGAACTAAATCATATCTGTGAAAATATACAAAAGGACAATAGGCAAAATCCATCCTTCATTCTCTGATGTGTCTGTTTAACTGTCCCAGGGTTTCCCATCCTTGAGTGGTGTAGGGGAATCTGATAAACCCCAGATGATTTAGAAGCACACAGAATCCTGCTTTATGTTTTCATCTTATCTAGCTGCTGGCATGGGATTAAATGACCCTTTTGCCATAGGAGCAGTTATGCGGAGGAAGATGAACTTTCCCTTCCATCTGTGGGGTAAATGTTGTTCCTCCACACGCAGACTACCAGCCAAGGGACTGGCATTGTTTCCAGTTGTCAGGATATCATTGGCCTTTTTCCTCTGAAGAAGAGTCAGTTCATTGCCTAGTATCAAACAGAAAACAAGAAAAGTAAGTACAGCATGATATTTCCCTACAATGGTAAATTAGAAATGGTATGAGTGTATGTGAGTGAGACTGTGAAGTTTAAATCTGGGGTAGATCTGGCTGCAAGCTCAAGTTTGAAAACTTTTTTTTCAGAAGTGAATTTGAGCTCCTGTAGTTACATCCAGGAAATACGAGCCATTACCAAGGCTGGGAATTGAGGGTAAGGCCAAAAGAAAGGTCTGGAAATGTAATTGTAATTGGGGAGGCCAAACGACAGAGGTTAAGCCCTGGGAAATGGAAAGGAAAATCGGTGTCTGAGAATTCCTGGGCCCGTGGCAGGTCTCTTGCTGGACTCTGGCCATCACCGAACACTGCTTAGCTCTTATACCCTCCAGGTGGACCTGTTTTAAGGGAGGCTGAAGGAGGACTGAGCTGGGGCCGAGAGTGTGAAGTTAAAGGAGACCCTCTGAGAGCATATGCCCCCTTCAAACTTACGAATCATGTGAAACCTTGATAATCTGGCGTTCCCAATGCTGGCATCGTGGTAAACCTGGCAATGAACTCACAACCTAAACAAAACTGGTTAAGGGTCATGAGGGCAAAAATTTTGCCCTCATCACTATATCACCAGTAATTAGAACATAGTGACTGTTCTACAAACGTTGGTAATAAAAAATTAATTAACGTTTATTACAAACAAACAAACCTGGCTTTGATGGCCTTTAAAAGAAATAACCTTAAGGTTCACAGGATAATGTGACTACCTACAACGTGCCAGCAGCTTTACCTATTTTATCTCTAGTCTCTCAAAGACCTTCCAAGGTTATATTTTTCCTAGCATATAGAGAAGCTGAAAGAATATTATAGTGGACACTAGTATCCTGACTACTTATGTTCTACAATTAGCATTGTACTATACTTGTATTATCACATGGATCTATCTATTCATCCATTTATCAACCGAGGTTAAGCTTTTAATCCTCATTTTGTAAGTGAAGTCTCAGCCAGGTAAGGCGGCTTGTCCAAGGTCCCCCAGCTAGTAAGTAATAGAGCTAAAATGTGGACTTGGGACTATCGAACTCTGCACCCTATGCCCATTCCACCACGCCGAGCGGACTCTTGTGATCACTGTGTTGCAACATAAGTTAAAGCAAGTAAACTGGAGGGTGGGTTGAAATCGACTGAGAGCTTGAAGTTACTAGTGCTAAAACCAGAGGAACATCCCAGGAAGGGCTAATTTAGCCTTTGACCCCAGAATTATAATTTGTAAACAGCAGACCAATGCAGGAGGGCATGCATCTATGCGTTCTATATCATATGTTAAAGAGGAAGGGGCAAATCATTACAGGGGATTCCTGTTGTTGTTTTTAAGAAAGCAAGTTTCATGATGTGTAGTAGGCCCAGTACAGACTCAGCTCACTGTCTCACCATTTCTGTAGATTCGTAACATAGTACAAAAATTGAATATGATATAACAGATATAACAGAGCGTCAAGAATAGAATAGATTAGATTTCACATACTTTGTTTACTAAGGCAGGGAAATACGTAATACATTTCAGAAAGATTTCCATAGATAGGATTGACACAGGTTTTCAACAGGGAAAAATTAATAATAAACACTCCCAAAAGTTTATTACCATAATTTCCAAACAATATAATAATTTGTTAGACCCCCATACACTAAGATTTAGGTAAACATAGTCTCTTACCTTTAGTAGTTTACAGTCTTAAAGAGTCAACATCAAAGCCTCAGTTATTTAAAAATTTTAATGACTTAATTACAGAAGTCTCTGACTTAGATTTCTGGAGGTAAAATACAACAGAAGTATGTCTGTTTATATCTCCACTCTTGCAATATTGCTTATAACAAGCATTACTGTGCTGCTCGTTAGGAGAAAAATTAGATTTTAAATGTTGTACACAGTACTTTGTTTTTGTTTGAATTTTATTTTATTTATTTTTTATACAGCAGGTTCTTATTAGTTATCTGTTTTATACATATTAGTGTATACATGTCAATCCCAATCTCCCAATTCATCCCACCACCACCACTCCCCGCCCCCCTGCCACTTTCCCCCCTTGGTGCCCATTCGTTTGTTCTCTACATCTGTACACAGTACTTTGATTAAGAAGCGCACTGATGAATCAACAAATATTTCTTGAGAATCTCCTATGGAGCCATTTCTGGGGTCTGTGTTGTGAGGGATGCATTACAGCCACGCATTCAATAAATATGTACTGGGGCCCTACTATACATTCTAGGCACTGCTCCAGATTCTGGGTACAGAAGTATAAGAACCCTTCCCTCAAGGAGTTCACAACCGTAGAAATACAGACTGTCAGAGGTAGGAGGAACCTTAGAGAGCATGTAGTCCGCCATCCTCAATTTACAGTTAAGGAGGCTGCGGTTCAGAGATGTTAAGCTACCGATTCAGGGTCACAATGCTCAGAGTGGCAGAACAAGAACTAGAAACCAGCTCTTTGGACTGCTGGTCCTCTGCTCTTTCGATTATTCCAATCTATTTGGGAAGACAGGATACTCCCACATGAAACAACTTCAGAACAATACCAGACAAAAAGCTGCTAACAAACCATATGACATTAACCATAAGTTTAACAGCAGTTAGGGAACGACTGGAGACGTCCAACAGAGCTTAAATCTTCTGAGTAATGACATACAATTTATTTATGGCAGGGGGGACTTGCTATACTTCTGACATGTTATAAGAATGAATGAGATGAAGGCATTCCAAGGAAGCAGTACTTCCCTCTGGATCTTATCATCTTGCTTTGTTTTGGTATGTTTGCTATGTTTTGGTACACAGGCTAGCATCTCTTTCATTTACAACAGAAAACACGACATAAATTAGCAGGGAAGTAATGGAGAAAATAAAACACGAAGGTAGTGGAGTTCAACCTCCAATCTGTAATTTACACCAAGTTCTACTGAGATGCAAAATCTCATGCAAACCACATTTACTGACTTCTGAGTATTGCTGGAATAAGAGCGAGCCACGGAAGAAGAGTGTCCCTGTGGGATACTTTTTGTAGAGAAATCTTTTAGTTAGACATTTATCCCCAAATGGGCTACCTATTATTGGAAAGTTTTTATGCCTTGTGCTTTTAATAGGAACTCTCTATCATTAGGGAACGCAGGAATTTCTTTTTGTAAAGAAAAGCATTTCAGGGCTTTATTTGAAAACATTTACTCAGTGACTACCATGGGCCAAAGCACCGTGCACGTACTTAGCGTAATGCTCCTCAGACAGTCTGTAGTGAAGGGTCAATTTACTTAATATTATTTTTATTTTCTGATATTAACATGAACCCCTGCGCATCTAAAGCTCACAAGTCATGGTAGAGACAAAAAAGTAAACATACATTTGCCACCCAATGTGGCAAATGTAGTGGTCACCCCGGGTGTTGGTACAACAAGTATAGCCGACTCTGGGCTTGGCTGGTAAGGCATGGAATGTTCTGGTACTGCTCTTCCCCTCCTTCGGCTACAGGTCCCAATACTGCCTCTCAAAAACACAGTTCCTAATGGATAGACTTTACAGTAACTATAGAATTAGGGGTAGGGGTGGGGATGGCCTTTTCATATGAGATGCTACTGTTGAAATTCCCCAAGACTTAGGACTGTGGGTGAGGCTTGGGAAGCGGGATGGACGAGGCCGCTGAAAGTATGAGTTGCTGTCTGTGGTGGTGGCTGGCTGTTGACTTCCTCCCATGTGTTGCTGGGAATCCAGGGAGCTGTGGGGATGGGAAAGGACCTTGAGGGAAGCAAACATGTGAGAGGTCAATGGTTAGAGACCAACTGTTGACCTATTGGGGACCCAGGTCCCAGAGCATAAAGACCCAGAAAGAACTTAGTAAAATTACTTATAGATTCTACACACCATACAGCAAAATAGATATATTACGTTACCTGAGCCACTGTGTTTGGGGGGATACAATAATTCAAAGCAAGACAAAGTATTCGTGAATTGCCATGTGGCACATAAAGCTGTGCCTCAGGTGTCACCAACCTTTAGATTTAAAGCTACCATCTTCTCAATACCAAACTACAAACCCCTTAAATTTTAATAGAAAACCGACCCTGCTATGCAATAGAGACAAAATGTTAGATATACATATAGTATATCTGCCCAATCAAAAAAAAAAAATGAAACTCAATGGACTGGGGGTATGAAGAAATGTTAGGAATCTAGATCAATATTCCTGATACAAACGACGACAGAATAGAATAATTTTTTATTTACAGCAATCAACATGATGCCACAAATAAAAATCTCAGTAGTTCTTTTCAAAGGCTTCAACTCTAACTTACAAGAACCTCAGTACATTTTGTGGATTTAGAGAGGGCAAAGCATAGTCCCGGTCTGGGGAGAGGCTATCCATCCACAACTCATAATGCAAGCATCTCAGCCGGACCTATTAATTTTCCATACACATAGAGCCAAATTCTACCTGGGATTATTATGCAATTTTCAAAATGGCTTTAAGTCTTTCAACTTACAAAGTTACCATTTACATCGCACTGGCCTGCTGGCTGGGGTGAATGAATGAACACTCTCTCCCAAAGGACCATAATTCATTCTCTGATCGTAGCTTATACATTTGGGAGAATTGGGATCAGTGTGCCTGGCGCCTCCCCTCCCCTCTGTCCCACAAAGGAGTCATACACTGCAAGAGAAGGGGACAAAGTGGCTGTGTGCCAGAGTGCAGAGGTGTGGCTAGGGAGGTGTTGACTGTGAACAGCACCCGTCTAACATAGAAGCAACTGTCTACATGATGTGATTTCAGGTGTACCTAAAAAGGCCTCATTGCCCCTCAGTTTAAACACTCCCTTCCCACTGGCAAATGCCTGGAATTCCACAGTTTTTAGAGCCCTGTTCCTTCGGTTTAAAGCTTTGATCCCTGTTTCAGTACCCCTACCCCTGGGTGAGCAGCCCCATTGTATCCTATCAACCGTATACCCTGTAAGCGGATGAGTTTTAAAATTTCTTCTCAGAAAGCAGGTTTTGAGGGTGGTGTGAAGGGGAGGAGATGCTGTGTACCTCAGGGGGCTGGGGAGGCGAGAGCATCACCTGTGGCGGCAAAGGGAACCGGGCCCAAGACAAACCGTGTGTGCGTGTGTGGCCGTGTGCAGGGCTATGTATGAGCCCCTCCCATGGCGGCAGCTGTTGAACACCCTTTCTTAACCCTCTCCCATGATTTATGCTGCTTTTGGAGCCATGGAACCAGACTCTCCTCCCAGATACAGCAAGATAATAGCTGCTGGCTACAGCTGGGAATTCTCGAATTCTTTCAAACTGGAGACTAGGAACGAAAGGTGAAGAAAAGTTCTTCTGGGCCTGCTGTGCTAGGTAGCCTTCCTCTGAGGCCCAAAGAGGAAAATGGGGCCCAATGGTGTTATCTAAATGCTTCCAACTGGGCCTGAAAGCACAGAGCCATGAATTGTAGAAAGTGAACACCGGCTCAATCAGCACATCCTTTTGTGTTTCTAGACTGATTGTTTCTCTTTGTCTCTTCTAGTTGAAGAATAAGGATGAGTCATTGGCCTGACTTCTAATATGAGGAAGGGAGCCTTGAAAAGTAAGACAGTTGTTTATGTAAAAGGGAAAGAGAAAACCCAATCTTAATTCATAGTCACCCATCTCAGCAGTATACGGCGTATAAAGGAACAGATTTGACGCTTTGGTAAAGGAACTGGATTTTGTCAGTAAAATTCCACACACTCGATAGACAGCTGTCCGTAGTGCCCCTGCAGGCTTTCCTGACCAAAAACCTATTCTTCGGTGCTTATTCCAGTGCTTGAAATTCCACTGTTAGAGTTACAGCTTGTGGGCTGGAAGGCTAGAAAGTCTTTGAGAGTCACTTATTAAAAAAATGCAACCACTCCTTAAGCCTAGAAAGTTATATTAACTCCTACCTTAGGTCAGCTTAAAACCCTCATGTAGCTGCTTGGAGGCGGCGCAGAAGCTTTGAGGCCAAAGAAATATTTGCCAAAACCTCAGGGTCAGTTTGCTTACCACCTAAGTCCAAATCCTTGTCTTTCACATACCACCACACAAGTTTTGCTGTATCCCCGTATTCTCAATACTGTTTAATATTATTTTAGGCCAGCTCACATTTTTATTGAAGTGAATTTATCACAGTACTGTCTACCTAGCTTTGTCCTAATGAAGTCATGGGTTGGATACGCTTCTATGTACATACATAATTTCTGATCCACATTACAACAAATATTTATTTTAAAAAAAACAAAAACTTCACTGGCCCACATACCACCAGGGATTCACTTTGGGAAGCACTGCTCTGGTTCATACAAAGTGTATTAGATATAAAAGTATATATTAAAAATAAGAAGTCGTAGCCCCTCTTTTCAAGGTACTTCAGTACCCAGTAGTTGAAAACAACTGTTGCCTTTGTAGTTAGTTGCATGAGCTCTGGAAGATCATGAATTTATGGGAGGTCATGTCTTCCTCTGCGAGGTCATGAAATTCAATCAATGCTTGCCTTCCAATCTGCCCTTTGGTCACAGGGCTCCACAGGTGGAACATATCAAACTCACCAGCCAAATTATGACTCTTAATTGGTGTTTCTTTTAAAGTGGATATGTCATTTGTCAAATGTTCAATGCAGGCGCAGGCCTAGCCCCAGGCAAAATTATGAAGTAGGAGAAGAATGCCAGATACGTAGGCTGCACTCAAATGTTTGTTGAAAAAAAAGAATGAATGAGCCCTCCGTCCTTGAATCTCTCTCTCCCAACCCCCAGATCCACTAGGTGCCTTTTGAATTCTATCTCCTAAATATCTCCAGTAGTCTTTTCCCTTTCCAAGTCTCCTCTGACACAGGAGTTTATCATTTCTTGTCTGGATTATTTTCACAGCCTCTTGACTTGCTTCCAAACCTCTTCCTTCTCCAAGCCATTCTCCACAATGTTGCTGGAGAGATCTTTTCATGGGGCAAATAAGGTCATGTCACCTGTCTGCTTAGAGTTTCCTTAAGTGGTTCCCCAGGCTCCTTTGCATGGTTTGGGGACTCTGCATAATCTGACCCTTGCTTACCTCTGCTGCTGTAGCTCTTCTAACTCCCCAGCCTGAAACCATTACTTGCACCTCCCACCATCCCACTGGGCCATGCCAGGCTCTCTCCTGTCAGAATCTTTGTTCGTCCTGCTTCTTTTCCTTTGCCCCCCTTCCCCCCATCTTCTTTTCTCACCTCAACTCCTACTGGTCTTTCAAGCCTGAGTTTAGGGCATCACCCCCTCTGGGAAGGTTTCTGTGGCTTGCCTTCTCACCCTCTTAGAACTCTGCATTTGCCTCTATGTTAGCACTTACCACATGCTGTGTTAACATTTTTCTGTTTAGTTGTCTTTCCCACAAGACCTGTAGCTCTTTGAGGTCAGGTACCACAGGTTAATCTTTGTATCCCACTGTCTGTTTATATCTCACAGTGTCTGGCATGTAGCAGCAATTCAAATATTTGTTACTGAATGAATGAATGAGCTCCTCGGCCACCTATCTTTCCTTTGCCTCTCTTCTCAGTCCACAAGTTCTGGCACACGACCTCTCCCCTCCGCCCCTGGCCTGGCTGGTACTCATTGGAGAATTACTAGGGTGGAGGCTCTCCTTTTTCTTTCCTTACCTAAACCTGCTTTTATCTAGATCAGAGACAACACGATCAGATGATAAACTAATTCACACTGAGGTGTTAAATCATTTCATTATACAAACACTTATCGAGTTCCTGCTATGTGCCAGACATTGTGCTTAGGTGTGTGTGGGAGTCACCAGAAAGAACCAGGGAGTTTAAGATCCCTACTTAGGAGCATATGGGTAATGACCAAATACATTCCTCCTCTGAGAGGTATCTGATTTTCAAAGAACTGGGTTTCAAATGATGACATTTAAACAGGAGAGGTGGGGATTTGGGTCTTGGAGACCTCTCAAGCAGGCTAGCTCTGGCTCAATGAATTTGCTGTGTGAAACAATTTTCTAATGAGTTAGGCTGACTTTAAGCCCCAGGTTATCTTGTTGTCACCAGTTATGCTTTGCTTCATGAAAGGTCACCAGGAGCTACCTTACAGGAGACAGATTTCATCCTGGGATCAGGGGACTTCTCTGACTTTGCGTGGTTCTATTAAATTAAATCTAGTAAGCCCCACGGGCTGTCAGACTTTTTAGGTACAGTATTCAAAGATGAGGCAGGCTGTGAACCTCCTGGCCCTCTCTGCCAGCGGTCCCCAGCTGCCCCTGAATGGGACTATTTGTGGGGTGGGTTTCCGAACCCGGCCAGAGCTGCGTTGGGAAAACGGTTCGAGGGAAGCTCCTCAGAGAACAGGAAGAGGAGGTGGATTTTGTGCGGAGGAGGAAGACCTCTTGCGAGGCTCTTGTGGCCAGAGACGAGCTGGACCGGGCTGGGAGGAGGGATACCTAAGCCAGGGACCCCCACGCACCCGTAAGGAAGGATGGAGAGGTTGCAAAAACCCTAAAGGGAAAAGCCCTCTCGGCTGTAGGCCAATGAGCGGCGGGAAGGAGGAGTGAGGCTGGGGAACTTCTCCCAGAGCCAGTCAGAGGGGACGGCTGCTGGGAAGCCAATCAGCGCGCCCGAGCCTGCAGCCCCTCTGCAGTAGTTATGCCAGAGCTCTC
>NW_020173382.1:758183-794952 GCF_003031525.2 Neophocaena asiaeorientalis asiaeorientalis
TAGCGGCACGTCTCCCGCTCCTTAGGGCCACTGCCAGGCTTGCTGAGTCCTGGGACCGCTCTCGCCCCCGCTGCCACTCTCCCGCTCTCTCCTCGCTCCCGGCGAAGCAGGATGGCAGGGCCCGTGCGCACCGCGTGCTTGGTGGTGGCGATGCTGCTCAGCTTGGACTGCCCGGGACAGGCACAGCCCCCGCCGCCGCCGCCGGACGCCACCTGTCACCAGGTCCGCTCCTTCTTCCAGAGACTGCAGCCCGGACTCAAGTGGGTGCCTGAAACCCCGGTGCCAGGTGAGGAGTCGTCCCTCGCGCGTTCCCCGCGCCCGGCGGTGAGCCAAGGGGCGCATGGTGGAGGTAACCCGAGCGCGCTAGTCCCGCAGGGCCGCGATCGTGAGCCTAGCGGCCGGGCACCTGGGAGTGGTCGCCGTGCCCGGGCCGCCCGGCCAGGTCTCCCGAGAAAGGGAAGAAGGGTATATGTGGGCCGTGTCCGCATCTCCCAAGCTTGCTGGGCTGTCAGCGAAGGTGCGACTGGGAGGAACCGCGAGCATGGCCTTTCTAGCGAGCGCCCATTTTTGGGGGGAGGGCAGGAAGGCTGGAGCTGGTTCTCCCCGCCTCGGCGAACTGGCGCCCCACATCCTAGCTGGTGCCTCTGGAATTTGCCACCCTCGCTCGCACGTACGTGCCAGAATTTCAGCCTCAGCTGGACCGCGGCTCCGGCCATTCTTTCCCCAACCTGCCCTCACGCCCTCCTTTCCGCAGCCTGGGTTCCCGAGGCTCGCGGGCCCAAGTGCAGGCAAAGTTGAGGACAGATCTCCGAATCCGCAGTGGCAGGTAAAGACACGCGGAGGGAAACTTTTGAGTAGGTAGGAGGGTCCCCCAAATGAGGAGGACTGAGCCTTTTCCTTCAAAACAGCGTCTCTTCTCTAGGCTGGCGAAATCGTTTCCAAAACCGGGCCGCTGGCCCGGGGAGCAGGAGTCCAAAGATGATTTAACTCCTCCCCTTCTCAAACTCATCTGCCTTCTTGACAGGCTGGACCCTGAAGGGGAGATGATTTTAGGTGGAGGAAAGTTTCTGAACGCTTGCCTTTTGTTCTGCACAATCAGGTCGTGTTGTAAGGGCATATTTTAGCCTTCCCTGAGCGCTGCCGCTGTCAACAGATGAATATTAATGGCCTTGTGTGATTGACTGTCCCACGGTTGGAGTCCTAAAAGCCTGCCTTAGAATCCAATTAGGACAAGTTGCTACACTGGCAATGCAGGCAAGAAGAGTCGGCTTCAAACAGGTTTATTTATCAGAGGTGCGCTCTAAGAAACGGCTGGTTGTATTCACAAACCGTAAGACGTTTGTGGCCTCCGGTGTCTCTTCGCCACCCAGGCATCCAGCGAGGCGCGCGTCCCGCGTTTCCGAGGGATCGGGGAGCAGCCCTCGCCAAAACTTGGCTCGTGGCTCTCAACAAGTCGGGGAGGCGGGCCTGATGGTTGGGCCAAGTTGTGAATGCGATGCGCGCCCTGTGGGCGCTGCCGGCGAGCGTTCACTAGCGGGAGGTTACCTAGGCAGCCAGCGCGCCCTCAGCCTTTTCTTTAGGTGGATGAAAAGAGCCGAGCGAGCCTGCTGTTTAGTTGCAAAGGTAATTGCTCACCCTTTTTGGTGACTGAAATGCCTTTGCGCGTATGTTAAATATTGCTTTGCAGGATTTCGCTCTAAGGAAGGGTAGAACTACCTCTCCCTCTGTTAAGTGTTAATAACGTACCACGTGGGCGTGTGCAGGAGCCGTAAGGGGCAACCTATGAATCAGCTCCACAGAGCTGCAACAGCAGGCGAATCTCTCTCCCCTCGAAGTGCCCTGGTAATTAGCTTGGTAAGGCCAGAGAACATGCTTTTGTTGGTAATGTAAAAATTGGTCCTCACAGGATGAGCCCCCCCACAAGATGAATGGATCCAGGGTTGGAGCGGGGGCCACACTGGGCGGGTTTGAAGCCAAGGGGTAAAGATTGTGCTTAAAAGAGGAAAAAGACCAGAGGGAATGCACAGATACTCATTTAGCAACCCCCCTCTACACAGGCTTAAGCAGGAGCTCACCCTCCCTTGCCCTCCCCCAGCTCTCTGGCTGCCTGCCTCTTTGCAGCATCTGTATAAAAGTATTGGGAGGGCCCACACGCTGTGTGTATGAGATTTGGCCTGGGCTCCCTCCTTCCAAGCTCCCTTACTCCTGGCCTAAGGATGGCCATGTTACATACAGAGAGCAGGGACTCGTAATGGAGATTTTTCATTTTCCTCAAGTATTTCCCAAACTCTATAGGAAAAATCCCTTTCCAAGGGTCTTTACCGTATAAACCCAACATTCCCTACTTCACTTCTGTTTAACAAACATATGCCCTGTTGAGCACCTTCTACGTGGCAGGCACTGTTCTGACTCACCCTGGAGCAAAGCCAAATTTCAAATATGGCGATACCCACACAGCTACCATATAGCCTGGATTTTCTGGGACGGTGCAGATTTCCAGTACTCTGTCCTGGCATGAAACCACGTGTCCTGAATTTTAGTTGGACAAATA
This sequence comes from Neophocaena asiaeorientalis asiaeorientalis, assembly GCF_003031525.2. Classification (NCBI taxonomy): domain Eukaryota; kingdom Metazoa; phylum Chordata; class Mammalia; order Artiodactyla; family Phocoenidae; genus Neophocaena; species Neophocaena asiaeorientalis. The sequence continues at coordinate 760,735 of NW_020173382.1, forward strand.
TGGTCACTGTAGATATGGAAAGCATGGTAAAAATCCTAATGTCCGTGTGTGGAAAGAGCTCATCAGTATTTCAGAGAAGAGACGATAATGGCCGACTAAATACAATGGCAAGTGCATAATTTCAAAGTGAATAAATGTGTGATTTGCTGCTGTCGTTCAGTGGTTGGAAATTGAAAGAGAGCTGCAAATTATTTGATAGTTATGAACCATCGTGATGACCGCTTGACTTTTCTTTCCCATCTCTATTTTAAGCCGTGTTCATTTCTTCTGCTCCACTATATTAACTGCATTAAAGCTTTCTTTGTCCCAGATAAAACGAGATTTGGTCACAGTAAGGAGAAATCCTCAAGAATGTCTTGTCTCACTTAGGGGGAGCGTGGGATTGACTGTTAACTTAGGCCATTAGCAGAATTGGGTTAGAGTGGATAAGGTACATTTCTTATGCTAATATGGATGAGACTAAATGGCATTTGAAATCAGCAGGCCTAAAAAATAAATCACTGGTGCTGAAGGACTACACTAGACTTCCACAAAGCTGATCTAAAGCCTTACGATCTCATGTTCCCATTTCTTTTAGTGTTCAAAGGCACAGGATAGCAATTCTAAATAGCATGCCCCCCAAATCCATAGATCTTTTCGTACCCCACTCTTTTTTTTTTCCTAAGGATTTGTAACTTGGAAAGCACCACAGATGGAAACCAGGCACACAGAGTTAGCATTTGGCAGAAAAATCCATATAACTGACTTTCAGTGCAGCTCTTTTGCCCTTATTTAATTTAGAAAAATTCAGAAAAAAGCCAATGAGCTCATAAGTCTAGATGTTTATTTTGTTTTGCTTAACCTACCCACAGGCGCAATCAAGAATGGATACAATTTTAGGCAAGGAAAGTGAGCTAGTAATCAGACAATGATGTTTCCAGTTGTCTCAAGGGAATGTTACAGAAGTCTGAAAAAAAATTCCTCTAAACAAAAATCAAGTGTAATTCACTTTATGAATGCCATACACCACTTTTGTAGGGGTGGTGGTGAAGGGGACGGATGGGAATGAGAAAATCAAACAAACCGTGGTAGTGTTGCAACTCCCCAAAGACTGAGGAATCTTGCCTTAGAGGGCCTTGGAAAGTGCAAGAACCAATCCAGGAGGCCAAATGCCCGAATGGGTAAAAGGCAGCCTTGAAAAGCCAAAACTGACTTGGAGTTTCTCAAATAGATGAAACAACATAAAAATAAAAATCAACGTTCTCGAAAAGAGAGTTTGGTATTCGTTGTTGTTGCTTTAGAGTATGAGAACTAGTAACCTCCTCCGGGTTGCCAGCTGTGGTTCCCCAATTAATTGGAAGCAGTTAGTGGTCCTAAAGTCAGGAGAGGAGAGTGAGGTGTGGGAGGGGCTTCTCTCCTCTGAGATTGCACTGGACAGTTGAGTGAGCAGGTGATTTGTTCAAACTTTGAAAAAGTTGTATCACCATGTGCTAACTTGGAATAGTTTAGAGAACTCTCTCAAATGTGGTCTGAATATATTTATTACGCTAATCCTGGTGATCGGTAACGAGATGTTCTCAGAGGGAAGCATCGATCCGATTGAGGAGATGGCTGATGGTCGGTGGAGCGCCTTGGCCTGAAAGGAGTCTCAGACTGCCTGCTGCCTGGCAGGCTCTGTGTTAGGTTTTGGGGGTGCCGAGAGGAGTAAGACATAGTCCCTTTTGTCAAGGCGCTCACAGTCTAGTGGGGGAGCATACAAGTAAACAGGCTTCTCAGGAAACTTGTGGGATTAAATAGGGTGAAAAGGGCTAGAAAATACCTCCAGGAAATTGGCTGAAATGGTCACAATAGCCAGCCTGGGCAAGGGAAAAGAACTGACGAGATGAAGTGGGAGATAGGGAGAGGTCGCTTAATAGGGCCGCCATCTTAAAAAGTTTTCTTAATTCTTGGAGCAAATTCTGTTTGTAAGCATTAGGAAATACAAGCATAAGAGGATTTTGATGGATGCTAGATGACACAGATGGTGTCAGTTTTGCAATGTGTTTTTTTTTTCTTATGGGCTGGTAGGTTGTATCCAATATTTTGATGCAATATTTTTGAGCATTCTGCTGCTTCCATCTTTAGAGTTGCAATGTTTGCTGTTCACTGTAGCCTAGAAAAAGGCTGCTTATTACCAACCTGGGAGAAAAGGGGTCTGGATTTGTCTGATGTGAGACAAGACAGAAAATATGTTCTCCTTAAATGGCAGTTATCAATAGGACCACGCCAACTGTAGTGTTTGATGCATATACAAAAGCATGGTTCTTAAGAGGTATCTTATTACTCATTTCTAAGAAAATTGAAGATAATCACTTATAACTTGTGCACACGATACATCATTTGGAAAGAATTTCACTGGGGATCGTATTGCTCAACTGAAAAGTTCTGGCATGCTGAATTTGTACATTTTTGTGAATGCTTCCTTTTACTCTGATCTCTCGCTTTTTTTCTGCATATGGTTATTTGTATGTTTTAGATTATAAGCTCCTTAAAGGGAAAGCACTGTATTTGATGCAGTGTTGAGCACAGTGCTAAGAGTACCGTAGAGCATTTAGTAAATAATTGATAATAGAATTTCTAGATCGTTATGTATTCGTCTATGAAACTCTCAAACACTTTCTTAAGCTATATCTCATCTTACTTATTTTAAAAGTCTAAGTCCAAATGTTTATGAGACATTATTGGGGTATGTGGACAAACTTTTCAAGCTGCATATATTTTGACTGGAGACTGGTTCAGGCTTACCTCAGTTAGCTGGCGACTCTTACCATCAGGCAGTGTTTATGAATGTTGAGTACCCAGAGAACAAATTGAAATGAGCAACATTGTTATGACTGCCCTAGTATCGTTAAAGATCACCAATTATAGCACATAAGTTGTAAGACATCTCTTAAATCAAACTCTCTTTGATTTAATGTCAGCTAGACCTTTCTCACTAATGTTGACATTACCATATTTGGGAGTTGAGCTGTGACACATGCATGGACCTGTTGATGTACCTCACAGGTTTCTGTAACCTGGGATCAGAATTTGTACACAGGCTCAATTCCAGAGACCATACCAGGAGCCAGCATCTCTTCAGCCCTAGCTGAGCTTCTAAGCAGGTTTGATGTTTTTGGTAATCTAGGGTCTAATGGAAAGTGTGGGCAGAAAAATCCCCCACTCATCTGCCCATATTTAGCAAATTGTCAGGCTTGAAACAGGATCCCCAGCACTCCATTAAGAAATGAGCATCAGAAAATAGTGTCCAAGTCGTGGGCCCCAGACTGGCTTTAGAGACAGCATAAAGTAATGGGAATTTATCTTCTAAAACGTAATGACAGGAACACTGCGATTCACAAAGCAACGCGAAGGTGAGCATATCAGCAGAGAAAATGTGCATTTTGAAATGCTGTGTGTGAGGGGAAAACGCTCTCTGGGACCTTATAGTCTCACTAGAATACCCTGTTGAACATACAAAGTAAAGTATTAGTTCTCTTCTTCGAGTTAGGCCAATTAAATATTAATTATCCAAGTGCTAATTATTAGGAATACTTGTTTGCCATTTTTAAACAAAAATGAATCCTCATTGATTAACAAGGAAGGCACTTTCACTTTTGCCTCTCTATGTGTGTAGCTACATAAAGCCTTATTTGAGAGTTTGTATTTTTTCTCATGAGGAAAAAGGAGTCAACGTTAGGACCCAAATGCTTTGCTAGTGTTCTGAACAGTTAATTATGCCTAGTAGCTGAAATTGTATTTATATGCTAGATTAGTAAATCTACTAAGCTCTTTGAAGTATACTTAATAGGCTTATATTGATAAATAATTGATAGGAAGAGAGATAAAATACAAGTGAACGTGGCAGTAAAAAGGAACAGAGAAGTTAAAGCCATTGTAAGTGAAATTTCCACACACTGTATTCCAGCCATTCACCTGAAAGATGTACATTTCTCAGAAGTGATGATTTTGAGAGTATTCTGTATTTTTCAAAATTTCCACAATGAAGCATGCATTTATTTCTTATAAATTCAGCAAAATTTTAGAGTAGAACTTTAACTGGCCTTTTGACTCTGCCTTTTGAATATAAGTTTATTACTGGAAAATTAGAAATCCTTATTATGGTATCTTTAAGGTATGTGTTTGTGATTATCTGTATCTCCCTACTAGACTGTGATCTCCTCAAGGTTATAGGGGCTGTATTTTATGTATCTTTGTATCGTCAGTGTCTAGCATAGTGCATAGTACAAATAATAGGTACCCCATAAATATTTGTAGGCTAAATGAATGAATGGAATTATAAATGTAACCATAAAATTTCCGTAAAACCAATATTTAAGTAGTTGATTCCTTTTTACCAATATACTAAGGTTTCTAAAAAAGTAACTACTTTTTCAGGTCAAAAATCCATTTGTTGTCTATGGGTAAGTGACAAAGGACATTGACTTAATTCATTTGGCTGTACTATAACTCCCTGGAAAAAGTAGACTAGCCAAGTCTTACGAGAGGTAAGTAGCTTGTGCTTGTTTACAAGGCTATTTTAAGTAGTTTAAAAATAAATATATTTACGTATACATAAATGCATATATTTATTTTCACTTTACAGATCTGTGGTATTTAGTGTGAAAATAATGCAACTGGTGTCAGTTACAGAAGCATACACTAAATGTATATAAGCTTTCCCTCAGTGTTTGGTGTTTCTTACCTATAACATCAAACTTCATAAATGTACCTGGAAAAGGACATAATCCAAAGTGGGTTTCAGCCATGGGAAATTTATTGGAGTAGTCTAAAGGGCCTCATGAGAATCCTCTTAATTTCTGTGTGCATTAGGGCATACTTTCAAAATTGGCTAGCGATGACCCATCGGGAGTTCTTTCACATACAGGCCCAAGTAGGAAAAAGGGGAAAAGAGAAAGAAATGATGATCATTTAAAAATAATGTTAGAATTCTATTTGCGTAGTTTCCTTCTTAATTATGGTTCTCTTCCCTCTCTCCCACACTCTGCATAATACATACTTCCAGTATGTGTTCTGGCATCCTGGGATTCTCCATTGCTCTTTGTCAAATTTTGGTCTGGATGATTGAAGCTGAGGGAAACGTGGTGAAGAGAGGAAGAGTTAGGGTGATGGATACAGGGAGTAGGTTAAGAGCCCTCATTCTGGTATATATCAGAAAGTTAACTGGCACATAACAGACTGAAAGGATTGGAAAACATGTGAACGTGGAAATTATCACGTGTGCAGAGATAATACAGAGATAGGCCCTAATTGCATTCGGTTCCCAGAATTACCTTATTTGTACTTCTTACTTAGTATCCATGTTTCTTGAAGTCCATGGTTCATTCATAGCCTCTGACAGACCCTATGCCCATTGAATGCAGGAGCCATGTTTGATTGTCATGGTGTCCTCTAGAGTGGCGAGTAGAGTGCCTTGTACAGAGTTATTATTAAAGGTTGGAATGACTGTAAGAATAAATACCTAAAGACATATCCTAGAGGACTTGGCCACTGTCACATGAGGTCCTAGGATGGCATATACCTAGAGAACGACTGATTCTCTGGATGCATCGTTTTCTAAACTGATCTGCAGAGACTGAGGAAGGGGGGTGGTGAAGTTGAAGCCTATTTCTCTATTCTCTGTGGCCCTGGGAGCCTTGTTGCCCCTCTTTCAAAACTAAAGTTTGAGGAGGAAGTGACAAGTAGAGAGAGATTTCAGCTGCAGCTTTATCTAAATGTGGTATTTGCATATGTTTTACATATACATTCAGAGATTATACATATGTATGAATATATTTCTATTATTTTGATAGCAACAATTAGTAATTACGTGTTATTTAAACTGTTTGCAAGTTGTGAATTGCTACTCTTAGCAGTGGGTGGTCTTTCACAGTCACACCCTACATTTGTGTCATGAAAGCTTTGCTTTTATCTATCTTACGTGCAAACAATGCAACCGCTCAAAGTGTCTGCAGGTTCTGAGTGCCACAGATCTATCTGCTTGGTTCCACACACACACACATATTTGTATACTCGTACATACACACATATAAAATATCCCTACAACTGTACCCCCTTAATAATCTAGAGAATAAGCCTAACCTACACTGGGAAGAACTGGGGGGTACAGCTTTTCAGAGCCTGAGTAAACCATCTTCAGTTGGATTGGCCCCAAATTGTTGCAGAGCTAATTGTCACTGATATCACAGAGCTACTGCTCATTTATAAAGTTCCATCATTTCCCTAAGTACAGAGGTGTGATCCCTGTTGAAGTAGTGATGGTTAACCCATACTGTGAATTTGGTTCATTTTGGAGAACTACTTCTAGCACTGGCTGGATTGCGTGTTGAGCTCCACAGAAATGAGACTGTGACCCAAGAGGCACTTCAAGTTAGGTTTCATGGAGTGATTTTATTGGGGAACCACATTTAACTGTTTTGGAAAACAGATGGAAATTGTCAGAAAATGAACCTACTAATAATGAACTTTATATGCTATCTCTGCATAAATATTTAAAAGTTTTCCATTCATTCTTTACTTCAACCAACATTTATTGAGCACTGATTCTATGCCAGGTACTGAGCTGATGAATAAGATAAAACCATTGCTTAGGGAGGGACCCAGTAAGGAAAACCATGGATGTCAAGGCAGCATGATGAGCTGGGTGCCCAGTGGGGATCTGGGTGCTGCTGAGCTATGGAAGAGGGTGCCTAGTTGCCTTAAGTGGGCTGTCCTGTATGGTATGTGCAAAGGTACAGATTTAAGAGACAAAATGACATATTTGTTGTATTGGGATAGTTTGGCTTGTTTGGAGTACAGATGTGGGGAAAGTAGAGGAAAGATGAAGAAGAAAAGTAGGTAGGAGATGCTGAGGAGTTTTGTTGGACTGTATCCAAGGCTGATGAGGAGCCATGAAAACATTTTAAGAAGAGGAAACGCTATTTAGGATGGAGGATAAGTGGGGAGTGAGTGGTGGCAGGGAGTTTTAATAATGCACGTGAAAAGCCAGGGCAGTAACTAGGACAATAAAAGATAAAGTTGAGAGAATAGAGGAAGTAGAGTAGACATGACTTGGTGACTGGTTATGAGGACAGAAGGGAGAGTCTAGAACTTCTAGTTTTGCGGGGTGGTGAGGCTACAGCAGATAATAGGTGCTCAGTAAATATTTGTTGAATAAATGAGTGAAACACAGGAGGAACATATTTTTGAGGGGTGAAATAATGAGTTTGATTTTGAACAGGTTGAGTTTGAGGGGTCCTTTGATCACCGAGGCAGAAATGTCTGGTAGGTAGTTGAGGTTGTGTGTTGGATAATAGAAGAGAGAGCAGTCAGGGCTGGAGATAACATATTTGGACATTGTCAGCATGTAGATGGTATTTGAAAACTGGGAATAGATGAGATAGGGCTGGAGATAACATATTTGGACATTGTCAGCATGTAGATGGTATTTGAAAACTGGGGATAGATGAGATCACTGGGAAAGAGTGTATATACTCTTCTGGAGTTCAGGAGAAGCATAGTTGGGACTCATCGACATATAGGCTCAAGTTGGAAGTCATGGGTGTGGATGATATTTTCCAGGCTTTTGCATGTGACATGTCTTAAAATGTGTTTTGCCAACATCTGGTGAGTTTTTTTAAAAACTGCCAAAGACTTTAAGAACTCTTTTGATTAAAAGTATGAGTATATGTTGTCATAGTCCAAGACTTTGCAAATAAGATAATGTACTCCAACACACACACACACACACACCCCACACACATACTTCTGTGTAGAAAAATACATTAGAATCAACGGATCAGATTTCTATTATTTTTGATAGCAATAATTAATAATTATGTGTGTCATTTAAACTGTTTGAAAGTCGTTGTTACTCTTAGCAGTGGGTGGTCTTTCACAATCATACATTACATTTATGTCTGGAAAGCCTTGTTTTTATATATCTTATGTGCAAACAATGCAGCCACTCATAAAGTGTCTGCAGGTTCTGAGTTCCACAGATCGGCTTGGTTCCAACATGTAGGCCCCTCTGGCTCTCCCCCTTTGGAGAAAGAATGCTGTAATACTGTGTAGCTTTGGAGCTCTGGTCTCTATTCCATTTCAGACTGGGCCATGCTGGCTAGCCTTTGAAACATGTGGTCCCAAGCAAATACTAGGAATACTTGTGTAATTGGGCTGATCTTTACTTAAGTGTCTATGGGGATGTGATATTTTTTTTTTTTGGTTGGTTGGGGGAGAGGATTGTATAATTTTCTGTTTCTCTGGCATAATGGTTTCTTTAATTTCCCTGTTCATGAGTTTACCTTCATCAGGGTATCTATTTTCATTCAACATAAGCTTGAAACTCCTTGTTCTTAGGTAGATTTTTTGAGGCTACTTTTAGGTTGATGGAATAGTTTGGAAGGGCCACAAGTGAAGAGCATGAAAACTACAATTTACTGAGTGCCTACTATGTGTCAGTTGTTTTATATTTAATCTCTCATGTAATCTACACAGCAAAGCTGAAAGGTAGGTGATGTCATGTCCATTTTACAGATGAAGAAATTGAGGCCCAGAAAGGTTTACTTTCCCAAAGGTTGTGTAAGTGGTGGAGCCAGGATTTATTATACATCCAGATTTGTCTCACTCCATAGCTCATGCTCTTTCCAGTGTACACATTGGATTATGAGGGGAAGGAATATGGTCTGGATATAAAGTCTTTGACTTAAATTCCCACACTCCTTTGACTTTTGGGATATTGTACACGCTGGGTTCCCCTCCTACTTGTAAAGCTGATTCTTTCTTTGCTTGTTTACGCTCTTCCTCCCACCCTTTATTAGATGCAAGTGTTCCAGTGGTGTTTGTCCTTTGCCCTTTCTGTTCTCTCTTTGTTCATTCCCACAGCCATTCCCATGACTTCATTATCTTCGCTGCTTGAATGACTCCTCCATCTCTTCCCAACCTGACCTCTTCCTTGCTGTCCAGTTCAGTATTTCCCGGTTTCCTGCTAGATATCTCCATCCAGAAGTCCTGCCAGCGCTTCACTTTCAACACAGTAAAAAATTAGTCCATCATTTTCTTTTCCTATCTGCAGAAACCGGCCTCTCTCCAACATTCTGTATTTCTGGTGATAGCATCTCTGCTTGGGACCCAACTTGAAACCTTGAAATCATCTTTGACTTTTCTTTTTACACATCTCACATCCAAATTAAATGGCCAAGTCCTGCGAGTCTCCCTCCATCATGCCTCTCACTCTTATCCTGTTGACATGTGTGCCCTCTATTTAAGCATAACAGGCTGGCACTCATTGCTGAAAGGACCCTGTAGTTGTCGGTCTCCCAGCCTCTGCTTACAGACCACCTGACTGTCTTCCTCTCATCAGTGCCTGCTGCCGTCTTACCCACTTTTCAAGGTGTCAGTACAATGTCATCTTCTTCATGAATCACTTCATGTTTCCCCATGACTAGATGTGATCCTTTCTCCCTTTGAACCCTGCTATCAGTGAACTTCTCCCGTGGCCTTGGTTCTCCTTTGCTCTTGTAATTATTTATGTACTTTTCTCTTCTTACTAGAGCCTTGCTCGTTAAAGTGTGGCCCATGTACCAGCAGCATCAGCAGCATCTGGGAGCTGATAAGAAATGCAGAATCTTGGTTCAGTCCGGGGTTTCGGCACCAAAAAAAAAAAAGCAGAATCTCAGATGCCATCCCAGACCTACTGAATCCCAATTTGTATTTTTTAACAGCATTCCCCAGGTGATTTGTAGGCAAATGTAAACCCCTTGAGGGTAAGAACCTTGCACACTTAAGAGAGGGTCTTGCTTGTAATAGATCATTGTTCTTTTGATTTCTCAAGTTTGTGCTGTGCTTCAGCTGTTTATTCATTGATGGGGATGGGTGGAGTCGGGGAGGAAGGGAGGGTGGGAGGAGGGGGAAGGAGAGAGAGAGATTCAGAGTGTTGGGGGGAGAGGGAGAGGGAGAGAAGGAAGGAGCATAAGAAAGTGAGAATGGGTGGGCTAGAGAGAGCCTACGGGATCTTTGCTCATTTGCTAATAACTTCGTGACAGTTTGAAAGACAGTCTTTGCTCCCCTAGATGGATAGAACCTCTAGTCTAGGCCTTGGCTTAATTTGATGTGGCCAGAGGCACATACGAATTGAGATCATTTTGCTCTTGCCCTAGGGAACTATTGGTTTCCCACGTCCTCTTTCACTGGCATTCTGAGGTGTGTCTTCTCTGGCCACCCCCAGAAGTCAGAGTGGAGCTCACGAGGAGTTTCAGAGAGCCATGGGAGAACTGTGCTGAGTGTTTCAAATAGTCCCTTCTGTTTTCAGAAACAGATTTTCTGCTTTGTCTTCAAACTTCAAAGTCTATTTCTGAAATAAAGGTTTATTTCCCCCCATGGAATTCTGAAGGTTTTATACAAGTGTTAATTTTGAAAACCCAAGTCATTTCTCGCCTTTGAAACTTCAGTACTGTGGGTCAATTTAATAACATTGCCTGAAGGTTCTTTTGGCCTTCAAAAGCTGTCAGATTGCCTTTTTGTTCTTTGAGAGAGTCAGGTTGCCTCATTCGCAAAGCCTGAAGGTGATATTGGAACCAACATTTATTCAGTCATTTGTAGTCTTCCCCCACCCCTCAATAATATCCAGTTTTATTTTCAAGTTAGGTCCTAGTGGCCATGAGATGTTTTACCAACTAACAATTTTGGGAAAATTCCCCAAAAGCTCATCAACATTTCATAGAGTGGTGATAAGAAGTGTAGCCCAAGTTACTCTGACACCCACGGTAAGGGGAAGAGTGGGTCCCCCCTTCATCATCTGTTGGCCTGCTCCCCACGTCTTCCCTTTTCGCCTTCCTCTTTTCCACCCTCACACTCTCTCAAGTGGTTATAGTTTAGAACAGAAGGTGTTTTATGGTTTGTTATATTTATCGAATGCTTTTGTGTTTCTCGTTCTCTTAAAAAAAATAGATGAGTGGAATGTTTTATATTTTCCTCTCTATTTTAAGTTGTGTTTCCTTTTCCTATAGGTCCTGATTTCCTTTTCTCCCCTCTCTTCCCCCATCTTCCTCTGCCTTCTCCACATCCGCTTGCCCTCAGTGATCCTGGAGAGAAAACAGGCTTTGCATTTCTGCCCACATATTTGGGTACCTGGTTACTTCTCTTGGGATATTGTGAAATTCAATTCCTTAGTTTGGAAATGAAGAGGTCTAAAATATGCACTGATGCATTTACATTCCACTTTCTAAGAACTCTGAGTATTTAAAAGGCTTTTTGTACAGATAGGACAAGGCTAAATATATCTGACTTGAATACCTCAGATCCTTGCAATGTAGCTTACATTCTCTCTCACTTTGTCATAATTCTCAATGAATGCAAATTGCATCTCTGTTCTTAGAAATCTCTTTTCTTACACTGAATGCCTTTCCTTTTTCTAAAGATAAGGGAGCCCCTTTGAAAGACCGCTACTGTGGGGTAGAACTGACACCTACCTTGTAGGCTAACCAAATCGTAGCCTGCTTTTCCCTGATGAAATTATCACGTTTCAGGACATTGTTTCATTTGTAGGATTTTAGTGTCCTAGTTTCAAATTTGACTACAGGTTAGAGAGTGTATTCCAGTTGGAGTATTCCTTGGTATTTTTTTCTTTGTGTTTACACTTTGGGGATCTTTGGTTTGTCCTGTATCTATTATCTCTTCCAAGCTTGGCCAAGGTTGTTAGGTTATGCAGTTATGTATAAATATTTAACAAGATAAGTTAGACAAAATGTGCTTAAAGATACTTTAGCCCCTCCATCCCCCCACCTCCTCACTGCCCGGGCCCCAGCTCAGTTTTTGTGTGGACTCACAGATGGTTGCTTTATCTCAGATGTTTAGATTTGGAGGACATTCCTTTGCACTTTGCTTGATGGACACAGTGAAATGGAAGCTTTTCAGTCAATCTTGCCTACCAAAATGGTAGCACCAAGTAACAGATAACATTAGCCTCCTCTTCTTTTTCTTTTTTTTTTTTCTGACCAGTTATCCAAACTCCCCTAAGCCAGAGAGTTTTAAGTATGAGATTGTGTGTTTTTTAAGAAAATATTTTGGATGAAGGCTAACGTTCTCAAGTCAGGAATAACAATTAGTACCATTCATTAATCAGGGGCATGTTTTGACTTTGAGTCCTGGCTAGGAAATATAAACTGTGAAAGTCACACGTATATATGAACCTCAGGCAAATTTATGACTTGTCAGCCTTTTAAGGTTAAATTCTTAACCCCAAATTGGGGCTGGCTTTATATGTGGAGTTTGGTACATTCCTCTGGGCCACTGAACAGCCCCCTCCCCGAGCCCTTTGCTTAACAGCAGCTAATGGCCTAATGAGCAAGAAGGATTTCTGCCTCTTATCAGCTGCCTAAACAGCAACAGGAAGGCTGATATACAGAGTGTAGGTCAAAACCTGAGTTCTTGAACCAAAAAACTACAGGGTCAGTTGAAAACTCTGGATACGTGGCATCTCTGTAGTCATCAATACCAGTCAGTAAAGGAACTGGACACTTGAGTTCAAAGAAATAGTAATAGTTGTCAAAAGTATGAACAGTCTAATTAATTTTGCTAGTAGTTCTTTCCTTCTTTGTTTAGCTCTTCTATAAATAGCCTTCATATAGTCTTTAATGAGCTTTTAGTTTGTGCCTGGAGGTTGTTCTGGTCATGTGGCCAGAGTGTCTGATTGTCAGATGGTGATGATGGAGGCAAGGGTATTTATGTTCTGGCCCAGATTTTGGAAGGGGCTGCCAAATAAACGTAAATAGATATCTACTACTACTTTTATTTCTTTTTAAACTGAGTTTTTGAATAAATATGCACTCACTCGCATGGAGTCAGAGAAACCTTGGTGCTTCTTCATACTCTACTCAGACCTTTAGGGTCATTACTTGTTTCTTAGATCCACTTGGAATCCAGGCCCAGACTCGCATAGAATAAATAAATATTTTAGGGTATTCTGTGCCCAATCATAGTGAAAGCCCCTTGACTTTCATCTTCTGCATTTGCATTTTTTTCAGAGACAATAATGCAAACATTTTTTTCAGATTCTGTTCTGTTATTGAAAATCCTATTTACATAAACAGGCATTGTTGTGGCTTAGGGAAGAATGTGGGGTCCCATTCCTTAGCTCCTTGTATATCTTTGCTAAGGCTTGTCTAAATAGAAGTAATGACGCTTTAGTCTAAGCAGCTTTTCTCATTTAGGTAAGCAGGGCGGTTTGAAATTTCAGTTTACTCGATAATTGAGTTTCTTCTTCTTAATTATTTCAGGCATGCAGGTTGCTCTCTTGATAGTAAAGACCCTAAAAATCTAGTAATCTCCTCAGGCATCCATTTGGTAATAAAATCCTGTGCATTTTCAGGGGTTAATTTTCATGACAATTGTGCAGCCCTCCCTACCCTCAACCCAACCTCCACCCTTGGAAAAATTCTGCTATCTTTTAGGGTTTTGGTCTCACATTTGCAAAAAAACACTTAAAAATATATATAAGGGTGATGCTGGAATGACTGGATCTAGAGAAAACTTAAATGTATTCAGATTCATGCTCATTACACAGCTTTCATTTAGGGTTTTTAATAGCCGTGTCATATTTCTCAGAAAATCATCTGCCCGGCTTTGCCAGGCTTGGTTTTCTGCCCTGAATGAAAAACTGAAGATCAGCAAAAGCGGAGCCTAACTATCCCCTCTTCTATCCTTTTCCACAACAACAACAACAAAACAAACAAACAAAACAAAACAAAAAACAAAGAAAGAAAGAAAAAGAAAAGAAAAAGAAAAAAAATCTCAGAGGTCATCTGGTGTAGAGTGAGGTGGGGAAAAACGTTAAAAAAAAACCCAAACAACTCAAGCTGCCTTCACATCTGCTAGTCATTCCCACTGCTGTGACTTCAATCCAGCAAGTTTTTATTGAGCACCTGTGGTGGGGGCAGTGCTAATAATCATTAACGTTTATTGAGCCAGGCGCTATGCTGAGCCCTTTATGGGCAACATCCCATTTAATCCTCACAATAGAACTACCAGGTGGGTGTTATTATTTCTCCCATTTTACAGATGAGAAAACCGAGGCTTACAGAAGTTTAGTGACTTGTACAAGGTCAAATAGCTACAAAATGAATTAAATCCACTCAGTCTGGTTTCAGAACCATGTTCCTGATCACTACTCTTGTGGTGGGCTCAGCATTTCTGGGGATTACTTCTGAAACCAGTTTTGAGAACCCAGTATGTGTGAGATGCTGGGGATTCGAAGAAAAAAACTCCCCTCTCTCTGTTCTTGGTGGGGGAGGCAGACATGGAGACGGATGAGGACCATGCATGGAGGGTCTCCGTATCTGTTGAGGGGAAGGAGGAGGGCCTTGGAAGAGCGATGGCTTGAATCTGTGGGAGTGCTGCATCCCAAATGCAGCTCAGCAGCCTGGGGTCACGGGCATTTGATTTTCCCGTTCAGTGAAGGTTATCGTCTCTGAGTTGAACTGCCTCAGTGACTGCATCAGACTGTTTCCATCACTGCCCCGGTTGACTGTAGCCCCAGCTACCTTGAACCCCGCACTCCTTAGACATACATAGGCGGTCAGCATGGTTTTGGGAGAATTGGCTCCATGGTTCCCATGTCATTTCTACTTTATTTCAGTTCTTTCTTGAAAACAAGTAAAAGTTAAATGAGGCAGACATTCCCAAACGAAATTGCTGCAGTCTTGAGAGCTGGTGGCTTTCAGGAGGCAGGTCAGACTATAATACTAGCAGCCCGCAGGGAGATCCTGGATCCAGGCTTGGTTCTTTCAGCTTGATCTGGAGCCCTCCTGGCACTCCCTCTTGGAGCCCACACTGGGCTCTGCAGAGCTCTGTATCTGAATCACCCCCAGCTTGACAGGAGAGTGAAGTTACTATTAGAAATTTTTGAGTTTTTCGGTGAAATCATGGGAATGGAAGGCAAATCCCCAAATTACCTGTTCGGGTAATTTATTTTTGTTTTTCATGGCTCCCAAAGAAAGCAAGGAGGAAAAAAGTCACTACTGAGCATCACTGAAAACTCTTTTATGTGTTGCATTAATGCAACTTAAAATTTCCTCAATTTTAGGAAACATTTGGTTCAGGGCAAAGTGAATTCACCAACGTGTGTGTTTGTGTGTGTGTGTCTGTGTGTGTTTGAAACCATATCCTTTAGTTTCCAATCTCAGCTTACCCAAAACTCCTTGTGCCTCCAAGTTTCTCATAGCTGCTTTGCAGTGGTTTGCTTGCCAATTCCCCTCCCATGCACTTTCTCCTTCATTAAATCTCTTCCACAGAAGGGGTTGCCACCAAGTCTAGACTTCAGTAACAGGCAGGAGGAGGGCCAATTAGTGAAGATTTTGATTCATATTA
This sequence comes from Neophocaena asiaeorientalis asiaeorientalis, assembly GCF_003031525.2. Lineage (NCBI taxonomy): Eukaryota > Metazoa > Chordata > Mammalia > Artiodactyla > Phocoenidae > Neophocaena > Neophocaena asiaeorientalis. The sequence continues at coordinate 776,095 of NW_020173382.1, forward strand.
CATGAGAGTGGGGGAGGAGAAGGAGGCGGAAAATCTGTTCTCCTCAGTCCTTCAGATACTCAAGTTCTAACACAACAGTATGATGAAGTTGTATAAAATTACTGGAGCATTTACACAGCTAGTCCCCAAGATGGCATAAATGCCACAGCACTAGAGCATGTCAGTGTAGACACTCAGATCAGCTGAAGGATAGGAAAAAGGAAAAGATCAATAACGTTTCTCACTCAGGGATCAAGAGTGTTTGATTTTCTTTTGGTTGCATTTTGCTCAGGTGCAGTGTGTATGTTGTACTAACAAGGCGGCCGACTCCTTTTTCCACAGGTCCCTATCATGGGGAAAGGGGAAAGATAAAATAGAGGGTACAGATTATTTACAGCAGCTGAGAAAGTAATTACAAGGTGCAATGGCTTGAAACTGAAATTTAGGTTAGCCATTAGAGCTGGGAGAAGCATCTTAACAGTAAGGGCAATTGGACATCAGAAAGATTTGCCTGAGAGCTGGTTAAACAGCGTCTCCAGGAGTGCTGGAAGACTAGGGCAGGTGTAATGTGAAGAGAAACTCCTACCAAATTCAGGGTTGGGCTGGAGGCCCAGACTGATAGGCATATTCCATTGCTGCCCAGCTCTCTTTGTGATTGTTTGATTGCTAATAGCTTAAAATGCTTTTTTTCATGTATACAAAATACACCTAATTTATCAGGCTTAAGAAAACAGACATTTTTTCTGAATTTTGTTTTATTTTTTAAACAGCAGGTTCTCATTAGTTATCTGTTTTATACACATCAGTGTATACATGTCAATCCCAATCTCCCAATTCATCCCACCACAGCCCCCCCCCTCCCCGGCCCCGCTTTCCCCACTTGGTGTCTGTACGTTGAAAACAAACACATTTGAGCAGCGAGAATGAGGCATTTGGATTAGTCTGAGCACCCTCCTAACAGACTTTCTGGAATATGAACCAAGGACTGAGGCAATGTTGTTATTTTTTTGCTTCTGCAAGACTTCCGTTTTATAGTATGGGACTATGCTGTTAAAGTAACATTTGGGCTTCATCAATATGACTTTCTCAAGGCTGAGCACAGATCAAATTTGGTTTTGGCCCCTTTGATCTTTTTGTAATCTTTCCCTTTGACATCGCCCCATGTCCCTATCCAGGTGTGCTGGGTTAACTCCCCCACCACACCCCCTCTTTCCTGTGCTCCAGGAAGCTCCCAGGTAAACTCTTTAGCCTTGAGGTATGAGGGAATTACTCAAGGAACGTTACGCTTTAAGACAACACCTGATGAAATTGCTTAACCAAGTAGTAACTCACCCATGATGAAACCTTTAGACGTTACTAGGCAGGTACTTATAGGTGGGAGAGAGAGGGTGTACTAGTTTCCTAGGGCCGCCATAACAAATGACCTGAAATTTGGTGGCTTAAAACAACTGAATTGATTATCTCACAGTTCTGGAGGCCAGAAGTACAAAATCAAGGTGTCAGCAGGGCTGCATTCCCGCCAAGGGCTCTGGGAGAGTCCTTCCTGGCCTCTTCCAGCTTCTGTGGGCTCCAAGCCTTCCTTGGCCTGTGGCTGCATCATTCCAATGTCTGCCTCTGTCTTCACATGGCCTTCTATTCTTCCTGTGTCTCTCCTCTGTGTGTCATTCATAAGGACATGTCATGGGATTTAGGGCCCACCTGGATTATCCAGGATGACCTCATCTTGAGATCCTTAATTTAATTACATCTGCAAGACCCTTTTTTTCCAAATAAGGTCACATTCACTGGTTCTAGGGGTTAGTACATGGACATAATCTTTTGGGGGGGGGCACCATTCAGTCCACTACAGAAGAGAACTTTCTGGGCCTCTTGAATCATCCCAATTTACCAGAGTTCTCTACTCTAAGGGGAACTTGTTCTAGGGAAGCTTAAAGTTGGTTATAAAATTTCAGTGTGTTTCCTGAAAGGGATGTGGGTGGCAACTGCTGTTAACCCACTTTCTAAATGGTTAAATCAAGGACCTGGGGAGTGAAATGACTTACCTAGTCACTCTGGATCAGAAGAAGAGTTCTAAAACTGAATAGGCTACCGTATTATTATTCAGCGTGGACTTTGTGTCTTTAACCCATGGCCTTATTGGATTTTTTTTCTTAAAAAAGTATTTTTCTAAACACTTTAGCCATAAGAAGGCAATCGTTGCTTATTAGTCACTTGAAAAACCTTTCCACAGGACTTGTAGGATCAAGGTGATGGTGTGCTTTCAATCTACCGTAGCCTTCTACCTAGTCTTCGTGGTTTGCAGAAACATCAGGTACAGGGAGTTTTAGAAGCCAGAGACATCTGTGAAGCAAAATACTGCCTTTTTAGGGTCAGGTATACTGAGTTTTAGGTACAACTTGCATGCAGAATGGTAAATATATAGTTGTCACAGATGAGACATTCTCTGAAGAAATACTGTCACACTTGCTTATGACAAAAGGACCGGTTCTAACATTTGTGGCAGTGACAGTCTTGGCATGTAAAGAGATTAGTGAGTTAGAGTGTGGTCTTCATGGAAACGCAGAGAGAAAGGAACGTTGGAGGTCACCAGGCCCAGAATGCTACATAGTGCAGGAGTCCCTTTTGTGGTATCTCTGACACTGCTACCCAGATTATGCTTGAATGCCTCAAGACGTAAGGAGCTTACTATCTATAGGAAGCAGGGTCTAACTGTTGAGTATTTGTTCATCCATTCAACGAGCATTAATTGAGTGTCTACTATATTCCGGGTACTATGCCATGTCAGGGAATACAAAGATGGCCAAGATATTGTTCCTGCCTACAGAAACTTACAATTTAATGGTAGGGGTAATAAAAGTATAACAATAGCTATAAAAGCTAGATTGCAAAATGCAGTATTAGAAGTACAAACTGTGCTGAAAATTCACAGAGTTGACAGCTCCTGGGGTTTATTTGGTGGAGAGGGTACCTGGGGGAGGAGAGACAAACATTATGAAAGAGACACTTGAGAGAGACCCTATGGATGAGAAGGTTTTAATAGCTGAAGCTAGGGGAAGAGCACTCCTGGGACAGAAATAGCATGAACAAAATAGGGAAGCAGGAAATGAAGGCATGTGTTTGGGATACATTAAATAGGACTTTAATTCTCACAACCACCTTGAGAGGTAGGTGTTACTGTTCCCGTTTTATAGATAAGGAAGCTGAGGCTCAGAGATTCAGTAACTTGCCTAAGATCACACAGCTGTTACGTGGTGAAGCTGGGATTCACAACCTGGTCTGATTCCAGAGTCCTTCCCTTTGCTATTGCGTGCCATCCATCAGGAAGCTGTCTGACATTAGTTGGCCTCTGGAGACAAAGGGGTATACAAAAGGGAATGTGGTTATTACATGGGGTGAAGCACTGAAAAGGCTGAGTTGTTGGTCTTTGCCTTGGCCTCATATCCATGTTCACGTATAGCTATTGCCAAGTGCTATTGACAGAGCCTTCTTAGAAGGGCAGAGGCAGGTCTTTTGCTTCTTTTGTGTCCTCCCAATGCCTAGTCTAGAATGGGCTTAGTGACTATTGATTGACCTATAGTTGGAAGCAGACTCTCAGACCTGAAATTGTCTGCAGGGTCATCTAGTCAGGCCCAGATCTGAAAAGGTATTTGGTTGAGTCGCACAGCTGATTTGGTAGCAGAACAGATAATAACACTTTAGTCTTGGTAGGGAAGGGTTCTTCCCCCCACCCCACCCGATGTGATTTCATACACAGGGGAAATGGCCTAGCACTTAGATTGGGCCTAGGGTGTTGAAATTCTCAGCTATGCTTCAGGTCTGCGTATTTGAACATTGTATCTGAAGAATAAAAATTATACATCTCCTAAAAGATGGGATCTCCGCTACTTATCTGAGTAGAATAACAACTAGTGAAAGAGTGAGTAGGGGGAGACAGGAAAATTGCCTTGGTTTAGTCCCTCTGGCAGAATTCTAAAAGATTCTTTATCCTGGACCTTCCCTGGTGGCACAGTGGTTAAGAATCCACCTGCCAATGCAGGGGACACGGGTTCGAGCCCTGGTCTGGGAAGATCCCACAGGCCCCGGAGCAACTAAGCCCGTGCACCACAACTACTGAGCCTGTGCTCTAGAGTCCACGAGCCACAACTCCTGAGCCTGCGTGCCACAACTACTGAAGCCTGCCCGCCTAGAGCCCGTGCTTCGCAACACGAGAAGCCACCGCCATGAGAAGCCCGCGCACCACAACGAAGAGTAGCCCCCTCTCGCCGCAACTAGAGAAAGCCCGCGTGCGGCAACGAAGACCCAATGCAGCCAAAAATAAATAAATAAAAAGATTCTTTATCCCAACTGGCATACCCTCCAACCCAATTTTGTTTTTATTAGGGTTTTTACCCTGTCTAAATAATGTGGGGGGGGGGTTGCTGGAGAGAAGAGAAGAAGGGAGAAGAGGAGGTGAGAGAGAACTCCATTTTGGGCTCTGAGGATTCTTTATTTTTCCTGGAATACTGTTCTTCTACGAGTTGCTCTATTAGCATCAATTAATCTGACCTGGTTCCTTTAAAACTGAACTCTCTTGAAGTTCTGGCATTGTTTCCAAGTCAAAGGGGAGGACATCGAGCCCAAACGTCAGCCAGCTAGCCCCTTGAGATACAAAGATAAGTCAGTCAAGGGTCTTTCCCTGAAGGAACTTAAATCTAGTGAAGATAAGGCATGCAAATGTAACCATGATGCAAGTTAGAGAGTGTGAGAAGTGTCTTTATAAAGGATGCAGAGTGCTATGGGAATTCAAAGGACAGAAAGCTTTTGGAGTGCATGTCTGCCCCCGCGAACACTCTCTCCTGTGAGAATCCAATCCACAGATAACTCAGAGTCAATTATACCTCGGAAAGCTGGAAAAAAATGTAAAAAGACAACAAACAAAAAATAGCCAAAGATAACTAGGAATCCTCTGGTGGCGGGGCTCACATACTCCTCCTTATCCGGCCCCAGCTACTTTCCACCAGCTCACTTTTCCCTCTAGCCTTACCAGGTTCCTTGGCAATGCTTGTATATGCCACCCACTTTCACACGCCTGTGTCTTTGCTCCGTTTTTATTTTTTATTGCGGTACGCGGGCCTCTCACCGTTGTGGCCTCGCCCGTCGCGGAGCACAGGCTCCGGACACGCAGGCTCAGCGGCCATGGCTCACGGGCCCAGCCGCTCCGCGGCATGTGGGATCTTCCCGGACCGGGGCACGAACCCATGTCCCCTGCATCGACAGGCGGACTCTCAACCACTGCGCCACCAGGGAAGCCCTGCTCCGTTTTTAAGAAGGAGAACGATGTGATCAGATATGTCCTTTAGCAACGTCTCTCTCCAGCTTGGGTGGAAGAGAGGGTAGAGGCAGGAAGGCCACTTTAGAGGCTGTAATAGTTTTCCAAGTGAAAAGAGGTGAGGTGATGAGGCCAGGATGGAAAGAAGATGAATGATGAGGGATATTTAAAAAGCGTAACCAGTAGGATTTAGTGACAGTTGGCTATAGGGGATGAAGGTGAATGAGGTGTCCAGAGTGACCTAGAAGTTTCTAGTTATTGATAGTTTGGGAGTCCATTTCCTGGACCAATCTGTGAACCCCAGGGCAGGGACTGTGTCCTGTTCATTACTGTATTCCTTGGGTTGGGCAGAGACCCTAGCACAAAGTAGGCATTCTGTAAATGTTGTATGAATGAATTGTTCACCACTTTGGCAGGCTGAATGTAATCAGTGAATTTGTGTTCCCAGAGCACATGTTTGACTGCTGCTTGGGAATGTGGTCCAGAAAGAACCTCTTTGTGGGAGAGTGTAGTGATCTAGGGATTCAACCTTTACTGGGCATGAAATGATATGCAGTTAATTGACAGTTGGCAGTAGAGATAAAGGTAATTCGTTCTTTAATTCTCAGGCTTATCTCCAGGGTTGCTTTAAACTCCCAGTACTCCAGTGTGGTAGCAACATTTTGGCCTGCCTTTTACAGAGGCAGAGTCTGTCACGGCCCCAGGCATGATCTTTGCTTTAAAGTCTGAGCTCGTGATACCCAGGTGTGCCCTCTGCAAGGTCATGTTCTTTCAGGCTAAATAACAGAAGGGTAACCTTCATCTGGGTTCCCTAAGACGATTTCTTCCACCAGCAATCCTCACTTTCCCCACTGGTTTCAAATGCAGCCATTTCTTTCATCTGTATTCCTATCTTGATTAGTAAGAAATTAATGAGCATGTAAGATTTGATTTAGATAATGATTAATTAAGGGAAAAGGCACCGTTCTAATAGCAAGTCACTGTTATATGCTAAGGAAATTAGTTAATATTTCTGGATGGCAAATTGACTTGTCCTCTGTTAAAAAGAAAACCTTTTAGAAATGGTTGATACGTTATTTTTTCGTTCATTTGTAGAGCAACCTGCACTTAATCCTTTGGATAATTCTAATAGGCATCTATTATTTTCCCTATAAGTCATGAAGCAAACCAGTTTTGGATATCATTCATTCCTTTGTTTAATATTACTTTAATGATAATATTACATTATTATTTTTAGCACAGCATACTTTCATTAGCAAAAAAGTCTGCCATTCATAAAGCAGACCTTGGCAATAAAATGTGTGAAACCATCATACACACACACACACACACACACACACACACACACACGTATATATATGGAAAAGATTTCAGTTTTCATTGTTACTGAGCCCTGACGATTTAGTCTCTTCTGTTGCTGTTTGAATATGTTCTATCTGCTTTTAGAAAAGTATAAGGATCAAGGTCTACATTAATACTTCTTCTGTTCTTTAGTGTGTTTTTAAATGTGATTTTTGACAATTTATAGTCATTAGCTAAAATTGCAGTGTAGTAAAATAACCAACATATAGAACATAATAAAGGTAATTGGAGAATCGGAGGGCTGGAAGTGACCTTGAGGGGTTATTTAGCTCATTTCCCAATTTCAAGCTGTAAGACTAATCTTCCTAAACAGCACCCTTCATCATATTATACCTCTGCTTGAGACTCAACAGTGGTTCTTTATTGTCCACGGAGTCAAGCCCATAGTCTTTTGTCTGCATTCAAGGCCCTTCACACTCTGGCCCATCTTGCCTGATAAGCTAGCTATACCCCAGATTCTAGTTTCTCTCCAGGCAGGTTAATTTTGCCCCACTATTCCACAGGTGCCATATGCATTTCACCCATTGGCCTTCTCATCTTTTACCGTGTAGCTCAAGCCCTACCTCCTCCTGGAAGTCTTCTTTGACCCCTAGAGCCTCTGGTGAGCATTTACTTATCTAGCAAATGTTGTCTATATTACATATTTGAAAATTCCACTTTATTGAAATATAATTTATAAATAATAAAAGTACACTCATTTTGAGTGAAGAATTTACTGAGTTTTGACAACTTTATATACCCATGTAACTACCACCCCAATTAAAATATAGACTATTTCTGTCACGTCAGAAAATATACTGCATATTTTGTCACCTAACCATATATCAGCTTTTACTGTTCTCTAGCTATTTTTGTGTGTGAAAGTCTGGTCTCTTAGCATGAATTTGTTTTTTGTTTATTTTAATTTTACTTAACGTATATTGGATATTTACCTTGTACCAAGTAGGCTAAGAGCTTTACACGCATAATCTCACTCAGTCCTTGCAACAACTCTGCCAGGTAAGTGGTGTTGATAATAGGGACGAAAAGGCGTGTAGAGGTTAAATAATCTACCCTTGGTTGCAAGCTAGTAAGTGGTGGGGCTAGGACTAAATTGTAAGCTACTTGACCAGAGGGGACCATAAGTGTTTTGCCTACCATGATGCTGGCCTCCAGGCCGTTAATACTTACTGACTTGGAATAAAATCCAATAGAACAGATACAATTAAACAGCCTCATATATAGTTTTCACTGTCCTCTTCCAATTAGGGACAGAGCTCAGGCCTGGAATGGGGTCTCCAAGTGAGTGTGGTGCAACTGTGACTGCATGGCAGAGAGGAGCCGAAGTCCCAGTCCTGGTGGAGGTGGCTAAGGGAAACCAGAAGCAGTCTAAAATGTCAAGTCCTTGAATGGAGCCCAAAAGAGTAAGAACTAGGCCCAAAGGAGAGAGTCTGTGTTATAGGTCAAGAAGGCAAGGCCACAGGTAGCCAAACCTAAGAGATCCCCTTACACAAGAGTACACATCAGGAGGGAGCTTTCGGTGGACCACCTGTGATTTAGCCTCTGGAAGGGAAAGCAACTGGTAAGGGTGCCCAGCTTGAATACACATGGGAATAATCCTCCAGAGAAAGGCTTCCATAACTCAAATATCCCTTCTCAGTTGTAAGACCCAGAACTGGGCCCACTGTGCAAGCAAGACATTGTCTCAAAATAACTAGAAATAAATTACTTTATAGTTTCTTCAAGCGAAACATCTATTTGTGAATCTTCAAGATGTTTGGAAATTGATTTTTGTGGTATTTTAATATATTTTTCCAAGATCAAAGCGTACAGATGTAACATTTTCAGGGTCATCTGTCTCCACTCCTCCTTTTTAGATCAGACAGAAAGTGTTCTTTCTGTGTTCTCAGTCTGCAGCCCTCATTAATGCACCACTACATGCACAGGGCTGCCTGAGATCGCCGGAGCATCCCAAAGGAGATGGGAGTCATTCTCTGCTCTTCAGGAACTCAAAATCTAGGAGAGGAGATTATAGTATGAAGGTACTTTTTAACCCTCCAGAATAAATGGGAACTAGCAGCCCTGTAATGACTTCAGTTATTATTATTATTTTTTTAGCATCTGGGAATGCAACTTACTAAGCCCTAAAGAGTTGAACCTTTCTGACTCATTCGAATAGTCAATTGCTAAGTCTTCTCCTTGTCTCCATCCCAGGCTATAGTGCTTGTCTCTATTCCCATTTCCCAGCTGAGTTCCATTTTTACAAAAAAAAAAAAAATGTGAGCACCTCTTTGCCGAGTGTGGTCCGTGATTACTTTTCCTTCCCATCTAATAAAGGAGCTATTTTCCCTTAACCTTCTTTTGTTCCTGACATACTTAAAGAATGCTTTGCTACTTACTATGTCTTTTGTAAGTTACATCTTATTTCTTGAATTGGCCTTTCTGCTTTTATTCACACAAGTATGTACCAGTTCTCAGTGTACCTCCTTAGTCATTTGCCCTCGGTTCTACTTCTTATTCATCCCACTTGGGATTTGGTTCCCAGAGTAATTCTTTGTTTTGTTGATAAGGATTCCCCTCTAAATTCTTTCTCTATTTCTTTCTGTTTTGTGTGTTCTTTCTGTCTTGTTTCTTTCATGGGCATGTTCATGCATTAAAATGGTTATATTTCATTTTTGTCATTTCATTTAGGTGTGTCTAGCTCTCCTGGCCCACTTTGTTCCTTATGCTATCATGTACTGAGGCTTATTTTAAGCTGGCCTGTGAGTTATATGAAATTTACTGAAAACAAAATGTTTTTCCCTTTGGCATTTATTTCTCTCCTTCCTGGTTTGGAAATCGTGAATTCTTATCAGTTTATAGATGTTTTATTTCCTCAAATCTATAGCTAACTCTTAGCCCCCAGATCAGTTATACTGGTTTATTGATTAACCAGGCTGTAATAAGTTGGTGGGAGGATAAATATTGCTATATATACATTTCTTACATTTGGATATAACACGTACCTTTCTTCATGACATCTGACATGTTTTCCCATAAGTTCTCGTTTGAGGTTTTAGTCCTTTAAAGATTTTGGCTAACTGAATTCCTGAGGTCGTAGGAGTTTATACAATGATGAGACTTGACCACCTCAGGGAAGGGGGGTACCCCCATGCATGCTCTAAGTTACTTCATGAATTATCATATTAAGGCAAACCAAACTGGCGTCATGGTCATTTAAAGAGTCATTCCTGGGCTTCTGTTGGTACACTGAGTGGCAGTTTGTTACCTTCTAAGATGGAAGCAACTCACAGCACTTCACAAAGAAAAGATCTGAGCCCTATTATTTTATAACTCCCACTAGCTAGAGCTGGTGGGAGTTAGAACAGTACTAACAGCCACCCTGCCAAATAAACCCTACCATTCTTGAAAACTGGAAATCATCACCAATGGAAATTTAGCAACACAAAGAATTTTATCTATAACATTTAATTTTATGAATGTATTGCAAATACAGGCATTTTAAACCACACACTATTTAGGCATCAGTTTACTAAGAAAATAAACTGGTGTTTGGAAAGTACCTGCTATGTAGGATTTTTCATATCTACACATGTGTCCCAACTACCCTTGTTTAAATCTAGATTAGCCACTTGTCCCCAAGGGGACTCTTTCCCTACTTGGTCCAATAAACTGCGTCAGTTTCTACTTCTAGAATGGCATTACATTTTGTAACCTCATGTAGAAAGAACACAGTGAGCTAGAACTAGCTCTGTTATTTTTCTTTTTCTGAAGATAATCATAAAGGCTTTGAGCTTAGACCCTGTTCAAAATCGGTTTAAGGCTCGTATATGAGATTGACATTTATAGGAGATAAATCTGAACTCTGCGTCTCCAGACCCCAAATTGTATTTTGACACATTAAACATCACCTTTCCATCCAGTACTACAAAATGCAGTGCTGCGTTAGGTTTGGTGATACACATTATCCATGCTCTCCTTTACTACTTTTGTCAGCAGCTCCCTTAAGGAGGAGGAAGTAGAGAGCTTGGAGTCAATACTGGGGACTCCAGCAGTGATGTCTTGTGAGGTTGAACTTGATGAATTTCATTCCTCAATGAAGAAAACTTGGACACATACATTAGGGCCATGATAACTGGAATTCCTAGGGAAATCAGAGATTGTAACAAAAGTAAGTTTTCTGGTAACTTAGGGCTAACTAGTTCCCCCCACCTTTTTTTTTAAAAAAAAAAACAACACCTCAGTCATTGAAAAGCTGTCTAAAACGTCTGAATATGCTTTCTAGCCTCACTTCAGTAAGATTTGATGTTTATTATGAAAGCTTACTTTGCCAAGGATTTTATGGAGCTTTGGGGGTGTCCCCCCTTGGGGGGATATCCCATATACATGTTTTGTCATCCTAGATAACTATGTCGCTTTATCGCACCCAGTTATATGCACTAGGTATTCATCTCTGTTAACCCCTCTAGACAGTGTGCTCCTTGGGATAAGGACCATGTCTCTCTTGTTGAAAGCTGTACCTCTACCACGTAGCACAGTGCTTGGCACACAGAAGATATGTTAGACTGGGTCCTCTGAGAAGCAGATGCCAATATAGCACTAGATGTGCAAGAAGTTTCTTGGGGAAAACACTTGGGAAGGAAATGAGCCGTTCGACTGTGGTGTAGGTCTGACCCCTTTGGAGGAGAGAGGGAAGGAGGGAAGGTTGAGTAGAGAGAATGTAAACTGCAGTACAGTTTTAAGAAAGTTTTGTCAGGGTCAGTGGGGAGTCCTCAAGCCAAAATGCCTGTCAGCAAAGTCCTGTGTCTCACAGGACTTGGCATCTTTGCCATGCTGTCATTGGCTGGGAGCAGCCCCTAGGGATTGTGGCCTGGGCACAACATGGCGTTGAATTTAGAGCACAGCAGCTGGGACCGTTCGGCAGTTACACTCCCTGTGGTAGGAGGTCTGAGATGCACATTTTCATGGCCACCACAGAAGAGCTCAACAAATGCTTATCGAAGGGAAAGTTTGAGTAAAACAGGAGTTACAGAAGAAGAAGGAGATTGGACTTAAATATGCATTGAGCCCTAATATTTGCTAGTATTGGTAGAGGATATAAAATCTTGGGACTCTCCGTTGCTTCCCTCATTCCTCCTCAAATGTCACCTTATGAAAGAAGCCATCCCTGATTACCCTACATAAATAGAAGCGTCCCTGCAATCACCACATTCCCTATCTACCTTACTTTTAAACATTAAAAAACAGCAGCTATATTGAGGTATAATTGACATACCATAAGCTATACATATTTTAAGGGTGCAGTTTGATAAATTTGATACATGTTTACAGCCATGAAACAATCATCACAATCAAGATAATGAATATATCTATCACTCCTCCAAATTTCCTCACTCTCACCTGCTGAACTGCTTCATCTCCGCCAACAACCGCTGAACTGCTTTCTGTCACCATAGATTAATTTTCACTTTCTAGATGGAACCATACAGTATGTAATTTTTAAAATTTGGTTTCTTTCACTGAGCATAATGTTTTCAGGGTTCATCCATGTGGTGGCATGTATCAATAGTTTATTTCTTTTTATGGCTGAGTAGTATTCCATTGTGTGTGTATACCACAGTTTGTTTTCCTTTCCTTACTTAGTTTTATTTTCTCTGTAGTACTTATCACTGCTTGACCTTACATATGTAGTTTGTTGTCTCCCAGAATATAAGCTCCACGAGGGCAGGGACTTTACAGACTGCTGTATCCACAGTGCTTGTCACATAGTGGATACCCAATAAAATATTTGTTGAATGACTCTCACCTACTCCCATGGCTTCAATTTTCTTTTATATGCTGATGACTTCCATGGATACAGAAGTGTGTTGAGTCACCAGCGAAGAGCTGAAAACAACAAAAAGGGTTTTTTTTATGGGGAAACCTGGTAGATGATGATCATTGACTGAGGTACGGAATACAGGAGACGTAACTTGTGTGTTCACATGGGATATATTGAGTTCAGTTTGGGGTCTGCTGAATCTGAGATTCCCACAGAGTAGTTGAAAATGTGGGATTTTGGAGCTCAGAAGAACGGTGAAGGCAGGATTAGAGAGTTCAGCAATCACAGGGGTTAGGTAAGATCATTGGGGTTGGGCAGAGATGTAGAATGAGAAAGAGGGTCAACAACATTTATGTGATCGGCAGACGAAGAGGAAGCAAGAAAAGATAGATAAGAATAGCCATAGTGGGACTTCCCTGGTGGTCCAGCGGGTAGGACTCCGCGCTCCCAATGCGGGGGCCTGGGTTCTATCCCTGGTCAGGGAACTAGATCCCACCTGCATGCCACAACTAAGGGTCTGCATGCCACAGCTAAAAGATCCTGTGTGCAGCAGTGAAGACCCAGCGCAGCCAAAATAAATAAATTAAATAAGTAAATATTAAATAAATAAATATATATAAGAATAGCCATAGCAGTGGGGGGGCGGTGTATGGGGTGTGTGTGTGGATAGGTTTAGTGAACTGGGTAGATTCACTAAAGCAAGGGGAGGGGAGTGTTTTAAGGAGGGATTGGTTAACTGTGAGGACTGCAAAGGGTCACATTGGTTGAGGACTGAGAAGAGGTTCTGATTCCCTAACTTTGGAATAATCAAGAAGATTATTCATTTGGCAAATCTTTATCGAGATACAGAAATAAGAAAGCATTCTGCTTCATAAGGGAGCTCAGGAATTCAGAGGAGCAGGAGGTTGGCATTTGTGCTAGAGCTAGAATTGTTGAGCTGTAAGGGCTTTTGGTGATTGAATGTTAATGTTAGCGACATTGGATTGCCCAGACATACATTTCATTAGGAAATCATAACTGGAAGTTTGAAAGTGGCTTCTTGCTTGTGTTTTCATTCATAAATTATAATCAAGAAAAAGAAATTGTAGGAGTGAAGATTGGTCTTTTAACAGACAAATTAAATATTGGTGTTCAGTGACGTATACTTCGTGCTATAAATTAGTTTATACAGCATTTATGAGTCAAACCGAGGCAATTAATTCTTACAGTTATTCAAAAAGAATCAGTCATAAAGATAATAGGGAGAAAGCAGGGATTAGTTAAGGTAAACGCTGATTTTGGATAATCAAGATTTTACTGTGTTTTAAAAAAAATGCTTTGTTTTGCCTTGTTTGCCTCCTGTGTGTGTGAGACACTCTGCTTACTGAAACATGAAAAACTTGTTTGTTTCAGGATCAGATTTGCAAGTATGTCTCCCCAAGGGCCCAACATGCTGCTCAAGAAAGATGGAAGAAAAATACCAACTAACAGCGCGATTGAACATGGAACAACTGCTTCAGTCTGCAAGTATGGAGCTCAAGTTCTTAATTATTCAGAATGCTGCAGTTTTCCAAGGTGAGTTCTGGGGATCATTTGAGATGTGCTGCTCAATGGCATCATTATTTGGGCACTGGGCTTTCAAATGCTAAGTATAATTTATAAATTACCATTCCAACATTAATACTTGTCATAAAAACCTCCCAGTGAGGGACTTCCCTGGTGGTGCAGTGGTTGAGAATCCGCCTGCCAATGCAGGGGACACGGGTTCGATCCCTGGTCCGGGAAGATTCCACATGCTGTGGAGAAACTAAGCCCGTGCGCCACAGCTACTGACCCCTCAAGCCACAACTAGATCCTGTGCTCTGCAACAAGAGAAGCCCGCGTGCCTAGAGCCTGTGCTCTGCGACAAGAGAAGCCACTGCAGTGAGAAGCCCACGCACAGCAACGAAGAGTAGCCCCAGCTCGCCGCAACTAGAGGAAGCCTGCATGCAGCAATGAAGACCCAACACAGCCAAAAAATAAATAAAAATAAAAATTAAAAAAAAAAAAAAACAAAAACCTCCCAGTGAGAGATTCTGGTTAAGGAAAAACATGGTTTTTAGAGAAGCTGCATTACAATCTTTGGAAAGGTGGGTATTGTCAAAAATCATTGTCTAAGGACATTCTGTTTACCTGTATGTAAAGGATGAAATCTCTGAAGAAAGAATAAATGGTACTTTCCCTCCATTAGCCCATAAAACTTGTTTAAAAAACAAAAATGTTTACTTAAATACCAGTTTTCTCTGGGAGTTAGTTGGATATTTGTGGAACATGCACAAGCTCTTTCTGCCCACTGGGACAATTTCCATTTAAGAGGGAAAAACTGGCTTAATGGCCCTACATTTTCTCATTTGTGTGAGTGATTATCCTTTCTCTTTTTCTGAGTCTCAGTTCTTATTATACCTGTGTATGACTGTAAAAGATAGCTGTTGTGGTGTTGCCAGAATGGGTAGGAAATTACATTTCTCCTTATTAACTTGTAGGACTGTCATAGCTGGATGGGGAGTATCTCCCTTGATTCAGAGACCCAGCTAGGAGGATGACGGTAGTGGTGAGAGCAAACACTTATATAGCATTATGTGCTAGGTACTCTTTTAAGTGTTTTACATATATTAATTCATTTAATCCTCACAGTAAACCCTAGGAAGTGAGTAGTATTATTAGTTTCCCCATTTTATGGATGAAAACTCAAGGCACAGAATGGTTAAGTAACTTGCCCAAGGTCACACAACTAATAAATGGGGAAAGTAGGATTTCAACCCAGTTGGCCTGGCTCTCAGAGTGTATGCTTTTAACTACCTCATTATGCCACTTCCTGTGAAAGAAAGTTAATTATGGATATTGGGGCTTTCTTCTATCCTTCCTTAAGCAGATGGAATCAGCTGCCTTTTTCTTGTCCCACAAGGAGAGAATTGGGGTCAGATAGAAAAATAACACTTCTGACTACTTGACATTCGAAATCTTTAGATTTATGGCACCTTTATAAGAATTAACCTGTTTGAATTGTAAGGTGGGTTGATTATAGTTTCTTTTGCATATTATAATGAAATACTTAGAATAAGCTGAGAAAATTATTCAAATTAGCTAATAAAACATACATTCACAACAGTTTCTTGGGTCAAAGCCTCGGGATGTTGGGTTGATTATATGAAGTATAATACAGAAGCTTGAAGTATTTGTTAACCTATTTATGCAGTCAGACTCTTGTGAAGAGTTTGTTGAGACTAACAATTTGGCAAAAGAATGAATAATTTAAGCTCATTTTAAAAATACATGTACCATTCATGTACTTCTTAGATTGATTTTGGAGCTGATCTACTAGCTGAAAGTAGGGTGATAAGAAGTGATGTGACATGAGAATCTAGTTGAAGTGGAGGGCTGAATCTTACTCTATGGGCTGTGGAGGGGCTTTTCTAGAATGGAGTATTTGTGATTTGTTTCATTCCCAGAATAACCAAGCCCACAGATGTTATCTTACCATTGCCTGGCTGGCTGGGGGTGGTGGAGTGATCACGCTGGTATTCTAGCGTGAAGAGTAGCTGACGTGGCTGTCTATCTGAGGGCCTTGCATGTCAGCATTCACATCTCTGTCCAGTTCTGCATTTTGCACGTTGTGTTTTCTAGTTCTGGAACAGCATAAGACTAAGAGAGAAAGGAAGTTTTGACAAGATTTTGATTGGATTAGCTTCCAGATATGGCTGCTATAGAATGGAAGCTGAACGCTTGTCATGTGAACAGAGGGTAGGGAGTAGGGGGGCAGCACCTACTCGTTCTCTGTCTCTCTCATACACACACACACACACACACACACACACACACACACACATATACATATAAATATATTATTTCTCAAATTGTGGGGGCGGGCAGAAGGACAACCCTAGCAAAGGAACACGGAGACAACTAATGTCTGAACGCATTGCCGGTGCCTTCTACCTTGTCACCATATGTACTCATTCTTTATCTTGTTTCATTCTCTCTTCTTATTCTTTTCCTGCTTCGCTCTTAGAAAACATAAACCCCATAAGAACCAAATAAAACATGGTCCTAGACCTCAAGACAATTATGCCATGTTTGTAGAGACATTGCCCCAAATCCTTTCTGTAGGATTGTCTCCTTGTCTGGAGAGACAAGACTAAAATCAGGGACTGCTACAAGATGATGTATTACTGATTGCTGAGAAAAAGAGAGTATCCATTTTTTTCTTATAACTACTTAGTAGTCCAATGAATTTAATTGGCGGACACAGTTGCTTTTTCCCTAAAATACACCCCCTCCCCAAGATTCTGGTAGGACAAATTGTTGAGAAAATTGCTCCAGTACTTAACTCCTGTGAAATTTGATGTGAGCTGTTTTCACCACATGAAATTGAAGATAGCTCATCTTGATATTGGCCTAGATCCACAATCTCTTTAGGGTTCCTTCACTAGTTCACATTGGGGGTATTAAGCAGTGAGTGCTTTCTGCAAATATGTGCACAGTTCCACGAGCAATCCTTACTGCCTCGATTTGGAGTTTATGTCTTCGTTTGCAGGAAGCCTTTGCCCTCATAAATGAGCCTGGGGCCCTTTGCTACAGTAGTTGGAGTGCTCTATTGCTAACGTTGTCTTGATAATGATTGAAGCATTTAAAATAGTTGTTCTTTATTTTCAATCTTTGCATTGCCTCGTTTCCTAAACTTAATTTACTTTGATGCGCTTGGTAAAATGGGGCAGCACAATCGTTTTTTGTTTCTGCTTAATTAATTCTTTTTTGAAAAACTTCGCTGAAAGTAGATTTTCTTCTCTCTTTTTCTTCTCCCCTACCTAATAATGATGATGATGATGATAATAGTGACAGTTATATTAAGTGCCTACTATATGATGCTTACTTTTACATAATTATCTCATTTAACTTTCCCAGCAGCCCTATGAGGTTCATACTGTAATTATCTCCATTTTACAGATGAGGAAACTCATTGATGCCACAGCTTCTTCCAAGCCATCATGTGATATGGTTTTCCTGTTCTTAGTGTGCTTGAGGTAAAACAAAATTAAGAAATTGTAGGATTTGTGGTCCTTGAGAAGAAAAATGGGATAGAATTCTGACTTTTTCATCATATCTCCACCACCTCTACACTTTCGAGCCTTGAGTTCTGTTTTCCTTGTAGAATTTCATTATAACTTTCAACCTTGTACCATCAGGAAATATTAGGCGTATGTCCGGGTTTTTTCTGTACGTTGGAGGATTCCAGTCTTCCCCAGGGTACCGCTGACTTTGAGTGAGAACAGACTCTTCAGAATGCAGCAACACTTTGCTTTTCTGGAAGTTGTCTCTCTCACAACTTGAACTTTCTTTATCAGAGAGGAGAAATGGTGGTTAAGCAGAAAACATCTCCGTGCACCTAAAACGACGTGGAGCTCCTGCTTTATGTACTTGTCTCATCTGAGAGCTCCTGGGTCCTTGTTCAGAGCCTACAACCGTTCTGAACTTATGCACAGTCTTTACAAGCTTGATTTTCTAGTTTTCCAGCCGGTAGTAGATAAGCAGTTAACTAGAAGGGCTTTGAAAGACTGCCAGAGGGAGGTACATATGAGCAGCAAGAAGCTAACGAGTGACAGAGTGGAGGACGTAAAAGTGACTCAAGAACTCACTGAATGTGGCAGTTGGGGGCATTTTATAGAGGAGTATATCCCTACCTGTCTCAGTAGCCCCTATGTTATAATAGATCCGACAACTAATGTTCCTAGTGATGGCTGTGAATTGATAAGGAAAGATCAAGTTATGCTCACTGTTTTTCCCTTAATATTTCCATTTTGAATGGCTCAAAATATTTTTGGTGCTTAAAGGCAATGGAAGAAACACTGGACTTGGAGTCAGAAAAATCTAAGTTCTAATTCTAGTTCTCTGTTTATGGCCTTTATGACTTTGGGTGGTTACTGTATTATCTAGACAGCTCATTTTTGTGGACCACTTCACCCCACATGGGGCCAGGTAAATGATGCATTACCATTACAGACACAATCCCAGACAAAGCTGGACTTCATGATGTAATTCAACAACTTTTGCCCCATGTAGATGACTTTGAAGCAGCTCCAGTGCACAGGTGAGAGAGCACTTAGGCAAAGGACCCTTTGAAAGAGGGGTTTATTTTATGCATTCTTAGATGTGAAGCTGAGCTGTTTGAAATATCAATACTTCCAGGAGCAATCCTTTTTTCAGCTTCCTGAAGCTTCTCTTCCAAATATACCTATCTGGTATATTCTACACACAAACAAGAGGCTAGATCACGAAGGCGTTGTTGTGTTCCGGCCATATTTTTTTTTTTTTTTTTTTTGGTTTTTTTTTTTTTTTTTTTTGCGGTAGGCAGGCCCCCCACTGTTGTGGCCCCTCCCGTTGCAGAGCGCAGAGC
>NW_020173382.1:795167-816587 GCF_003031525.2 Neophocaena asiaeorientalis asiaeorientalis
ACCGGCCCAGCCGCTCCGCAGCATGTGGGATCTTTCCTGCACCGGGGCACGAACCCATGTCCCCTGCATCGGCAGGCAGACTCTCAACCACTGCGCCACCAGGGAAGCCCCCCGGCCATATTTTTGTTGCATTTTCTGGTGCACGCTATCATGGCAGAGAGGAAGAAAAGCGCTATCTTCATCCAGCGTTGGAAGGCTTTCTCCTACCTGCTGTCTCTGGAGGAGATGAAGGGGGAGGAAGCAGTGTTGCCGTGCGTCTTCTCTTTCTCTGCTCCCTTATTTTCTGTTTCCATCTGCTCTTGGCAGTTCTTCTACTGTTTTTCTGTCAGATTCCTGTCTCTCCCACTCCCCCTAAATAAAATTACCCTTGGTTAGAGCACCCTTTTCCATCAGCTCAGAGCAATTTCTCCAGTCATTTCTGCTTGAAATAACTGTTTAGGGACACTATTCAAGCAGAGCCCTTTTCCTTCACAGTTAATATGTGACTGAATAATTGCTTGAATGTTGATAAACATGTTTTTGAGATTCAATCATTTGTTAATTTAGTTTTTATAATGTAGTGGGGATTTTAAGTGAGTACTGAGCAATTTTTCTCCATTTCACGCTTTTTCCCTCTTGACTAGTCTGACAGTTCTCCTGCCCATGCTGAGCCCCACTGAACTCCTCGGCTCAAACTGCCGGCCATTCCGTCACAACCCTTTCTTTTTTGAAAATAACGTATACGGGAGAAAATAATTACATTGATGTCTAATCAGAACTTAATTCATTTGCCAGGGCCAAATATAATGACATTAAACTGAATAGGAGAATTTTAGGAACGCAGACCGTGACCATGAGTGAGGTTATATATCCTCAAAAATGTAAATTATTAATCAAACCACTCATCTGTACAGCAAAGCTCTAGTAATCCCATTATAAAAGGGTGGATTTCTCATCAGAGGCCAGAAGATGCTGGCTTTAATTAGTGTACTTTTATGGAGTTGACTCAGAGATATTTTGGTTACAAAGTTATAAAAAATGTGATTCTTTAATTATTAGTGCTGTTGGAAAACCAACTGGAAACTGGGTGTTTAAAGTTATTTTGGTTTTAAACTAAGAACTTTCTGGATTTAATTCAGTTTCAAAATTCTGTGGCTTTAGCCAGAGCCAGAGGCTGGGGAGAGTTGTAAACCCTTCCTGTGCCCTCTATTGATTTAGAAGTCAGTCATTAGACCGAAAACTGTTTAATAAAAAGAGCCTACAAAAATGGCGGGTGTGGAGTGTTCTTGGGCCAACAGTGAGGTGAGGAGATTATGTAGATTAACTCCTTACCCCAGCGCGTGCCCCTTGGTTCAGTAGGGCTCTGAACTCCCCCCTATAGCTGCCGTTATCATCGCCCACCTTCTCACTAGTGGACCCAACAAAGCAAATTAAAGGACATTGTCCCTGCCCTCTAGAAGCTTCCAGGAAAAATACCACTTTTGCCCAGTGATTATTCCCCACCCCGCCCCCACCGGGATTTGTTTACTTTCTGAAAACATATGTTCCTTCTCCTCTTTCTGTCTCACTGAATTGCAGTACCTGATATTTGAGTAATGAAGCATATGTTTGAGAGATTTGAATTCTCCTGTCAATGAGTGGAGGTAGAAACAATTTTCCTCGAAGCTGGAAGTGGTACATAGAAATTAAAAACACCTTTCCTTCTATTGACTGGGAGATGCTTCCAGGGGCTGTGGCACACCCTCATACTCCTGCTTTGGCCTGTCTCCTCTTTCAGTCAGTCACCAGCTCTTGTTTCTTCCTTCATACTCCTCCCCATCTTTTCCCTACATTCTGTTCCCCTTTGCCCTCCCTGGGCCTCAGTTGTCTCACTGATCACATGCCGTTGCCTTCTAGCTCTGTTTCTCTGATTTTAGTTCCAGGCTCCCATCAGCTTACATCTAGACTACCTGCAAAGGCCGAATGGGGTTTCATGCCTTTAGTCTGCTCCTTTGCTTTCCAGTCCAGCAGTGGGGTGTAAGTTTAAGAGGGCAGGCTCTGGAGTCACTTGGGCTGGGTTTGAATGAGTCTTGGTGGCATAGGTAGAAGATGTGGAGCTGGTGTGGAGAAGAGAAAGTTGAAGGCTTCGGGTGACAATCAGAAACCTCCTCACTGAATATGTATTTATGTCAGGGAGAGATGAATGAAAAATGTCCTGTTCTGAAGTGTTTTACTTATATTATCTCATTTAGACCTCACAACAACCCAGCGAAGTTGGTACTATTATTAGCCTCATTTTATTGCTGAGGAAGTGGAGGCTTAGAGAGATTAAGTAAGTTTTCTAAAGTTGCACAGCCAAATAGATAAATGGCAGAGACAGGAATTGAACCCAGGATGTACAGCTCCAGGGCCTGTGCCCTTAATCACCATGTGTTTTATAGCCACTGTGTATTTTGTTTCATGGTCACAGACAATCTCCCCAGTTCTAGCTTGCTTTCTTGCAGGGGAATTCTATTATATTTAACTAAAAGCATTTGCTGAGCAAGTACCTAGCACGTCTGAAGGCAGGTTATTGTAGGGGATTCAAAGATAAAAACTACCTCACGCCTACCTTCAAGTAGCTCAAATTTCAGAAACTGAGACTTATGCGTGAGTAATTTTGGTATAAGGCATCCTATGGGAAATGCGGTAAGAAAAATTTTAGCAGGCTTCTAAGGGAATAGGGGTGGATCCAGGTTTTTTAAGGCTCAAAGCTTACACAGTTTGAATGTCCTCTTAGAAAAAGGAGACAAAGTGAAAAAACAAAATGCCTGTGGGGTTGGAAGAGATTAATTCCAACTAGAGGGTAGAGGTTCTTGGAGGAGATTGCCTGTATGAATTCTCCAGACAGACGTGGCTTTTGATCAAAGAGAAGGGCCGTTAAGGGAGTTAGGTAAATCAGTGCACATCTTTTTCTAAATTTAAATTAAAATTTAAACATTATTAATTGCCTCCTAGATACCAGTCTTTCTGGACTCCCTAGCTAGCGTTACAGTCATCCCTTTTGAAAGGCCAAAACATCTAGGCGAGAAGCAGAGGGGCATAGTGAGACGGGCATGCGCTCTGCCTTCAGGCAGACTGGAGTCTAAGTCCCAGCTCTACCACCTCCTCTCTTTGTTACCAAGAGCAACTCACTTCTCTCTGAGCCATGAATTAAAGAGGGTTAAATCCAGTGAGGACTGTGAAGAACTCAGGCCTGTGCTGCTCTATAGGAACCAAATGCATGGTAGCCATTGTTTTTGTTATTCCGTCTCATACATTTATAAGCATAATTGTATATGAAGTGTAATATCTGCTTTGTGGTACTCAATGTCACATATCTGGTACATATACATTTAAAAATGCTTTTCGTGCTTTAATATAATTTAATTAATATTGAAATGCTCTAATATACCCACTCATAATCTTGTCATTCAGAGAAAACTGCTAATAACATTTGTGTGTGTTTTCATTCTTTCTCTGTGTCTATGTGTATATTTAAGGCTAAATAGTATATGTTTTCTGCATGGTCCTCTAGTGGTCTGAATGAGTTAACGTAGCCTCTAGATCTAACTAGCAATGGCAGACTCTGATTTCATTGAGTTGATTAGGAGAGGAAGGAGAACAAAAATGATGAAATCAGGATGTTTATCGTGCTTCCCTCCTTTGGTTGAAGTTCTTTAGCATTAGTACTGGACCTGATTAACTGAAATGTAATTATCAGATTAGACCAGGTTCTACAGTATTCCCTCTCCTGGGATCCTGTGTTTTTTCTTTCTAGCACTTATCAAGTTGGTAGTGATATATGATGGTTATTTGATTAACGTGGGTCTCCTTTACTAGAGAATGATCTCTCTGAGGGTAGGGCTTATGTGTATTCTACCTCAACCCTGTATCTCCCAATGGGATAGTAGACACTCAGTAAATGTTTCAGTGAATACACACACACACACACACACACACACACACACACACACACAATTAAAATAAGAAGTATTAATAGAAACAGGTTACTATCTCTTCCACTTCCTCTGCAATAACTACTGATACCACTATGACCAGATGGACAGAAAAGTTATAAGCTGTTGCCTACAGCATTTGTTTCTAGGTTTTGAAATCTATTCAGGTATAAGATCTTAAAAGTCTACAGATAGTGGATCGATGCTTGTGCATTGAGATGGAATGTAATAGAGCAGACTTTGTTTCAGGATATTGTTTTTATTAAATAAGTTTTTACTATACAAATGAGTGTACATGTTTATTAGATAAAATGAAAAAAAACACAAAGAAATGAAAAAGTAGAAAATAAAATGACCCACATTCTATCCCCCAGAGGATAACCACTATTAACATTTTAGTATCTAATCTTACATACTTTTGTTCAGTATTGTACATATACAGGTGTGTGTATATATATTTAAAAAGTGGATTACACTGCTCTTTCATGTAATATATTATAGCCATCTTTCCATGTAACGATTTCTATACTATAATAACAATAGAGTATTTAGAGGCCACCTACTACTTAGTCACGCTGTTGTCTCATATGTTATTAATCCAACCCTTTCTATTATTAGAAATTTAGGTTACTTTCAGTAGACCATAGCGAGATAAATAATGTCCATGTAAATATATTTATGCATATCTTTAATTATTTCCTCAGGATAAATTCCTGGAACTGGAATTGCTGGGTCAGAGGCTATGCAGTTTTTAAGGTTTCTCACATTTATTGCCTGTTTGACTTCTGTAACGTTGTATCTCTTTTCGCTTCCGCTAGCAATGTATGAATGTCCATTTTCCTGACCATTTGCTGTTTGCCCTTTTACAATAACCCCAGTTTAGGTGAAGAAATAGTACTCTGTTTTTTAATTTATTTTTTTACTTATTTATTTTTGGCTGCATTGGGTCTTCATTGCTGCGCACGGGCTTTCTCTAGTTGTGGCAAGCGGGGGCTACTCTTCATTGCAGTGCGAGGGCTTCTCATTGCAGTGGCTTCTCTTGTTGTGGAGCACGGGCTCTAGGCACGCGGGCTTCAGTAGTTGTGGCACGTGGGCTTCAGTAGTTGTGGCTCGTGGGCTCCAGAGTGCAGGCTCCGTAGTTGTGGTGCACGGGCTTCGTTGCTCCGTGGCATGGGGGATCTTCCCAGACCAGGTCTTGAACCCATGTCCCTTGCATTGGCAGGCAGATTCTTAACCACTGAGCTACCAGGGAAGTCCCCTCTTTTTTTATTATGAAAATTTGTTGGTCATTTGTACTTTTTATTTTGTGTTTTTTTCTCATTAATATTCTTTCATCATTTAAAAAAATTTAGCTGTTCATTGTTCTTATTGAGATGCCCTTTTCTTATTGATTTTTAAGAGCTCTTTGTATATTCAGGATGCTAACCCATTTTACATGTTATAAATTGCTTTTACTGATTTGTTAATTCAATTTTTATTTTTTATGGTGGTTTAAAAGAACCTTCAGTCAAATATGTTGATATCTTCCTTTGGCTTCCAATATATTGTTTGACTCTTTCCTAATAGATGTTAGCCTTAGATGAATCAGACATGTGTTTTATTTCCTATTCTGAGAGTATCTGTGTAAAAATTGGTAATAAGGTGTCTGAGTTTGTTTTCTTATGTGTAAGATAACACCTGATCTGCCGACTTGCCAGAGCTTCTGAGGATCAAAAGAGGTAATGTATATAAAAATGCTTTGAAAAGTTTAAAGGATGATTGTTGTTATTCAGTTGTCTTTGACACTGACCACTAGTCTGAATGAGTTCCTGTTTACTGCTCTCAGCATTGCCTTTTTTCCTCCTGGATTTGAGAACTTTCTGACCATTTACTAGGACATAATCTTGGTCTAGAGTTGCACTGGAGTCTGTGCTCTGGTAGCTGGAAAGGTGCTGGGAGGGTGGTGAAACGTTACCTGCAACCAGTCTCTTTGCGTGGAGCATGGATTCTGGGCATCCTTCCCACCTTCCCAGCTGGGAAAATGGGCCCTGGAACTATTCTTTGATGTAGTGTGTGTGTTTACTCCCACATGCCCCAGCCCTTGAAGGGTAGCTAAAGAAACTCATTCAGTGAGGCCAAGGCGCCTGTTCCTGTCCAACAGACTAGTAGGTGGGGGAAAACCCAGAAGCCTTCTGTCCACACTCCTGTTCCTGGGGACTGGAAAAACAGTACTCTTTCTAGCAATTAACATTTGAAACAGATACACTGGCCTATAAGATAAATCAGTGGTTTAGCATTGTTTTGTGGTACACATTCTGGGGGGAAAGCCTTTTTTTTTCTTTAAATTGTGAGATGACCAGAATTATCCCTCTAAATGCCAGCTTAAAAAAAATCAGTGGCAGGAAAGACAAAGTATCTCATGCATCAAAGTAATCATTAGTGGAAAAACAAAGTGTGTTCTTTCTGGCAATCTCTGCCAGAAGGGTGAGATGGCTGATAGTGGAAGAAGAGTCTTAAATGATGCACGTGTTATTTCAAATATAACCTTGAGAGCTTTTGTTTTTGTTTTGATGGGAGGGAAAGATAGTGTATATTCAGATAATTTAAGCCTTCTTGAAGGTCAGAGGCCTCTGGAAAGTTGGTGAGGTTAGACATTTGAACTCATCTGGGTCACTTACATGAAGGAGAAGCAAGGTTAACTAAGTTTACTGAGAGTCTACTATGTGCTAGGTTTGATTAATCTTCCTAATGGTAGTGATACCGCTAGGTATTATTATCCCCATTTCACAGATATGGAAGCTGGAGCTAGGAGCCATTAAGCAATTTGCCCAAGGCCACATAACCAGTAAGTGGCAGCATTACGTTTCTAACTTCAAAGTCATTGCTCTTTTCATTGAGCCACACTGTCTCCCTTGGAGGTAGACGATAAAAATAAGATTTGTGAAGTGATAAAAATGATCTTAGAGAGTTTTGAGAAATAGAAAGTGCTCTTAGGAATCTGTACAGTAATGGAGAAATAAACAAAATGCCCCAAGAATGGCCCCCAAATTGTATTTGGCATAAGGATTCAAATTCCATTGATGTGAAACGATTCTGTGTAGGGACATACTAGGGCGAGTTAATTGTACCCCGAGTGTTCTATGGCAGCGCAGCAGCCTTTCCTGTTGCCTCATAAAGAATCGCACACACCCCCTTCAGAGTTCATTTTAGTACTTTTCAGCCTGACATCTAAAGGAACTGCTACTCTGATGAACACAACCTGGCCAGATGTTATTATTTTGCACTACATTTAATTTCTTCCTGCTAAAGATTTAGACTTCTTTTCCCTGATAAAGATCAGGGGAAATTGTCTGGTATTTACAAAATCCCATCCAGGCGTATCTGTTACAATGTTCACTTAGCAAAGTTTATTAGATTATTAGGGCTTTAAACCCTTGGGCTCTTTCGGTATTGAAATTAAAAAAAGAAAAACCCAAACATCTTCAACAAATTTAAGTGGCATAATTAGACCCTGGGCTTGTCTTACAGGCATTTTAGAAATATGAAAATGATTTAAATAGTATTTGCTTCCTGAGAAACTTGCTGAGTTTGACAGGGATGAAAGGAAGGCGGTTATGCTCCTTTGGTCTCATGAGTTAATGGGGAAAGTGATATCTGAAACTGAAATAAATTTGCTAGAGTTGTATGGTGAAATTACTCCCATAAGTAGTTAGCCGTATTGCACAGGGCCTCTCTTTCTTGGCCTAGTTAAAATGTGGGCACTACAGTGTTAGAAGAACACGTGGGTCTGTCATTTCCTTGCTCGTGAAATCTGTTGGCACTTAGAGGAAACACTGAACTGGACTCTCTGAGCTCTAATTCTTTGCCCATATCTACAGTTCTAGGCGTATGAAGACCATAATAGAAATATTCAATATTCTCAAGGTATAATAAGTTATGGTTTGTACACACTGTAGTTTTCCTCAAGGGATTTCAGTGTGCTTTACGTGCAATAATTATATTTTCAAGCATTTCCAAGTTGAAAGTTAGTGGCACTCCTGTTATTTTCTCTTTTGTGTGAATGTAGACATGGGAGGGTTGAGATGGTGACCTGAATTAGTTAAAGTAAGGAGCTAGGAACTGATCTGGAGCTTTCGCTATATGAGGTACATAAGAGAGAGAAGCTAGACAGAAGCAGTCTAATTATGCTTATTTGTTTTGGGTAGTGGGGTGGAGTGGTACTAATTCAGGCACCAGAATTTTGGACCATTAGACTTGGCATAAGAAAGAGAGAGGAATGTTTAAGAACATTGACTGGAAGTGTTAATTACATATGCCAACTTGAGCATTCTATTCTATTGTATATTTACTTGGCATTAGACTAGGTTTTGAACAAATTATTAAAGCCTAGTTCTTCAGAGACTATGTTAGAAATGTCTCCCAATAAAGCAGGACCACAGTTGGCCTTTTCCTTCTTATTCTGAAGGTGGTCAGAAGCCCTTTATATGAAAACTGTAATAATGCAAACATATGTCTGTACATTAAATATACAAGCAATAAATGCTGAAATGGCAGAAGTGAAGGCAAGGCAGGAGGTAAATATTTTGTAAAAATTAATGATCTTGAGTGAACTCATTAACTGTGGCTCTGTTAATTTGAATATTGTGATAATTTGACTTGGACTGAAGTTGACTTTCATCCCCTTTATGAAGAAAGAATCTGCTAAACAAATTAACAGTGTATATAAGATTTGTAGGAAGGCATGTTTAACTTGCTTGAAGGACTTGAGCAAGCCTTTTATTGGGGCTGCTAATTACAATGAGCTTTGCTTATTAAAGCCAATCTGATAGAACCTCTACTTGGAAACATTTTATTAGCAGTGATTTTTGAGTTACTCTAGGTATGGAAAAAATAATAAAAAGTAGCCTACTGTTTAAGAGAATAGATTCTGGAATAAATCCCGTTTCCTAGGGGAGCCCACTTAACCTCTCTAAGCCTCAATTTCCTCATCTCTAAAACAGGGATAATAAATAACAGGACCTAACCACACACAGTTGTTGTGAGAAGTAAATGATATGATGCATATAAAACTTAACTTAGCATAGTGCCTAGTATACAGCAAGTGCTCAATAAATGTTCGCTGGTGTTTGTTATTCTTGGAAAGTAGTTGTCAGTCACACTTCACTTACTTAAGCTATCCCTTCCTTCATCAAATCAGACTAGTGAAGATGTTCCCAGAAAACATCCTGTTTGTTGAGCTAGCCGCTCCTGAATTTGAATAAGAGGCCCTCTGGGGACAGTAACTTAATAAATTTTCCTACCTGTTCTATAGACCAAATATATACATGGAAGGGGATGATTACCAGGTTCAAAGTCTTTTCAGTTTCCCAGGAAGGAAATTCTAATTGAGCAGATATTATGTTATAAGCCTAGCTGACCATGAGTTGAGATTGTGAAGTTATTTTGGAGACTGAAAAATACCAAGAGTTTATATGTCTGAATATTTTATGATAAAATTTCTAATATTATTCATTTCCTGCTATCCCATTGATAGTACATAAATTATAGGTGTTAGTTTTGAAAGAGAAATTGGTAAATACTGGTGAATATAAAACAGAATATAAATACCACTGAGAATTCTAACACCTAGAGAT
The DNA here is from genome assembly GCF_003031525.2 of Neophocaena asiaeorientalis asiaeorientalis. NCBI lineage: Eukaryota > Metazoa > Chordata > Mammalia > Artiodactyla > Phocoenidae > Neophocaena > Neophocaena asiaeorientalis. The sequence continues at coordinate 804,715 of NW_020173382.1, forward strand.
GACCATAAGCTTTCTGCCTTTCTGTCTGCATATATTCAAATACACACATGTAGATTTCCTTACAAAAATTGAATCATACTGCACACATTAAAAGCAGCGCTATTGATAAAACAGAGAGGGTGCATGTTATTTTCAGGTGTGCCTTAAAATAGGGCATTAATTTGTAATCATGAGATGGACTTGAACTTGAAAAATTGCATATAATTTTACATCTGAGAGTCCTTCTCAGATCTGTTTCTGTTGAGACCAGTAAAATTCAGCACAGAGAATATGGATTCAATTATCTTTATAGGTCCATTATAATTTGGAATTGTGTGTGTGTGTGTGTGTGTGTGTGTGTGTGTGTGTGAGAGAGAGAGAGAGAGAGAGAGAGAGAGAGAGAGAGAGAGAGACTGCCTGTGTATCTTGGGTGGAGATTTTTCCCTGTTGTGTGGTCTAGTGACAAGAGCGTTGGACTGTGGGTAAGAAGATATGGCTTGTAGCTCTGACTCCATCATGACTCACTGGATGACCTTAGGCAATTAATTTCATTTCTCTGGGCTTTCGTTTTCTCATATATAAAATGTGGGGTTAGACCAGATAATTTCCACAGCTGCTTGCAGCTCAGAGAGTCTGAGTTTTTTAAAATCAAAGTTGCCTGTCTGCCTGGAAGAACCCGAGGCTCTGTGGATATCTTCCTAAAGAGAGGACAGTGATGAATCTCAACAGTTTCTTTGACGCCAGATAGACCAAAGCTGTAATTTTTAGCCTATCAGGCATTTAACTTTTGAAAGTGCTAAATCCTCCATTAGGAATAAATGTGGAAGCTGCAGGTTATTTATTGTTATTTACACTTTCCATTCATAACTGTCAGCATCAAAGGCTCTGTCGACATAACTGCGTCAATGAGGTTAGCTTTAATCAGTTTAGTGGCGGCTAAGTCACAAATATATCAAATAGCCAGTCATAATGCAGGAATCCTCTAAAGCCTGACTGAATTATTTATTTTGTTATGATGAAAATGTCTGGGCTTTATTGGGTTTTTTTTGAAGAACTTGATTGGGCTTGAAGTCTAGAAGATAAAAGATCAGTGATTGCTTCTTAGATTTTATTCTGCCTGCCTTCAAGTCTTTTCATTTTTCACAAGCCGTTGTTAGCACTTTTAAGTCAAGTTGAGAGAGCTGTGATATTTTTTATCTTAGGGGTTTAAGCACGTGTGAAAAACTTTTACCTTTGATTTCTTGTCCCCCTTCTGACATGTGGAAGCTGTGTGACCTTGAACTAACCACTTAATCTGTTTGAGCCTCATCTTCTTACAGACTTTTTTTGTTTGTTTGTTTGTTTTATTTGCGGTACACGGGCCTCTCACTGTTGTGGCCTCTCCCGTTGTGGAGCACAGGCTCCGGACGCGCAGGCTCAGCAGCCATGGCTCACGGGCCCAGCCGCTCCGCGGCATGTGGGATCCTCCCGGACCGGGGCACGAACCCGTGTCCCCTGCATCGGCGGGCGGACTCGCAACCACTACGCCACCAGGGAAGCCCTGAGCCTCATTTTGTCTGTAAAATGCGGATAATCTTAGTCTTCTCTAAATCTCAAATAGTTATGAGACCAAAATAAGATAATGCTTTAATTGCCATACAAATGTATGATAAACTTATTATCATTAAGTTATTGCTATTATTTAAGCCTTCAGTAGGTACGTCTGACTTGATATAACAGATACCATGCTGAAAAATTACGTGGAAGTCAGTTTTATACATCAGAACTCTTCTGTGTCTTACATTATATCGATATATTACCACAGGAAATTTTGTCCTCCAGAGGTCATTAAAAAATTAAAGGATTCAACAAACTTAAAATATATTCAGTACTGAAGAATGAGCTATATTCAAATTAAACATGCATACTGCAAATCATTTGAAATACGGTGCTACAAATATAGCTCCAGAGACTCTGAAAAGGGAAATAATTCATCTTGATTCAAAACTGCTTAGGACCTTTTAGGGGATGGGATGAGGGCGGTGAGGGAATGGGTGGCTGGCAGTGGGAGGTCAGGGAGAGGAGAAGAACAAGAAGAAAAACATTTAAAGTATAGCTGTCCCTGAACAGTCCTCTCTGTGTCATCATAATAATGTCTGCACACTTATTCTTTTTCCAGACATCTTTAATACAGACGGTGAAACTATAGTAGAAATGTGCCTTTGTACTTACAATAAAGTTGTATGGGCTCTCTACGAATCACTTTTGTTTCCTTTTTTTCTACCCAGCCATTCAGAGGCTCTGGTTACCAGCATAGCAGGAAAGAAAAGAGATAAACAGTTAGAGCCAAAGCAAAATACAAAGGAAGCAAGATTGGAAAATGGAGAAGCGTTGGGGGAGAACATTTGAGTATAGTAACATGGTCACTAGTAGGAAGAAACTGTTTCAGGTTTACATACTGAATTATCTCATGTTTAACTTGAGTCACGGCTAATTAATTTTCATGTGCTAAAGCAAATTTGCGTGTATTGAGCATGTACTACTGAGAGCGGCATTTATTGAAAATTGAAGAGCTAGGCGGTTTTATTCCTGGTGTGACTGAAGCTGTGTTCCCAAGAATGATTCTTCAGCCTCATCTGATTGCAAGGCCCTTGGGAAGCTCAGCCCACAGAGAAGCGCCGCCGGCCTTGGAATCAGAACACGTAGGTTCCAGTTCCAGCTTGATCTTTCTTCTAGCTCTGGGACCTGTAACCAGCAGAGATCTTTTTTTTCTTTTTTAACATCTTTATTGGAGTATAATTGCTTTACAATGTTTAGTTTCTGCTGTACAGCAAAGTGAATCAGCTATACATATACATATATCCCCATATCTCCTCCCTCTTGCATCTCCCTCCCACCCTCCCTATCGCACCCCTCTAGGTGGTCACAAAGCATCGAGCTGATCTCCGTGTGCTATGTGGCTGCTTCCCACTAGCTATCTACCGTACGTTTGGTAGTGTATATATGTCCATGCCTCTCTCTCGCTTTGTCACAGCTCACCCTTCCCCCTCCCCATATCCTCAAGTCCGTTCTCTAGTAGGTCTGTGTCTTTATTCGATCCTGTGGATCGGAGAGGAGGATGTCTGTCCCTTTCACTGAACTGAAGCTCCTTGAGGATCTTCTTTGAGCTCATCTCTGTATCTCTCCTCCTAGTTGGGTGTTGGTGAGTGGATACACGTAGTAGATTTTCAGCACACGTTGGTGGAACTTTATTTAATGTCTCTAAACCTTGGGTTTCTCATCTATAAACTGGAGATACTACATGTTCAGTCTATATTATTTAGGAAAATATGAAGATGTGTATATAAAATTGCATATTAAACCAAACAACACTATACACTCACTCATGTAAGGGGCTATTACAAATTAGGGTTGTATGCGTAAGTCACATTTAAAAATATAGGGCTATCTTCTTAATGGAATTTGGGCAAGTTCACCTTTCTGAAGTGCAGTTTGTCTGTCCAAAGAGGTGAGTAGACCAGCACGTTGTTCCTTAACTGGATGGGTTGGAGGGGGTCCACAAAGCCCCTGAAATTGTATATAAAATGTTTTGTGTATGTGACTTTTTTTCTGGAGAGAGAGCACGTATCTTAAATCAGACTTGGGGGGTCTATGCACCCCCAAACAGTTAAGAACCACAAGGCTAGCTAATCTCTTAAGATTCCATTCCACTCTAATCTGATTCTATTAGAATCAGAATCCTAGTCTGAACAAATAGATTCAAGTTTCCGATTATTTAATGGACTCAAATAAGTAGCCTCAGTTATTTTAACAGCACTAAAGTCAGGATTCCCAGATTTAATAATACCCTTTTGGGTACTGATTGTTGGTATATTCTGCTACCACTCAGATGCCAACTTGGCTCGAGGGGAGAACTGTTATTTCGAATGTTGCCTCCCATCTCCTTTCTCAAATGTAGTTATTTTGTCCTCACCTATGTTGCTTTTAAGAGGGGCTGGATTTTGGTCCGCAGAATTAGACGCCTTACTCATGTTTGTCAACTGAGTGCAGTAAACATCCCTTAAAGAGATCAAACAGCAATAGCAAAGCTAAAGTCCAGGAGAGGCATTAGAGGAGTTGCACCATTTAGGAGCCCAGCTGTGTTTGTTCTGATCATAATGAAGCTACTGTATACCATTTAGTTCTCTTGGGAGGTGATACAGTTAAAATCCAGACATCTGTAGAAATAGCAAGGTGGATTCAAGTTAGTTATGTACACTGAGCTTTCTCTTTTAATAAAGAGAGGTGGGAGAAAAAGTATCAGATTAAGAAGTACGGGCAGTTTTTACAGTGAGTAGAAGGAAGTAGTCTTCCAGTCTGTTTTAGAATCCTATTCATTGCTGGCACTGGAAGGAGAAGACTGCTGACCATATGGGTGATCTCATCATAATCTTTGGGAGAAGAACATCTACCAGCCAATCACTTAAACCAATATAGTGGGAAAAAAACCAATCAGGGGATAGGAAGCAGAAGGTAGACTCTTTATTCACGGCTCTGCCACTAAGCAGATAGTGTATCATTGAGTAAGTCTCTTCCTGATGCTGAGCCTCCTGGCCTAGTCGTCATCTAGGGGCCTGTTCCAAGACTGCTGTAATTATTAATTAATTAATTTTAATAGATCTCTTTTGGAGTATAATTGCTTCACAATACTGTGTTAGTTTCTGTTGTACAACAAAGTGAATCATCCATATGCATACATATGTCCCCATATCCCCTCCGTCTTGCGTCTCCCTCCCACCCTCCCTATCCCACCCCTCTAGGTGGTCACAAAGCACCGAGCTGATCTCCCTGTGCTATGTGGCTGCTTCCCACTAGCTAGCTATTTTACGTTTGGTAGTGTATGTATGTCCGTGCCACTCTCTCGCTTCGTCCCAGCTGACCCTTCCCCCTCCCCGTGTCCTCAAGTCCATTCTCTAGTAGGTCTGTGTCTTTATTCCTGTCCTGCCCCTAGGTTCATCGGTACCATTTTTTTTTTTTTAGATTCCATATACATGTGCTAGCATACGCTATTTGTCTTTCTCTTTCTGACTTACTTCACTCTGTATGACAGACTCTAGGTCCATCCACCTCATAATAATTATAATAATAGTGAGCGTTTCCATTTATTGTCTATGTGCCACTATGTTATGTGTTTTAGAACAAAATTGATTTACTTCTTATAATAATCCTGTTAGGTAGGTGGTATTACCTTCATTTTATGGATGAGGAAAAATGAAGTTTAGAGAGGATAAGCAACTTCTTCAAGTACTGGCATCTGCCCACTCCTTCCTTATTTCCCTTCTCCCACAGCCAGTCATCGCCAAGTCCTGCTGGTTATACCTCTTTGTTATCCCTACAACCACTGCCCTGGTTTCAATGCTCAGCTCTAGCCTGGACTTTTAAACCACTTCCTAACTAATCTCCCTGCTTCCAGTTTTGTACCCTTCCTCTAGTGTCCATCAGTTTTTAAGATGTAACTCAGGTACCATTTCTTCCAAGAAACCTTCCCAGACCACCCCCTGTACTGGATTAGGTTACCTTCTTCCATGTCCCATAATACCTTGTTTGTCTCTGGTCTGCTTCATTAACAATATAACACTAGCCAATGTTTAATAGGTGTCTACTATCTACCAAGTACTGTGTTAAGCTCATTATATGCATTAAGTCATCGAATCCTCACAACAACCATATGAAGTGTCGGTACTATTAATACCGTGTTTTTTGTTTTTGTTTTTTTTATAAATTTATTTATTTTATTTTTATTTTTTTTGGCTGTGTTGGGTCTTCGTTGCTGCACGCAGGCTTTCTCTAGTTGCGGCGAGCGGGGGCTACTCTTCATTTCAGTGTGTGGGCTTCCCATTGCGGTGGCTTCTCTTGTTGCGAAGCACAGGCTCTAGGTGTACCGGCTTCAGTAGTTGCGGCGCGCAGGCTCAGTAGTTGTGGCTCACAGGCTCTAGAGCACAGGCTCAGTAGTTGTGGCGCACGGGCTTAGTTGCTCCGCAGCATGTGGGATCTTCCTGGACCAGGGGTCGAACCCGTGTCCCCTGCATTGGCAGACGGATTCTTAACCACTGTGCCACCAGGGAAGCCCCCAATACCATGTTTTACAGATGTTCAGTAACTTGCCCATGATCACAAAGCTATTGCATACCAGAGCTGGAATTGCAAATGCAGACACACTTGAGAGGCTGGTCTCTCAGCCTCTGCTCTATACTGTCTTTTGCCTCAAGTACTGCCCTCACTATGGCTCTTTCTTAGATTACTTTTTAAAATAATTTGGATTTTGTGAAATCCAAATTAAAGTTTGAAGCTGAAAATGAACCATTCTCAGGCATTTTTGATAGACTTGAAGCACTAAAATGACCCCAGGATCAGGTAATTCTATATTTATATAAAGCTAAAAACACTTTAGAACATTTTTACTTCCAGGAGACACATGGTTCCTATTTTCCAGGTAACAAAACTGAGGATAGAGTTGCCTTCCATTCGCATTCTGATGAGGAAGACCTTAATCCATGAGGTGCTTTTTCACGTTAACCTTTTCTTTCATGAAACATAGAAATCGTTTGGTGTCTAACCAGAGAAGCACTCACGAGTGATTTACGGGGTTGGGGGGGTGCTTTGTTGATTGAATCTAGTTATTTGATGCTGTCTCATTTTCTTTTCCTAAACAACTTGTGCGTGAGTGTGTCTGGGAGGATGTGATAGAAAAGGACATGCATGTCAAGCTTTTATTGCCTGGAGGCTTATGTGAATCAGCACCTTCATTTTACTGAGTTTCTTTTTGCCTCAAGTTCCAGATTTTCTCCATCTTCTTTGACAATATCAAGTATTTTGGTAGGTGCACTACATAATTTTAGTAATGGGCACTGCTAATGTTTATTATGAGAAGGCTTTGAGAAAGGGTTCTCAAAGGGCCTTGTGCCACCCTGATAACTGGTCTCCCCTGCAGCCCCCTACCCCCGAGAGAATGGGAATGACTTGGGTGGAGCAGGGAAGCTAAGCAGGTTTCGCCAAGGCCCTCTATGAAGTCCCCGGAGGCTTGGCGAGAGAGTGAGAGAGTCTTTCATTTTTTATATTTCTTCAAATTACAAAGGTGATTTTCTGAGATGGAAAAATGAGTCCAGTTTTTAGATGTGCTTCATGTAAAAAAGAAAAAAAAAAGCAATACAGAAATAGCTAGAGTAAAAAGTAAAAGTAAAAAAAGTTGCAAGTCCCCCCTTTGTCCCTGTCCCTCTGTCTTAGTGCGTTTGCCGACTGGAAACACTGTCAAGTTTGATGTGTGTATCCTTGCAAACCTTTTCCCATGCATTTGTATATGTACACACACACTCACTAGTCACTCACAGTTTTTTCACTACATAAATGTGATCATGCCATATGTACTGTTTTGCAACATACTTTCCCACTTCATATATCTTTGACATCTTTCAAACTAAGTACTTAAAGACTTTGGCCTTTTTAAAAACAGTTGTGTAATATTCCTATCTGTTTCCTCTCCTACTGGCAACCATTTGGGTTTGTTGTTTACCTTTGTTCTTTGACACACAGTGCTGAAGGGAATATCTTTAGTTATATCTTCTCATGCACTTGAAAGGCTATCCCTGGAGCAGAATCCCCTAGAAGGAGGACTTTTGGGTCCAGGTCAAGGTTTCCAGGGGCAACAGGCCAGTATTACACTCTCTGCTGCCTCCCAACGTGCGCAGGAAGTAGAGGAAACAGGCTGGAAGCTCTGATCAGAGATGAGACGGGGTAGATGTCAGGCACTGCTTCCCCACTTGTGAGATGCTTTAAAACAAGAATGTAAAAGAGAATCACCTAAATCATGTCATCTCTAGAACCTCACTGGGGAAGCACCTAATTGATTGCTCCAGAGGACTGATCCTGAGCAATCTGCCTAGGAAATTGTGTCCTTTTTTCAGTGTGCCGGAAGCCAAGGAACACCAAGCTTCTGGCTCAGCCCTGTGAGGTTGTCTCAAGTAGAAGACCTAAATCCTGCTGTCATACTATAGGCTGGAATTTCGAGGGCATTTTTTGTTTAGATGCCTCAAAATCTTTATTTTTCTGTTTCTGTCAGCCAGTCAACAACTATTTAGTGAGCACCTACTGTATGTCAGGCACCTCAGGGCACCTTCAGACACACACATGGTAGTATGCAGCTGTATTCCTCAAAAATGTAGTCTTGTCTGCTTATGGACATGCTCTCTCTGTGTTATTTTTATGTCTTAATTAAGGGCTCACAGAAGAAATGCTTTGAGTTAGATGGAGTTTCAATTGTATTTCACAAATAATCCTCTTAAAGTGGGTTAGTTTGTTGTTTGCTTTTTGGCCCTATTCATATAAATCACTCTCTCTACAGAAAAACATCAAATTCTCTTTTCACAGAAGGCAGGGAAATAAGTTGTTTACACATCACCATTTGATTCCCTTTACCCCCATCCTCGTTACAAACATCTCAGCCACCCAAGTGAAGTTTATTTAAACTCCCAAGCTATACATGCAAACAAGACCCCTACAGCTAAGGAGTTTGGAGGAAGAAAGGACTGGGGTTGTCTGCTATTTCCCTAGTCTCTCTTCTGGGTTCAGAATATTTCTCTTCATATGTTAATTTACTACCCAGAGGTGGGTTTTGTATCCTTTTTCGGTTTTATAAATTAAGGAAGGTGGTTCCATAATGTCACAGTATCTCAGAGTTGACAAGAAGTTTTAGGGTCATCGAATGCAACCCTTCTGCCTCCGTGTGACTCCTCTGTACAACATATTCTAAGGCAGTGATCATTTGGTCTTGGCCTGAAAACCTCTTGTGATGAAGGAATCCTCCCCTTTAAGAAGCAGCCCGTTTCATTTTTGGTCAGCTTTAATTGCTAGTTTTTATGTTTGTTGGGCCAAAATCAGTCCCCTTGTAACTCTTTCACCATACGGGTTGCTCTCATGTGGATAGGCTGCTATTTGGTGATTATTCCCCTAAATTGCGGTGCCCAGAATTGCCCGATACAGAGCACAGAGTAGCGATCGCCTCCTATAGTCTACATACTACACTTTTATTGAGGCAGCCAGCCTAAGACACTCACTTGTGAGTCAATGAGTGTTGAACTTAAAGTCAAGCAAAATTCTCCAAATTGATGTCGTCAGCTTTCATCCCATGTTTGGGGTGTTCGTCTTATATGATAATAGCATCTTGTTAAATTTCAGCTAAAACTGTAGCCTGTTGAGATCACTAGGGTTTCAAAATGGGTTAACTGTGCCTTGTAGCTTCATGTAATTTATAAATCTGATCAGCGTACTATTTACGCCGTCATACTAGTCACTGATAAAAATGCTGAGCAGAGCAGATCACGTAGGTTCCCCCTCAGAAACTTCCTTTTAGATTGATGTTAATCTATTAACTAGCACCTTTGGGTACAGCCATTAAAGCAGTGAAGGAACCAGCCAGCAGTATTCTTTCCAATCTATAGCAGTCTATCTTGGACATGACTCTTCACTTTGTTCTAAACCCTCTTGAAATCCAGAAGCAGTATATCCACTGTTTTCCCTTGGTCTTCAGCCCAGTACTCCCATGATAAAAGGAAATGAGGTTACCCTGGCATGACTTGTTCTTACAAAACTATGCCAGCTTCTTGTGACTGCTTCTTCCTTTTTGAAATGCTCACAGATCTGCTTGACGCTGTGTTCTGAAATCTTGCTTGGGATTGATGTTAGACTGAGGAGATTATGGTTTGTGACCGCCTTCTTTTCGCCTTTAAGGAATATGGGAACCAGAGGGGCTTTGTTTTCACTCACCCTCACCATCTCTCCCACACCTGTGTTTCCCAAATACTCCTTTCTTTGTCACCTTTTCCCATGCTGGGTGACTCTCCTCCTTTCCATTCCATCAGAACACTGCCCTCAGTTTTCCTAGGTGAGACCTACTTAGTATGCTAATGGATGCTAATGGGCTAAGATGTTTTCAACAATGAGTAATCTGTTTGCTTTTTGAGCAGGGCCTAAACCCCAACATGTGATTAGGATGGTGGTAATTTTGGGCATCATGGCGGTTATTAATGTAGTGTGGGAGGCTAAAACCTTTTGTTTCCTCTCAGATAGGTGACTGCCATTTAAACTCCATGTATGGCTTTCTGCCAATTGTGTTGCAGGCGATTTCAAGCCAAATTGATTGGCTAATTGCTTGTGGTCATCCGGCTTTTCAGCTGCCTGTGTAGCATCCCTGGAGGTAATTAGCACTTCCAGAATTGGGGGTGAATTGGAGTCATTCATGGTCATGGCTTCTGTTTTGGGAGCCAGGGCTGCACTAGCTTAGTTATGAGTGAATCATTTTTACTTTAAAATGATTACTGAGGATTGATGAGTTTCTTTAACAATTTAAAAAAATCCATTATGGAGGACTTTGATACACAGTTGCCTTCTAGAGTCATTTAAAGTGGCCAGTTGGGTTCTATATATTGTGTGATAAACTCATTGGTAGGAAATAGCTTCAGAAATGTTGAGCATTTTCCAAAAGCAACTGGAATTTCAATTGCAGCCCTGTCACAGCACACAGAGTGGAATATTTTTCAGCCAGTGTTATGCTAAACAGTATAGAATATATTTTTCATTAAGAATGTCTTCATATGTAAATGTCATGTAAAAACCACTGGAATCTGACAGCGATCCCCAAATTTAGAATCATCAGAACGTCAAGGTGATTGTTCTCTTTTAAAAACAGTGTTCCTGGGCTTCCCTGGTGGCACCGTGGTTAAGAATCCGCCTGCCAATGCAGGGGACATGGGTTCGAGCCCTGGGCTGGGAAGATCCCACATGCCGCGGAGCTACTAAGACCGTGCACCACAACTACTGAGCCTGCACTCTAGAGCCCGTGAGCCACAACTCCTGAGCCCACACGCCACAACTACTGAAGCCCAGGCGCCTAGAGCCCATGCTCCGCGACACGAGAAGCCACCGCGATGAGAAGTCCGTGCACCTCAACGAAGAGGAGCCCCCGCTCACCACAACTAGAGAAAGCCCACGTGCAGCAACGAAGACCAACACAGCCAAAGATAAATAAATTTATAAAAACAACAGCAACAACAAAAACCCCCAGTGTTCCTGGGCAACTTACAAGGGCAGAGAATGCCCAAGCAGAGCATCTCAGGGTTCTGCCATTTCCCCCTAAAACCTGGCATTTGTCAGAGTCAGTCAGCATTGAAATTCTACCTGTGGCAGTAGAGGAAAGCCCAGAGTCATCTGCTTATTTTTGATTGTTCCTTTTTCATAATTAAATGGGAACTGATGTTATCATCTTTGGAAGATCCAGCTTGAGGGTGATACGCTTTTGCAATGCAAATAAACAGTGGGTTTGGGTCAATGCCGAGTCTCGGGCTGGGAAGCCTTGGCCCAACCAGCTGTTATGTTCCAGTTGTTCCCGTGCTTTTCAGGGTGGTCCCCCAGTCTTCGACCTGCTAGCCACAGTGTACAGTCCTTCTCTTAGCAATTCTTCTAGTTTTCCCTCTTTCTGTCTTGGATTCCCAGCCTTGACTAATGTTGGAATTCAGGGAAGGCTAGAAGGAAAAGGCAGTAATTCCTTTCCTCTGTCCTCCCAGTGACCAGTCAAGCCCTACCCTCGATTTCAGGGTGAGGTTCTAGAGATGACATGATTTAGGTGATTCTCTTTTACATTCTTGTTTTAAAGCATCTCACAAGTGGGGAAGCAGTGCCTGACATCTACCCTGTCTCATCTCTGATCAGAGCTTCCAGCCTGTTTTCTCTACTTCCTGTTTTCAGCAAGTCTGATTTTTACTTTCACTTGCTTGTCTATTCTCAGCCTGTCTCCTCTCCCTGACTAAATCGGTCAGATTTTGTTTCCTAAAAGGAGATTAAATTGCTCTTTGCTGGAAAAGACAAACAATCACTGGCATGGTGTG
>NW_020173382.1:816834-820667 GCF_003031525.2 Neophocaena asiaeorientalis asiaeorientalis
GTGAGTGTAAGGCTTCTTTTCTAAAGTCTGTTTTTAATCCTAATGACTCTCTAAGTTCTAAGACTGTTGAGTTCAAATTCTCTTTCTGCCTCTACGTGATCTTGGGCAAGAGATTTGTGTTCTCAGAGCTTCAGTTTCCCCATCTTTAAAATGGATGGTAGAAGAATCTATCTCATACAGTTGTAGTGTGGACCAAGTGAATAAACCCATGTGAGCTTATATATATATATTTTTTAATTAATTAATTATTTTGGCTTCAGTGGGTAAGCCAGTGTTTGACCCAGAGGAAATTGCACAACTCATCTATCCCCAAACCGTTTCTGTCCCCAGAGTACAAGCTAGATCTTCTGAGGGGGGATCAATCAAAGAGCTGTCTTTGGCAGTGGGAAGTGTCATGAGAATAAACAGCTGCTCCCTCCACCTCACAGCCCCTCCTGCTGCTAAATGACTCTAGGGAAGAGGAAACCAGTCATCAAAGGCTTCTGCCACCTGTGCACAGCTGGTAGTTCCTGAGGTCATTCCTTTAGTGACTGGAGGAGTTTAGAAAGTATCCACGGGGCCAAGTCACTGATGTATCCATTTCCCTAAGGCTCAAGGACTTGCCGCCTACTCTGCCCTTCACTCCCGGAGTGGGGAAGCTCCTTTGTAAGCTGGGACACACTAGTCTGAGATTGCCCTAGGTCTTCCCTAGCACCATTTTGGGAATAGCATCCCTCGCGTGATTCTCAGTGTGAAGAAACGGAGCAGGAGTAGCCTTTCTTCCTCCTTTCCCTCCAGCCTTCTTTCAAAAAGGAAGACAAGAAAGTCATTTCCCTTGAGCTACTTGTTGCCAAGTGTCACTCTCCCAGGAAATCCAGGCTGTTTCAGCTAGACTTCCCCTTTCCTGGCTCTAAGGTTACCAAGCCAACTGGTAGAGTACAGGGCCCAAAGGTAAAGCTAGTCCTGTGTTCCAGGTGGGGCAGAGTAGCTGGTGACTCCTAGAGGGCAGCAGAGGGCCAGGAGCTGTTCTAGAATTGCTTAATGGCCAGAGTGGCAACCAGACTGGCTAACAGAGCAAAGGACACTGGAGGCCCCTCATTGTCGGGGACAGGCAGGATGGTCCCCAACCAGAAGAGGCAGGCACATCCGGAAAGTTTTAACAGAATATGACTGAGACACATTACAGAGGAGTCAACTGGGTTGGTATATATACAGCACATCTGAGTAGGTAAGGCCAAGGTTTAGTAAAAGGGGTAGGAAGGCACATAGCCACAAAGATCAAATCAGAACCAGTGCTGGGTCAGAGTTCAGTTCAAGGTTGGAATAGTCAGGGTTCAAGAGCTAGAATTGGAATGATTCAGCTCCATCATCTATTGAGAGTCTCTCAAGGAGGCACAATATAATAGAATCACTAAGATCATGGATTTAGAGTCACATAGGAACTGGGGTTTGAATCACTGCTCTGCCACCTATTAGCTAAGTGACTTCGTTGAGTTAGCCTCTCTGCACCACTCTGATATCACACACGATACTAAAAATGTTTTTTTTTGCATAGATGCTAAAGAAATGTTTGTTAAGTGAATCATTTTCATCCAGAGGTTGTTTCTAGCAAGATTGGGGTTACTGATGGTAGCTCCCCACCTTAAAGTTCTAATCCATTCAGTTTAGTACTTGTTCTTGTTCCGTGTCTGAGATGTTGCTGCCCTAGTGCCCAGCCACCAGGGGCCTGATTATTAGGGAAATGTGAAGCCAGTTAACAGGGACCCAGGGACCATAGGAGAGGGAAAACACAAAGTTCTCTGGGAAGAATCTGAGTTAGATAAATTCATGTGAAAATCAGGGAAACAGATTATTTTGACTTATTCTAAAATGGTATCTTCTTTATACTTTCATGGCTCTTCTAATACAAATGGCTTAAGCTAAAAGAAAACCTGCTTAAATGAAAGGGCATTTTATGAGTCTTGGGGTAAGGCGAAAGTTCAAATTATTTTGTTAAAATTAAGTGAGCGGGCTTCCCTGGTGGCGCAGTGGTTGAGGGTCCACCTGCCGATGCAGGGGACACAGGTCCGTGCCCCGGTCCGGGAAGATCCTGCATGCCGCGGAGCGGCTGGGCCCGTGAGCCATGGCCACTGAGCCTGTGCGTCCCGAGCCTGTGCTCCACAACGGGAGAGGCCACAGCAGTGAGAGGCTCACGTACCACAAAAAACAAAACAAAACAAACAAACAAACAAATAAAATTAAGTGACCAAGTAAATTCAATGGGGTGTCTTGAATTAGAGCCTGGAACAGATAAAAGACATTAGTCAAAAACCCGGAGGAATCTGAATAAACGCTGTAGTTTGCTTAATAGCATTGTACAAATGTCAATGTTTTAATTTTGACAAATGGTCCATGGTTATTTAAGATGCTAGTATTAGGGGAAACTGAGTGAAACTAGCTTTGTAACTCTTTTGTAAATCCAAAATTATTGCAAAGTAAGAAGTGTTTTTTTTAAATCAATTGACCAAACTCTTACTTTCAGCAGTGATGGGCTCTGCTTTTTTAAAAATTGAAGTATAATCGAATTACAATATTATATTAATTTCGGTTTACAGCATAATGATTCAGTATTTTTACAGATTATATTCCATTAAAAGTTATCACAAGATAATGGCTATAATTTCCCATGCTATACAATATACGCTTGTTGCTTAGCCATTTTATATGTAGTAGTTTGTATCTCATACCCCTAATTTGCCCCCTCTCCTTCTGTCTCCCCAATGGTAACCAGTAGTAATTTGTTTTCTATAACCGTGAGTCTGTTTCTGTTTTGCATATACATTCCATTTGTATTATATTTTAGAGTCCACATATAAGCGATATCATATAGTATTTGTCTTTCTCTGTCTGACTTATTTCACTAAGCGTAACATTCTCTAGGTCCATCCACGTTTCTGCTTTATTTTTTTTATTTCACTGCACTGTGTTTAAAGATGTTTTTGAAAATACGTAGGATTCGGGGACTAAGAAACTTGCTTCTACTACATACAGTTTTGAACTCGCCTTTTTCTTAACAATATATACATGCATTTTCCCGTGCCATTAAAAGTTTGTGTAAGTGTGACTGTTAATATGCATAACATGTTTAACCAACCCCTTACTGATGTACATTTAGGTTGTTTCCAGTTTTATGCTAGTATAAACAATGTTGCAGTGAACATTTGTGTACCTATATCTTTGTGCTCATTTCTGATGTTTCCTTGGGCTAGAGACCTAAAAGTAAAATTACTGCATCAAAGAATGGACTTGAGGATACGGGGAGGGGGAAGGGTAAGCTGTGACAAAGTGAGAGAGTGGCATGGACGTATATACACTACCAAACGTCAAATAGCTAGCTAGTGGGAAGCAGCCGCATAGCACAGGGAGATCAGCTCGGTGCTTTGTGAAAAATAGATAGCTAGAGGTTTATACACCCAGGAGCAGCATGCAAGTGCCATCTCTCTACATCCTAATCAACACTGAGTCTGACTATTAAGAACAAGTATCTTTTTCTGCATGCACTTGCTTTAACTTGGCTCCCTGCTTAGAATCTGAGTTTCACCCTGTGGCCCCTCCTCCCTCATCCTTTTACCATTTTTGTACATAATTCCTTAACACGGTAGCTAACTGGGACATGATCTTTTAAAAGAAAATATCGTATTGACGAGTAACTGGAGATTCTCTTTCTTTTTAACTTTATTTCCAGGAATATTGTGAAATTCACAGACAACATTTTGATTCTTTTTTGACTCTTTTTTGACATTTACATGTGCATACACACACACACACACACACACACACACACACACACACACACACACACTAATAATACTGAA
>NW_020173382.1:820830-841226 GCF_003031525.2 Neophocaena asiaeorientalis asiaeorientalis
AACACCACTGAAGGGAGGGCGTTGGGAAAACAAGTGACAGTTGTCCTTTAGGGAGTCATTACATACCGTGGTTCGGAGAATGGCAACTTCGCATGGCCTGGATTTACTAAATGCACCATTGCTTAGCACTGTACGCCCCTCACATGTAGTAAGTAGCTTCTCAGTAAGCAGGACTAACGACTAAAATCTGCCTGTTTAACCTGCAGGAGTATGAGGGAGGCAAAAGGCATAGAATGTTCTTGGTGGTGGCAATGTCATTTCTGCTCCTGTCTCACTGTGTTGGGTCGCAGTCGAACTCAGGGACTTCCTTTGACACCAGCGGTTCAGGAGGAACACACCCAAGCCCGCAAGCTGGCCTCCTGTTCTGCTGCAGGGACTGCTCTGTCAGAAAACGAGCTGCCATCGCTGGGGAGGTAGTTCTTTCCACTTCTGTCACCCTTCACAGTCTTAGCTCTTCTCGTATTTATAAGACTGCTCTAATAGTCTTGTAATTACATCTGGAGACAGGAGACAGCATCTTTCGATAGTTCAAGTCCTAACGCATTTAAATTGCCCTCCTAATGTTGTAAAAGAGTCAAATTATATATTCTGGTTTGGACTAGACAGCAATAAATGTCAAGGTGCCATCCACTCTGGTATTTAACTCCTTGATGCCATCTGTTTTGGTGTTCCTCACACCGACTATGCACTACTGTCTTCCCATCTCCAGGCTCGAAAGGATCAAGTTGGGAGATAAATTTCACTCTTCAAAATGTATTAAAAGGCAGAGGCAGTTTGTAAACATTGCTTTGGAAAGCTAGGCATAGCAATAAAGTCAAGGACAGGAACCTGATTCAGTAAAGGAAACATTTCACAAGATTGTCATCTACTTTATTTTTAAAGCTGCAATAAGATGTAACGATAAAAAGGCCAATGATGCATTTCAGCCAAGTGATATGAACTCTTGCTAAACCAATTAAACTGTCAGTATACTATGGTTTCACATTTTCTGTAACATACTAGGTCACCTTAGGACATTTAGTCTCTTATGACTTTTTACCACTGATGCAAAATCAATTTGGCAATTTATAATCTTACATTTCATTATGAAAGTATATTATTCTGTAAGAAAGCTGCTGGAAAAGTAAGAGGTTTCTGAAGCCCATTCATTCCTCTCCTGTTCAGGTGGAGTCATAAAAGAATAAACTCAATCATACTATCTGATGTTTTGAGACTTATAGTAGTTTTTGATCTATATGATTTTTAAAGAAGACGTACCAAGTATACAGTTCTAACCCTGGATGCAATTCTGAATGTTAGATAAAATTGCAGACGTTAAAAAGTGAGAATTTTGACTGAAGAGCTCATTTTTCACGTACCTTTTTAAAATGTTTGAGCGCGTGGGCTGAAAGAACCCTTTTGCTTAAGTATGCCAGAGGGTGGGCTTTTTGTTGTCCTGTATTTGGAGTTTGGAGCTCCAGCTCAAAGCGACGGAACAGATGGTTATTCATATTTAATACCATCACATTTTTCAGTTTGTTTTTAGAAATTGTGAGTGATAGAATGATAAACCAGCTTATGTGAGAGAGAGGTGGGGAAAAAGGAAGAGGAAGGGTTGGAGGCTTATTATTATTATAAGTTTCATTTGGAAATACCTTCCTTTTTTTCTCTCTAGGACAAATACGACGCTGCTTTTGGAAAAACCAATGGCAGTAATAAAATGCACATGACAGAGCCTTAGTTTTAGGTGCTCATTAGCACAGGAATGGACAGAACTGTTCTCATGAGCTCGTACGGCAAACAAGAGCATAATTAACACTGACTGTACGTATAGCCCTTTTCTTCTGTATGAACTCAACGAGGGTTTCCTTTAACCTTCCCTTATGACTATTAACCACACTGGTAAATATATCTCCCCCACTCCCCAAGCAACTGTGGCTGCATTAACACTGGACCATTTAAATATGAGATTTAAACCTGAGGTTCTACTCTTTTTTGGTTTAAGTCATGGTCACGGGGTAGGTAGGGGCAATCAACTGTATTAATTTTGATTCAGCTTGTGATCAAGCATCTCCAGTTGGCATATGATACAAGGACTGTGTGGTACTCAGATATTTGACTACTCCCATTGTCTCAGGTATTTCCACTCTCATTGGCATCTCTCCTATTTGTGTATTCTTTCTCAGACTCCAGTCTGAACACAGGAGGACACATTGAACAAAAAGAGAAAAACAGAGTAGGAATTGAATAATTAAAATGAGAGTCACTTTGCACTTTCTATATTGCTGAGAAAGGTATTAGAACTAGGTTTAACCGACTTTCTGTGCACCAGGTATAGGAACAGGCACTTGCACCTGCAAGGTCTCATTTAAACTCACAACAGCCTTGTGAGGTAGATAATATATTTCCTGATGAGGGCTGTGGCTCAGGGAGATTAAGCAATTTGCCAAAGGGCATAATGTTGGGAAGAGGTAAGAGTTTAGTTTCCAATTCAAGACTTGGTCTCTAATTCCAGTATTCTGTTGGTTCCATTAGGGTTATTTATTACTGTTGATATAATTAAGTCGTTTTTAAAAAGTTAAGTAATTTTTGGTTGCGTTGCGTCTTCGTTGCTGCGCGCGGGCTTTCTCTAGTTGCGGCGAGCGGGGGCTACTCTTCGTTGCGGTGCGCGGACTTCTCATTGCAGTGGCTTCTCTTGTTGTGGAGCACGGGCTCTAGGCTCCCGGGCTTCAGTAGTTGTGGCACGTGGGCTCAGTATTTGTGGCTCGCGGGCTCTAGAGCGCAGGCTCAGTAGTTGTGGCGCACAGGCTTACTTGCTCCTCGGCATGTGGGATCCTCCCGGACCAGCGCTTGAACCCGTGTCCCCTGTGTTGGCAGGCGGATTCTTATCCACTTTGCCACCAGAGAAGTCCCGATACAATTAAGTCTTGACAAGCCAGAATATATAGATTCCCTACTATGGTAGCACACACCATAGTAGGGGTTTAGAATGTGGGCGAATGAACAATTTTGCCTTTTTTAAAAGTAAGAATAATTTATTGGTATGATACGTGTTAACTTTAGAAAATTCAACAGTACAGATATGATAGTGAAGAAAATAATTCACTCATGATACTGAAGCCTAGAGATAACCACTCTTAACAGCTTGGTTAACAGACTTTTAAATTATCTGTATACATTACAAGCCTTGTAACATACATAGCATTTTATACCCTGCTTTTTAAATAACCTAACAATATTTTCAGAACATGTTCCCATGTTATTACATAGATGTCAACATTATTTTAATGGCTATGCATAATATATTTAATATATTTAACCAATCCATCTTGGATATCTTAATGAGAACCAGTCCTCTGGTTCAGTAATGTTCCTGTGATGTCACAAAATGAATGGTAATGTGGTTTGTTAAAATGTTCAGAATATGTATTTTATTATTAGTTAGCTGTGGTTAAATGTACATAATGTTACATCTTTTTCAAGCTAGTGGTTGCCTTGGACATGGCCCAAAAGTCTAACTTTTAAAGCTTCTGCTTAGACATATACAGGTAACACTAAAGCCGGTAATCCCTGACAGAGACAGCTGGAAGCATGGTGGCTGAACATGAGGTGTAATTTAAGGGAAATGGAAACTCTCTTTTTCCTGGAATTCTCATTGGAAGAATCCTCTGGGTTGAGCTACTGAGGACTTTGGTTAAAAGTCAGTTGTTTTGTTTAATCAGTGTTGCATCTGTTAAATCAGTTACGGTACATTTATACAATGGAATATTATGAAGCTGTTAACAATGATATTTTCAAAGAATATTTCATGATATATGTTAAAACTTTATAAAGAATGGGATATATATATATGTATATATACACACACACACACACATATACATACTGGGTTTTTCTATCACATCTTATGAAAAACTTGAATGAACTTTTGGGCCAAATATATATATATATATAATTCCAGTTTGGTGGGAAAAACACATGTACATCTATGCTGAAATATCTGGGGGCCTTTTTTTTGGATGGTGGTAATGATAGTTCATTTTTTTCTCTTTATATTTTTCTGAAGTTTTCAAACATTTTACAGCCATATATATATATAT
Organism: Neophocaena asiaeorientalis asiaeorientalis; assembly: GCF_003031525.2. Taxonomy (NCBI): domain Eukaryota; kingdom Metazoa; phylum Chordata; class Mammalia; order Artiodactyla; family Phocoenidae; genus Neophocaena; species Neophocaena asiaeorientalis. Next base: position 824,910 of record NW_020173382.1, read on the forward strand.
ATACACACACACACACACCACACACACACACACATAAGAAATAGTCTTACTTGAATGAGGGAAACATCTCAAACCATTACTTAATGCCAAAGTTTTAAAAAAGTAATATTTTTTATTATTCACTATGTGCTAGGCACTGCACTTAGTATCTCAGTCTTCACAACAGCACTGGAAGTTACTATGATTGTCTGTTTGGCTAAGACCACACAGATTGGATGGGGCAGAGCCAGGATTTGAACTTGGGGTCTATATATTTCCAAAACCTGTATGATATAAGATAGAATGGGGACAAGATATATTTTTAATTTTTTCTTAACTGCTTGAAAATCAAGCAGTCAAAGCAGTACTGGGACAAGAAAATACAAGTACATGGCCAGGGTATAGGTATAGGGCATTTATGCTGGTGAAACCTGGGAGGTCCTTTGGCACCAGGGCTTAGCCTAGGGCCTCTTCATCCCTGGGGTTAATAATATCTAACCTCGTAGAGCTATTGTGAGGATTAAATGAGACAATGCATGTAAAGGGCACATGGTACACGATTGTTCAATAATGGTAGCTAGTATTATTATTTCTCTTATTTAGGACCTTGCTTGTTATAGGGATTAGAGGCTCCAAGAAGCCTGAGTAAGGACATGTTTACCTAGGGAATCCTGTCCCATCTTAATAGTCTTCAAACATTCCTGACCAGTTGAAATGCCTTTTATTTGAAACTTTCAAATAAACAAGCCCTAATCAGCTTTGTGGACCCTACCAGCTTTTCCAGAAAGCTACTCTGCTTCTGGGGGGGTTATTTATTTACTCACTGAAAATAGGGACTTTGTGTAATACAAGGGAAGCAGGAGGTGATTGGTTTGGAGTTAATAGGGAAGCCTTTTTTTCCCCCTCAACCTGAGGAGGCTTGATTGGGTTATACTCCTTAAGACTTGGAGAGTCTGGGAATTCTGAGAACAAAAGCTCCGCAGGGAGGCCACCTGAGAGAGCAGGCTTTTCACCAACCTTTGTACATTCTTGAATTTTTCATTCTGTTTTTCTCCTCTCTTCAGTCCCTAGAATTGGGTGGCATTATCTTGAAGCCATGGAGATTTAAGAAACTGCCAAGGTTGGCCTCTCTTTGTTGAGCTTATGAAAGCCATATTTAGTTTTAGTAGGAATGTGTTTTCCCTTTGGGAGGCCCCTCTGTACCTGCAGCCATCAGAAATTCCATATTAAAATCCAACATTTAGGTCTTTACGGCTAAAGTCTGTTCTTGCGTGTCTGGACCAAGTCCAGCTGTCAGACTGAGACATTATTGACTTTCTCTTCTCAAGTGAGTGGTTTACATCTGCTGGCTCCATTTCTTTACCACTCATTCTGAAACACCTTGTAATCTGACTTCTGCCACTGCCTCTTTACTAAAATTGTTCCCCTGCAGGTTACCAACAACTGACTTTTTACTGAATTCATTGGGGCTTTTTTTTCTTTTTCCCCCTTGAATGTTTCTCTTCCCTTGGCTTGTGGCACTGCATATATCTGTTTCCCTCCAACCTCTGTGAGCATTCCTTCTCTCCTTCTTGATGACAGATCTTCCTCTTCCATTCAAATGTGACTGTTCTTGAAAAGGGGTGTCTTTAGTGCTCTCTTCCCCCTCTACTTTTCCCTCATTTTCATGGCTTCAACTGCTATCTCAATGGCATTAACTCTCCAGTTCTGACTTCTTACCCGTGCCCCAGTCCTATATATCTTATGGACTAATAATAATTAAATTTGTCTTTTAGAGTCAGGCATTGTGCTCTGTACTTTATATACACCATCTCTAATTCTCACACCACTCTTCAAGGCAGATAGCCTTAAGCCCATTTTACATAAGAGGAAACCAGCTCAAATAAGTTACATACGTTTGTATTTTTCCATTCAGATCTCCTACCATCGACTGAAACTCAGCAGGTCCAAAAGAGAATTCCTTCCTCTCTGGCTCCAAACTCCTTCTCACTTTAAGGCAGTGTCACTCTCCCACTTTCTGTTATATCACTTACAGGCTGAGAGAATTGAAAATCAGACAGGTATTTGCTTTGGAATAATGCCCTCCCTCTCCAATAAAACCAACCCCCTCAAAAATCCCCCAAGCCCAACTTATTACAACCTCATATCTTGAAAGTTCAAGCTATCCTACAGATGAGCAATTCCCAACCATTAGGAGAGCTAAGTCTCATAACTTTCAAATACTGCTTGTTCTGGGCTGCCCAGAGTTAAGCATAATTCTCAGCCCTAGCTTTGCTTTCCTCAGTCCTCAAGATACACTTCCCAAGTGGGTCCCTCCCATGGGCGGGGCTATCCTAGGTTCTGCGCAGTTCCCTGTGTACCAGTGGTAATCCCGCCCCTCTCTTCTCTCTTGGACTAGAAAGCCTATTGGAATGTGAGTGATTTAGTGATGGTATTTCTGTAGTATAGGAGCAACTTTCAATTCACTATATTTTAAACAGAAAATTACTTACAAATGTTGGTTGTTCAGTATTAGTAACAGCTGATGCAAAACATATTCACAGCTGATCTGCACATACCAATGTGTTGAGACAACGAGTTTGAAAACACTTCCACAGATTATCAGGGAAGGCCCAAATGCCCATTGGTGAGGGTCAGCTTTCTTCTCTGTGTGGTGCATTTGCCCTAATGCTACAAAATTTTAAACTTGATACTACTTAAGAATCAGAGAAGTGAGAAACTCCACATCTTTTTGAAGTCCAATAATAGGATCACCAGGCGACAAGATCTCATTGCAGATTCCTTATGTGCCAAACTAAACGCTTTACTTGGGCTGTTTTTACTAGTACGCTAGCATCTCTGTGACCATTTCATTTAAAAGCAGAAATCTGCCATAGCTGCCATCATTTTTTATGGAAGCAGTACAGAAAGTCAAAAGTTCACTTATATTTCGTTCTTGTGAAGACAGGCTAAGGGAAAGCATAGACCCATTGAGAAACTTTGGTTATCTGTTCAGTACCTCAATTTCTCCTATTAGTAATGAATGGGAGCCTAGAATTACAGTGACACCACTCTTTAATCAGACTTGACCAAGATGGTAGTAGCATGGTATCAAAAGAGAAACATACTCAAATAGCCTGTGGTGAATTGTCTTCTTAATAAGGAAATTGGAACATACCTTTTTTTAAAAAAAAAAAAAAACCTGAGGAGCTGGGTGTTTAATCACTGTCATGAAAAGAAGATGAAAAGCTGATGTGTTTTCCAGGATTTTAACCTATATCTAGTTGAACAAACTAGCAGCTAGTGCAGTGCCTAGCATATACTTGGGGTTCAGTGAACATTGTAGAATGAATTTGTTACTTTAGCAAAATGAAGGTTAAAAAGTTCTGAATTTTTTTGTGATATAAAATGCATTCTATATTTATTTAGTGTTTAAAATAAATAAATTCAAAGGATGCAAATATCTTTTAATTATTTGGCTGCCCAGTCTTGCTAAAGTTTTCTTCTCAATGGTCATCCCCCAAAATGTTCATCTATGTATAATGTTAACTCTGAACCATTTGTTACTTAAATTAAAAATTTTTTTCTTTTGGTCCTGAATAATTGCTGCTATTTTTTCTTAATCTATTAAATGACACAATTCTTAGCAGGTAAGGAAGTCCCTTCCTTATCTCTCCCCTGCTTACTTCTCAACAAAACCCCAATTTTGTTATCAACAGTGGACAGAAAGACTTTTCTCTCAAAAAGTTCTGAATTATTAAGGCATGTTCCCTATGGTCGTTAGCATAAATAAAAGTTTGATAGGAGTAAAAGCTAATTTGAAAAAATATCACTGAAATACTTATGTTCTAAGAAAAGCTTTATTCTAAAATGTAAACTATCAGTGATATCTCACCAGGCCACTTTTTTTCTTCTTGGACTATAGAGTGTTTTTCATCTTTGACTTAGCATAAACCAGTTAGGACAAGGGCAGTAGAGAGGAGGTGAAGTCGAAAGCAGGGTCACTTGGAAGCATCAATCCATCTGGCTAGAGTGTACCATGGAGGACCCTGCCTCAGGTTCACTTGGAGGGGTGGTTCAATATTTTCTCAGTCATCCCTGTAATTTTTATGTTCTGTGAGCAAAGAGTTTGGCCTGATGGTGGTTAGAGTCTTACCAGCAGCCAAGGTTACCTGTGATGTCCTATGCTCTTCAGAGTAAAATTATTGAATAGAAGCCTAATTATAGCCAGTTTAGCTCACAGATGGGAAATCAGTTCAGTTGGAAAATGGTAAGTGCCGACTATGGGCTCAGACTGTGATGCCTTCTGTGGAAGTACGAGACATGGTCCATGACCAGAGATGCTTAAAGACAAGGTAATTACAAATGAAACAGTTGAATAACAGTACCAGGCAGTCTGAGGATCATAGCTTGAGAAGAAACTATGAAGATCATTTAGCCCAAACTTTCCAGTTACGAGGAAGACAGGCTCAGATCAGGAATAGAATTTCCCAAGGTCTGCCAGACGATTGGTGGAAATTGGAACTAGTACTCAAGTCTTCCAATTCCTAGATACTTTCTTCATTCTATCATATAGGTAGTTATACGACATTTTGACATGCTTGCTTTGATCAGCTGTTTTGATGCTGGGAACTTTTTGACAAGACCATTTTAACATGCGCGGGGGAGACTTCTGCAAAAGCCTACAAAACAAACCAATAAAACGTTCAGCTACTTTTTAAAAATTACCAAGTAATGTGCAAAACAGGCAGCCTCACCCCATCCCTCAGCTTCACCGCATCCCGTAGCCTTGAGGGTGGAGATCAGGGATGAGGTGGGAGAGGGGGAGAGGAGGTCAAGGATGGGATGGGCGTCATGGTTGGGCTAAAGCTCCGAGAAGGGATGAGGGATGGGGTGGAGGGTCAGGCACCATCTGGCAGGCAAAGCACACATTGCCAGGAGTCATGTGTTTCCCACACTTGCTCATCTTTGAAGGGCCATTAATCATTCTGGGCACATTATCTGCTCATTCTCTGAGAATTCTTTTATTTCTTGGATAGTCTATTTCTTTTTTTTTTTTTAGTCTATTTCTTAAAGTCTCTAATTCCAGGTTTCCAAGGGTCAGGAAAGGAGTGGGGAAGGATATTTGGGTGACAATGTGGTTCTGTAGTCTCAGACCCAGGCTTCACTGATTCCTTGAGTCAGTGTCTGTCAGTTCTCTCATTAATATTCCATGTAAAATACTATAGGAAAGTAATATGCTTCTGCTGTTTTAAAAATTGTAAAACTTTGATAGGATGGTTTGAGGGAATAGGACTGGTAGGCTGTTTTGAGGTTTATCTTCTTTCAAAAGCTAACAAACCTAAAAATGCATCTAGTTTTTTTCTGATGATAAACGTATGAGTTTTTCACTTTCTCAGTGCAGTTTTTAATGTAAAATTATTTTTAAAAATTTGCCTCTCTAATGTAAAGAACCTAAAGGCATACAAGGACTGAGTAGTCAAAAATATTCATGTTGAAGAAAGCAGAAATTGAAAGGATTGAGGAAAAACTGTCAGGGAGGTAAATGATAAACAGCCTCTAGTAGTCTGTTTTTTTCGTGGCTGCATCGTGATGTCTGCATCCTAACAACTGTGCCAGAATGTCAAATACAAATATAGGATGTCTGCTTTTTAGCAAAACATTTGAAAGTCTTCTGTAATATCCTTGTGCATAAGATTGTGAAATTTGACTGCATGACCAGTAATTAGGCAAATTTACAGGTGGTTGAGCAACTGATTTATCGTCAACTTGGAGGAAGATGTTTTAGTGAGGGGCCACGGGACTGTTTTGGCTCTGCCTGGGCGTTCATTCATGCAACAAATACTGAGCACCTACTGTGTAAAAGTCACCCTACTTAGCACTGTGAGGGATACAAAGGTGTCCGTATCATGGCCCTTGCCGTAACGGAGCAAATTCTTGGTCATAATTGATCACAAGGACAGGCTTTTCACTTTACAGATAATATAAAGCTGGGTGGCATAGTTTAATATATAGAATGACAGAATCCAGATTTAAAATGACCTCAACTTGTAGGAACTCTAGGTCAAAACCTACAAGATGAAATTTAACAGTGATAGATGTAAAGTCTTGAATTTAGGTTTAAAAAATTGCATATGTACAGGATATGAGAGATGTGACTTGGCAGCAGTGTATGTAAAAAGTTCTTGGGGATTTAGCTGATCACAAGTTTAATATGAGCCAACAATGTGGTGTAGCTTATTTTTTTTTAAAGCCAAACAATTTTAGGCTGTATTAGAAGCATGTGTGCTGATCAGACCACATCTGGAGTATTACGTTCAAGTATAGTCACCACATTTTACGAACATTGACAAAGTTGAGTATATCCAGAAGATAGTGACCAGGATGGGTCTGAAAATCATATCACATGAGAAATAGTTGAAAGAAAGACCTGGGGGTGGAGGTGGGAGCTTCAGCTTTTGCTTTAGGCCTCAGCTTAGACCCTTCAAGTCTTGGTTAGGTTCCCTGGCTATGTACTTTCACACTCCGCTGGACAACCCTCCTACCTTCTGCACTAGACTAGGGTTTTGTTAGACCAGGATTAGGGCTCTGTTCACTGTGACATTCATGGGCCCAGTACTGTGCTTGATACAGGGTGGGTCCTCAGCAATGCTTAGAGAATGATGGAGTGAAATTTCCAAGTATGAAGGCCTTACGGACAGCTGGGGGGAAACTGATAAAGAACTATAGTGCCTGGCATCCATAGTCATTAAATGAACAGAAAAGGAACTTCAAACTGCCTACAAGTTTTCGCATGATTATTCTCTTCTCATTTTCTTTTGGCCTCTGCTAGGACCTGATACTAGATTTGCATGTCTGCTTTAACAGAAATCCTAAAAAAGCATTCTCTCCAAAAGGAGCATTTTAGAAACTGAGTCAAAGTTCACACACTAGTATCAAGGAGATACAAATGAAAACAATGCAATAACATTTTTTTACTTGCAGATTAGGAGAAGAGTGGATAAAAAATAATATCTACTGCCAGTGAGGACTTAGTCAAATGGACACGCTCGTGCATTTCTGGTACAACCCTTTGGAACAGTAATTTGGCAATATGTATTATCAAGGGCCTGAAAATATTCATGGTCTGATCCAACAGTTCGACTTCTGGGGCTTTCTCCTATGAAAACCATCCTGAATACAGAAAAAAAAAAGCCTTATGAACAGAGGTGTTTTCTGATAACAAAAAATTGGAAACAACAAAATATTTAATAATAGAGGAGTGGATGGTTATGTAAACTGTGATATGTCCCTTTGATACAATGTTATAAAGCCATTAAAGTTTATAGTTTCCACAGGATATAAAGCTGTACATATAATGTGATACAACTGCATGAAAATAAATAAAACTAAACTTATATGGAGAAAAATCCTGGAAAGTCTTATACTAAAAAATCAACAGCGGCTGTTTTTCAATGTGAAATGATCACACTGAAATTATTTTTGCATTGCATTGGTCTTCTTTTTTGCATTTTCTAAATTTTTTTAAAAGGATTTTTATACTGAAGACAATTTATAGTGTGCCCTATGATGTCTAGGAATGGACCCGTAGAATCCACGTCTTCAGCACTCCTATGTATTACCAGTTATATCACGGGCATTCAGAAATTGTGAGGAAAATACAAGCCCAAACAGCTTCAGAGCAAAATTGATTTTAATTCTAAATTTACTTAAAATTAATTTTAATTCACTTTAATTCAAAGCATATAAATGTAAATATACATTATGAACACTTGGATCAAGGGTATGTTAATGAACTTTGCAAATAAAAGGTGATACAACTCTTACAAAGGAAAAAGGTCAACATTTCATATTCTAAAGAGCCAGGTACCTTTTGCAAATGGACATGAAAAAGTGCCTTGTAGGTAACAGGCTCTTAATAAAGTCTTGAATGACTGCCTCCTGGAGGTGAGGAGGGAAGAATGAGAGACGGATTGCAAATGGATAAGACTGAATGGCTTGATGTGTACTGGAAGAACCTGGATATCCGGTATTATCTTGTTAAATCAAATCTGTTCTAATGGATATTTACATATTGCTCACATGTATGAAAGTTCAATCTGTCAGACCTCTGTATACTGTAAAAATGCATCCATTACAAGTAATTTGCATTAACCCATGACTCTAGACATTCATTTCAGTCCAGTTTTCTTCTATCAAAATTACTAGTAGCTTTCCCAATATCCATTGTTCAATTTAACATATGGTTTACCTTCCACAAAGAAGACATGTTCACGGCATGTTTGATGCAAACTTCATTGTGGGCTACATATTAATGCAGCCTGGCCCCTTCTCTTGCTGTAATGAGATTCTTGGTCCCTGAGTCACTCGCATCATCGTTTGTTAATTCGTTCCCACTTTAAATAAGGACCATGCAGACCTCAGAAAACTAAATGGTTCTAAGTTTCGTCTGTGATGTTGGTGGGTGAGGGTGACAGGGATCAGGTAAATAACAGATCCAGTTTCATTGAGGATGTTCAGAATGTTTGAAGACAATCTAGATTTGAAGAAAATAGAGTTTTTATACACGTTCACGTTTGATAATCCTGTTTTTTTGTGACTTACAGTTCTGCATAGCATGTATATCTATTTCTGTGGAATTAATTTTCTTCTCTGTTTTCTTGTATATTGCATGTTAAGCATAATGAGACACTATTAAGTAGTTGAATTCAATAACAACTGTTATTTCTGTTCCTTGCCTATCTTTTGTCCTTTTTTTCTCCCTCTCTAGTATTTTCCCCCCTCTTACTTAAAAATACTTCCTTCATCTTTTCTTGTATCACCCTGTTTTCTGTCTCAGTGGGAAGCAAACTATGTTTCAGAATTGGTCAATTGCCTTGTTTTTTACCCCAAATCTCTGCTAAATGAAAAATTTCGTACAGTATTGAATTGACATTTCTATAGAGCCAAAGAATAGAGAGTCTTTGAGAATGGATTTTATATGCATTTTCTTTTAAGATGTCCTAGGTTGGTTGATACTGACAAGAGATTTTCCATATGATAACCTGAAGATGTGATCCCTGGGATGAGTATACTTAAATGGGGATCTGGATAACTTGAAAGAAAAGTATGTACTTCAAAGCTCCTTTTACCTCAACTGCAGTTAACTTTACAGTCTTACTGGCCTGGCAAGTGTTAATAGCTTGATCATTTGCCTGCAGAACTCCACTGGAACTGTAGATTATTTCAGTGGGGGAATAGCCAGTGGGTCTTTGATCTCCATATAGATAGAGAATAACTCAGAAAGAATTCTATTGGAGTGATTTATGTCGGAGACAGCACAATTTTATGAATGTTTTCCCCCAGTATGTCCAAAATATGTTGGCAGATCTACGTAGAAGATGCACTCTTTCCATTGCTCCAACTTTCCTATGAAATGGGCTTCTTGATTACATGATTTTTCAACCCCTGTTTTTTTTTTTAATAAAATGGTTTTAAGCAAAAGTAAGTATCTGCTGATAGTTAAACATGTGAAATATTGGTGCTTGATGAGGACAGGGGAAAAATTTCTTTTGAAAGGAGCAGATGGTACCCCAGGGGGTGAAGATGATGTGGTAAATTTGCTTTCTTTACCCTGTGCATAAGGTCATGTACAAATGGCCAGAAAGCAAATGAAAGGTACCCTGGAGACCATTTGCACTTGGATGTCAACCTTCTTTTAGAAAAGGCTATTTTTCTTTATTTTTGTTTTTATACAGATCTAGGCCACAGTGTTGGTTGTTAGTTTCTCTTTTTTATTGCTGCTTATTTAGTGCTGCTTCATCAAGGGCTTAGGTTTCTCTTTGAAGTATCTTGGTCTTCCTACCTCTAGAAAGCAGGCTCTTAAAGCCTCTGGTGCTCAAGCAGCCTCTTAAAGCCTCTGGCAACATTTGAGTCTGTGGGGATAGATATGCTAGATTGATTATTGGTGGGGCACATTCCCTCTTTAGTGGCTTTGTTAATCTTAGGGACGTTTTCCCTGTCTCTCTCTGGGTAGCCAAAGACTATACATTTTCATGGCTCTTTACCATGTCTGACCTCTCAGAGCACTTACTGCTAGTCTGACAGTAGCCTCAGTGCTTAATTTTATTATTCTCTAGTCCTTTCTTGTATTTTCCTTTTTGCTTCCCAATTAGTTTGCAATGCTCTGAAAGGAGAGACCATGTTTTACAGAATAATTCCTTTATTAACAAGATGTATGTGGTCCAGTGACACACTTTGATGTCAAACAGTTTTTGACCAAAGGAAGAAATGCTATAAGAAACACAGGGCTCCAGGAAGTCAAAGAAAAGATGATATCAGTTATATCAGAAGAAATAAACTGGACATTGATGAGAGTGTTAAAGTTTACTTTAAGGTTATAGTACATTGAGTTTTTGAAGCACTTCAGCTGTACTTCTATTCTGTCCTCTGGACTGCTTTGGGAATTTGTACCCCAGTAATGGCATGGCTGTTTCCAAAGGCTCAGGGGCTATGTGGATGGAGATCTTGCAGTCTCTTTGCCACTCTGACCCAGGCTAGGAAAACCAGTCGCTGCTGGTCTGGTGCCCAGCGCCATTCAGATCACCAGCCAGAGAGCAGGCAGCACCGTGGGCCAGGTCATTAGTGCCTTCCCTGCTTTTCCAGCTGTAGCCTTCTGTGTGTCTGCCTGTCTCCTCAGCCATTTCTGCTCAGTGCATCAGGGTCAGAGTCAGTCAGGATCCAGAGCCAATTTAAGACAGTGAGGGAGAGGAAACTGAGTGCTAGAAGGGCAAGTAAAAAAGGAGAGGGGTGGGAATGGTGCGAATTAGCCCCGTACTGGCACCCCACAGTGTTGCCCTTTCCTTCTTGGCCAGTGAGTTGCTGCAAAGGAGATACAAGTTCAGAAGTACCTGAGATGTGCACAAAAACCTATTTATATGGGAGTTCACTGCAGCATTGTTTGTAATAGTGAACAGTTGGGGACGGTTGTATAGAGTACACTATGATGAAGCCATTAAAATGGTGTTTTCAGAGATTTTTAATGACAGTGAAAAACACTCACAAAACAATACATGTGAAAAAGTAAAATATCAAATAATATATTTGATCCCAGTTGACTATCTATAATACACTAGAGAAAATACTATAAGGAAATGTACTAAAATATTAATAGAGATTATTTTTGGTGGAATCATGGATCATTTCTTTTTTGTATTGTATATTCTAAAATTTCTATAATGCAGATTTATAATTTTTATAATCAGAAAAATAAAAAGAAAATGTTCCTTATCACTACCTTTAACCTCCAAATCCACCCGCCAGTATGGAATTATTTTTTCTGAGAGCAAAAGATATATTTGCATTATGGAAAGTTTTTTAAATATAGGAGAAATAACAGCAATGAAGTGTCTTAAAATGCCCTTTTCAGAAGGGCTTACTATGAAGTATCACTGTAGTTTCTGTTACCTAACAAGATAGTGAGGGCTCAAATAAAAGATATTTTAAAATAGGTCCTTATATTTAGACGGCATCTTCATGCATGATTTTTAGAAATGGAAAGGACCTTATATATCTCCTGGCCCAACCCTGGGTAAGGTTCAACAGTAGGTTTTGACAGTATTCTTTGCTAGGCACAGTTCTAACATACCTGAAACTCAGAGAGAGTCTAAGTGACTTCTTTCTGGTTATACAGCTAGCTCTGGAATCCTGGAGATACCCAGTCCTTTGCTCTATCATTCATATTTCCAATGAGGAAAGACATTTTGACATTCCTAGGGGTAGTGGCTTTCTTAAAAACATATACCTCATGGGGCTTCCCTGGTGGCGCAGTGGTTGAGAGTCCGCCTGCCGATGTAGGGGACACGGGTTCGCGCCCCGGTCCGGGAAGATCCCACGTGCCGTGGAGCCGCTGGGCCTGTGAGCCATGGCCGCTGAGCCTGCGCGTCCAGAGCCTGTGCTCCGCAGCGGGAGAGGCCACAACAGTGAGAGGCCCGCGTACCGCAAAAAAAAAAAAAACGAAAACAAAACATATACCTCGAGTTTCTTTTCTAAAAAAGGAATTACCTTTTGTTTTCCTTTCAGATATATAACCTTAACTCAAAACTATCTAGAGACAAACTAAAAGTATGTGTGTGTGTGTGTATGTGTGTGTGTGTGTGTGTGTGTATAGATACATACACAAATGAACAAATCATTTGCTTTGGTGAAATAAAAAAATTGGTGCTTGTCTTTAAGAGTGTTTCAAAATTTAAAAACACTAATATTAAGTAAAGATTTGGTGTAAAAATTCACTCAGGTTAGTGTCTTCTAAGCCTTTTTGTTATACCCTCTTTAAAAACTTAGAATTATTTGACTTATAGTTAATTTTTGATTAAAAGGCAGCATTTCACATGCCTTTAACTACATCTATCATAGAAATGGCTCTTTTGGTAGATTTATATTGTGGTATGTTGGATTAACCAGAAATGCAATCATTCTTTTATTGAATGTGTTTCAGAAACAGAAGGAGTTGGTTTGATTCAAATAGAAATTCCTGGAAAACCTATGTGATTGTCTTTATGAGCAATTCAACAATATATTATTCCAAGGAAAGAGAGAGGTGGACAATACAAAACATAATTTACCTTAAGAAATGAATCCTACTTTGTGAAAAACTTCCCAGATTCTTTCTGGATGGTGCTTGGTGGGCCTTTTTGTATTAGTAGTTTGTTCTTCAACAGCTCTGGCCCAGTTGGAGCTTGTTTGGAAGCCTGCTTTGCTCAGTGGTGGTGGCTCTGGACAGTCACTGAGCAGGGGGATCTCCATGAAAGAAGGTTCCAGCAAATGGGGAACCCTTAGAGGACCTTTAAAATGGTCCTAGGTAGGATCTTATATCCTGGCATCAGTTTCCCTCCTCCTCCTTGTCATTTTGTTGGAAGAGCATTCAAGAAGGACATTGGCTTTCAATGTAGGTTGGTAAAATGTTTAAAGAAGATGAAGCCTTGTACCTCTGTTTTGTTTAATCTCCAGACCTTCCACACGGAGTGAGGTATATACATCTGGTATTTTCTCAGGCGCCGCAGCTAGTCTGTCTGGATGGCCTCTGACTGTTAAGAAGAAGCGTGTAGAGTTGATGCTTTGTTCTTGCTACCACCGCTTGATTGCATTACTTTATTGAGAACACATCCATTTTTTTCTCACAGACTTTTTGCACAGGGCCCTGTGTGTACCAGGCAATCAATAAATATTTGATTGATGGTTATCTTTTAAATGCAGATTCAACATTTAACATTGAAATATTGAAGTTGCCCTGTGCCAAAAAACAAAGAAGTCTCTGCTAGGAGAATGCTGCTTGGATACTTGGAACTAGCTCCCCATAGGTCAATTGGCATGTGTGTGTTCTGCTTCTGTGCTTTAGCTTATGATGAATTTAATAACCACTAGACTATTAATCAAATCACTTGTTTAACAGCCACCCAGAGAATTAGGATCTTCTAGTAGCTGGTGGGCAACCTAGAATCCTGAAATTCAGTTAAACTCTTTATTGAACGTTCCTTGAACTAGGCTTCTGGGTTGGGTGGTGGAGGGTGGGAGGTAGATTTCATTGGGTTGGCCAAAAAAGTAACATCTTACAGAAGAACCTGAACGAACTTTTTGGCCAGCCAATACATTATGCTAATGGTTCAGACTTAGTTCCTGTTCTCTGGGATCATATAGTGTACTGGGATTCATTGAAGAAGACTAATGATGTCCAGTTTGAGGAAGACACAGTTTGACAACTAGAAGAAATGTGTATTGGAGTTGGTTGGTAGTGCCTGGGAACGCCAGGCTCCTTGAGGTACTGGAACAAGGAGGAGAAAAAGGAGATGTGTGAGTGGAGGGAATAGCAAGAAACAATGGAAGAAAGAATAGGGGATGTGGCTGTGAGAAGGTGGATGTGGTCCCAGGGAAGTAGGGCTCTGTTCAGTAACATGTGCTGAGGTTGGTTGGGTATATCATGAGGTCAGTGCATACCCAGCTCCGTGTCCCACGCTGTGTGAGACTGATGTTCATTATAATGAACCAGAGCCATTAAACAGTTTATGTTTCATATACAGAACTCCATTTACAGAGACAAACAAATGTAAGAAATATCCATACAGCAATGTGTAAGTATTTAAAAAGTTACTTTCCATCCAGAAGACCTCAATCTGCAAATACTTAACAAGGTCAGACATCATGGGGGATATAAGAAAAAAACATGTGTGTGCCTTTGAGCAGTTTGTTTAGCCGAGAAGACCAGACATATACAAATGAAAAGTTGACTCTTGTTACAAGGCAGTATAGGCCAATTGCTTATAGATAGCCACTGCCAGTGGACTCCAGGGGATGGCCAGCTCCCTGGGGCCTTGGGCAGGCAGGAAAAGTTTCCAGGTTCTTGACTGGACTTGGTGGTTGGGCAAGATTTAGGTTGGCCCAACATAATGCAAAATCTGCAGAAACGTTGTCTTTTGCCCTCTGAGAAGCTGCAGTGTCTGACCTGCTCTCATCAACTCCTCCCCAAAAAAGGCTTGTGTGCTTAGCAGTAATAGATTGAACCATCAACTCCTTAAAGCACACCTGGTTGATAATTAGCTCAATCACATTGTGTTTCGGTCGTTACCCTTGGATTTCCCAAGGATGAACTTAATTCATCTCCCACATTAAGGTGAGTGCCTGCATGACTAAAACTTGACTGAATACAATTTCTGTCTCTATTATGTCAATTTAATGCTGTGGTAGTTTTATTGCAAAATAGGTATTGGGTTACGATTTGCCACCCAAATATCTGCACGGAAATTGTTAATGTATGCTGTGAGAAGATCTCCAATGGCAAAAGGTTCTCTTTTTTTCCCAAACAGTGCTTCATCTGCCGGAAGACAAAGAGGAAATGAGCTGAAACTCTGATTTGAGGCATTTAGAGTTGATGTGATCAACTGTTGTTTATTCAGAGACTACTTACTCTGGTTTTATAGCTTATAAACGTATTGATGACGGATACAGCCCCTTGCTTCCCAGGTTTTTCAGAGCTTATTTTGTGTTTTAACCAACTTTCTTTGCCTCTGCCCTGCTGCTGGGTGTGAAGGGATTAACTGGTGGTGCATATGCTGTGTTACCAGAGTGGGAAGGGAAAGGGGTACCTTTATTATGTTGGATTACTAGCCAGGTGCCTGGAATGATCAAATCTACTCACTGGTTGCTTTTAAAAGGGAAAAATACAGATCTAATCATTTCTAGGAATAGTGCCAGGTGTCTGTACTAAGGCAACCTAACTCCAGAAGGCTATAAAAATAGTCCCCAAGTAGTAGGTTCTCATTTCCCACTGAGCTGACCAATAAATCCAACAACCAGTTAATTAAAAATGCTGGGAGGGAACGTTCATTCTCCATTACCCACCTGTCCTTGTGAATACTCGTTGGTTACAAATGGGAGGCTACAACTTAGCGTTTCAATGTCCAGATTAGGAAACTTGCTCCTTCCTTTTTACAGTAACCTGGAGATATAGATGGCCTGTGTGGCTGCCTGGTACTCCTACTTGGGTGTCAAGGTTTATTTGAAGCTAAAGTGATGTGAACCTTCTAAAGATGAACCCAGTTCTTTTACTTGTCTCAGGGCTTCCTGGAACCATCCAGAAGAGCATGTTTAGATAGACTACCTCATCTCTCCCTTGCTCAGGCTATGGGTTTTCTTATAGTCTGCCAAAACCTAATGGAAAACCTTCCTGTCCTGACTGCTGCTACGGGCAGGATGTCATCGTAGCCTAGTATGCAAAGAAGATTGCTAGAAGTTGGATCTTTTAGAATTTCCACCTGATAAAACTTAAAAAAAATAAGAATCAGTTTGTGAAGCAAAAACTTGGATGAAGTAGACCACCAATACCATCCGAATCATCAAAGTCATTAAAAGGTACACAGAGAAAGTAGCAGAGAGAGTACTGGATTTGGAGTTGAAAGTTCTGGGTTTGAATCCTGACTGTACTATGTGGTCTCTCGGAGCTGAGCTTATCTGGAAAGTGGGCATAATAGCACCTACTTCATGGAGTTATTATGAAGAATAAACGAGATCCTGTGTGTGAAAATGCGTGGCACTTAGTGGATGTCCAGTAAATGTTATTTGAGCCTGGATTTGTTTACAGACTTAACATCCTCTGTTGCCTTAGGTGGATACAGAAAGCACACGTTTACAGGGAGCTGAAAAGAGGAAAAGATAAAAAAAAAAAGAGGAAAAGAGTGGTGGTGGTTAGGTGGAGGAGACCCAAACTCACTGAATACAACTTTGATCATCAGGAACCTTTTTTCCCAACACACCACTATTAGTTGAATTATGTCTCTTGATGTTTTTTGCAGACTTCCTTTTTTTTTTTTTTTTTTTCCTTTGAGGGAT
>NW_020173382.1:841249-854591 GCF_003031525.2 Neophocaena asiaeorientalis asiaeorientalis
CACTTAGAGGCATTTTGATAGAAAACAGAGAAAAGTAATGAAACTTGAGTTCTAGTTAGGGCTCTGCCACTTACAAGTCACTTTCCCTAAGGCTCACTTTCTTCTATCTAAAAAGCATATCGGACTAGAGAAGCACTGTGATTCTCTGTTCACACCCTAAATTCATGGGGACTATTGGCTTTTGCATCTTTAATAATTAGAACTAGAAGTTTTTATGTAGAGTGAAAAGTTATGGGAGAGACTGCTGAGTCCAAGGGTACAGAAATTCAATAAGGAAGAAACTTCTCTTGCAAGTGAGCAGTAATCAGGAGGTCTGATTGGGATGGATATACAGATTGCTTTTATTCATGCTTCTGAGCTGTGTTGTGAGCGTGTGTTCGGTTTTAAGACCTTGCTAAAGCTGAAGCTCTTACGTGATTTGCTGTGCATTAGCAGGATATGAATTATTAATTCTGCTTATACTTGATCATGAAGACCACAAACTGGGGCCTAATGCATCCCATTTTCTCCTTCAAAATAGGTTTGTAAATTATTGTCAGGGCCCAGCTACCAACCTTCTAAATAACACCTCTGTCTGCTGCTGCCTGAGATTTCTTTACTAAGGAATGGCAGAGGAACTCAGAATCACATTATATGAGAAAAAGTTGAGAGAACTATAATTTTTTAGCTTGGGAAATTTGAGTTTCATGTGGGGCCATGCTGGCTGATATAAAAAGCATGAAGGTTTCTCAAGTCAAAGTAGCATTAAACTAATTGTGTGTGTGTGTGTGGTTTTGGTGTGGAAGGAGGCAAACTAGGATCAGTGGAGGAGAGCCATAGGGAGATATAGCTTTCTCAAGCCGGGCAATAACTTTCCAGCCATCTAAGTTGCCCAAAGAGGGAACAGGCTGCCTCAAGGAGATGGCAAAATTCCCACCAGCAGTTCCAATTTATAATCCTAGCTGAAGTAAACAATTAGTCTCTTCGAATGGAAGTTGGACTCTGTTTTCTGGAGTAGATCTGTGGGGATCCAGTGGTCTGGTGATGTCTCCACTACACTGTGAACACTTCCAGGGCCCAGACTATGTCTCATTGGTGTCCTCCGCGCCTAGCATAGGGCCTTGTCATAGAAGGAGCTCAGAGAATGTTTGTTGATGGGTTGATTGATTGAAATTGCACTTGCAAGTAACCAGTAGATGCTTTTGGTCCCTAGATCAAGTGTGTTAAATTGATTTCCATGTAACTACAGTGTTCCCGCTTTTCTTCAGGTGTTTGTATGCATTTCACTCACAGAAATCCACCCATTAACAACTCGTCATTGTTAGAGAACTAAAGCAGTTCCATCAGCACAAGGCCCTTCTATACCAATATGGAAGAGAGGAGAAATGTAATTTTAATATTGGGTAAGCATTATTAGAGTCACATGCATGTAAGGTAGCACAAAAATGACTACAAAGTCCGGAAAGAATTTCACGCATTTTGATGGAGAAAACGTTTATACAGAAAAGTAGAAGAGAGAACAATTTAAATCTTCTCTTGTTTCCTTGAGAGATAAGAGAATGTACTTTGTGTTTGTCTTGTGTATACCCAGAGACCTCTGAGCTAATTCTGAAGGGAAGTATTTGTAGTTCCAAGGGTTAAAAGCCCATGAACAAGCGTTATAAGACCAAAGGGTCGAGACTTTTTATCAGACCTATTATGTTTCCAAGGAGATACCCTAAAGAAAGGAAGATGAGTAGGCAGGGACTTCCCTTCTCAACAAAAATTTCATCGTTTTAGTCTTACATCACCTGGCGTGATTGGATAGCAGGTGTTCTTCGTATTGTCAAGCTTCCTGAGGGTTAACTCATTTGTCGGGTAAAACATCTTCCCTACAAGATGCCATTGCATTGGAGCTATAAGCCTGCCTCTCATTACTTTATTGGTTGAGTCTATAATTGCTAGGTTTTTGTTTGTTTTTTGTAACTTTCGGCCGCACCGCGGCATGCAGCATCTTAGGTCCCCGACCAGGGATCGAACCTGCAACCCCTGCAGTGGAAGCGCCAGGTCTTAACCACTGGACCATATAATTACTATTTAAAAATTTTTTTTAATTAATTAATTTTATTTCTTTATCTTTGGCTGCATTGGGTCTTTGTTGCAGCGTGTGGGCTTTCTCTAGTTGCGGCGAGCGGGGGCTACTCTTCATTGTGGTGCTCGGGCTTCTCATTGCGGTGGCTTCTCTTGTTGTGGAGCACGGGCTCTAGGCGCGCGGGCTTCAGTAGTTGAGGTGCGTGGGCTCAGTAGTTGTGGCTCGCGGGCTCTAGAGCGCAGACTCAGTAGTTGTGGCGCACGGGCTTCGTTACTCTGCGGCATGTGGGATCTTCCCGGCCCAGGGCTCGAACCCATGTCCCCTGCATTGGCAGGCGGATTATTAACCACTGCGCCACCAGGGAAGCCCCTAGTTTTTTAAATAAAGCACTTTGAATGTTGCCTCATAAAAATAAGTGGAGATGACATTAAAGGACTAAACAGGCTAAACCTAATGGGAAAATGCAATCTTCTTCCCCAAATACCTCACAGGTATCACAATGGCTTTAGAAATTATTGAGAAATGACAGAAACCGCCAAAATATAATTTGATTAGAAACCTAAGAAGATACTGATGGCTCTCTGAAAGACTGGGCCCTGAGAAATGTTTGGGCTGGTATCTAGTAAAGTAATTAAAGATGCATATGAATCTTTGGTCGTGTTTGGCTGGTGACTTTTATGACTGTGCTTTTACCTAACCTAACCTGCACCCTGCTGGCAACAAGTTTCCTGACTAGCCACTTGTGTGGAGGCTTTTATTCCTCTCTGTGGTATGTAAAGTTCTTCACAGGGACTTCCTAGGCATTTCTCCCCAAGTATTCAGATAGGCAGCTTTTGCGGGTAGTTTATCTCCCTCTTTCCAGCTTGTCCTTCCCTCTCTTTAGGTGTGGCATGGCTTGAGGGTGTCATCATAGGAATACTGCTTTTGAGCCACCCTGGTCACCATTTAGAAAAAAAATCCAAGCATCCTGTTTGGACAGATTGTAAGCTGTGACATTAGACCTTCCTGGTATGTAGAATGGCTTTCATCACTCTCCCACCCCATTCAACAAGGTTAAAGGTCTCAGGAAGGTATTTGACTTGTGGCTCAAACTTGCCCTCACTGCTGAGCAATGGTGGGTCTTTTTGCTTGAACCACTTAGGAGGTGCCCATGGGAGAAGCATACCAGAGAGGAGGAGTGAAGAGCAAAAATGACTTCATTGCAGCATTTGAAATGAAGAGGGCACCAACGGGAAAACAGAATGTACACTGAAGGCTTTGCCTGTAGTCTTTTTTAAAAAGTTCTGCTCAGGAAGTGAAATGGTGTTTAGTGGTGTTTTGTTCAGAGACAGTAGAAGGAATCTGAAAAAGCGATGTAATTTATCTGAGATGAGAAGACCCTTAGAGGCAGGGACTAACGTCCCTTCTGCCATTTCTGTCTTGACCCAGGATCTGGCATTTTGAGAGGTAACACTACAGGTAACCTTACTGACTATTGAAAACTGTTTTATACTTTCATGTTAAAAAATATGTGTGTTTGTGTGTGTGTGTGTGTGTGTGTGTGTGTGTGTGTGTGTGTGTATTACCCAAAAAAGCATTCTGGGGACTTCCCTTGTGGTCCAGTGGTTAAGACTTCGCCTTCCAATGCAGAGGGTGGTGAGGGTTCCATCCCTGGTCGGGGAGCTAAGATCCGATATGAACAGAAGCAGTATTGTAACAAATTCAATAAAAACTTTAAAATTGGTCCACAAGAAAAAAATCTTAAAAAGAAAAAAGCATTCTGTCCTTTCTGGATCTTGTAATATATAAATAATAAACCTACAGGTGTTCATGATATTAACATTTTTATGCCAACGTTAAGAAGTCTCAGTCTAGGTGATTCCTAGCTAAACTATTTATTTAGGTGATCTCGCTAGTGGTTGCATACCATTCAGAATATTCTCAAAAGAAAATTAATTTTAGTTCATTTTAAGAAATTTTTGGGGGGGGTTGTGTTGGGTCTTTGTTGCTGTGCGTGGGTTTTCTCCAGTTGCGGTGAGCGGGGGCTACTCTTTGTTGCGGTGCATGGGCTTCTCATTGCAGTGGCTTCTCATGTTGTGGAGCACGGGCTCTAGGCGTGTGGGCTTCAGTAGTTGTGGCACGTGGTCTCAGTAGTTGTGGTGCACGGGCTTAGTTGCCCCACAGCATGTGGGATCCTCCCAGACCAGGATTGAACCGGTGTCCCTTACATTGGCAGGCGGATTCTTAACCACTGGACCAGCAGGGAAGTCCAAGAAATAATTTTTTTACATTAAGAGCTTAAAATTTTTGCATAACATTTAAGCAAACAATAACATGCCTCAGAATTTTTAAAATAATAGCTTTATTGAGATAAAATTCATCTCTTAAAGTGTACAATTCAGTGGTTTTTAGTATATTCGCATGGTTATGCAGCTATCACTACTGTCTAATTTCAGAATCTTTTCATTACCCCCCGAAGAAAGCTTACACCCATTAGCAGTCCTTCCCCCTTCCCTATCTCTGTCAGTCCCTGGCAACCATTATTCTACTTTCTGTCTTTATGGGTTTGCCTATTCTGAACATTTTGTATAAGTGGAATCATACAATATTTGTCCTTTCCTATCTGACTTCTTTCACTTAGCATAATGTTTCCAAGGTTCATCCATGTTATAGCATGTATCAGAACTTCAGTCCTTTTTATGGCTGAATAATATTCCACTGTATGGATATACACATTTTATTTATCCATTTTTCAGGGTTGTTTCCCTTTTCTGCATGCCCAGGAATTTGTCCTGGGGAAATAACCAAGTAGGTGCATAAAGAATTAGTTATAAGGATATTCATTGTGACATTATACAAGTGAAAAACTGGAAATAACCTGAATCTCCAACATTAAGGGATTGGGTCAATTATGGGATATTTATATGATGGAATACTGTACAGCTCTTAAAATGCTGCTGTAAAAGAATTTAAAATGACATAGGGGGCTTCCCTGGTGCGCAGTGGTTGAGAATCCGCCTGCCAATGCAGGGGACCTGGGTTCGGGCTCTGGTCCGGGCAGATCCCACATGCCGCGGAGCAACTAAGCCCGTGCGCCACAACTGCTGAGGCCCGGTGGCTGAAGCCCGTGCTCCGCAACAAGACCGCAATGAGAAGCCCGCTCGCCACAATTATGGAGGACCTGCGCTCAGCAATGAGGGCCCAATGCAGCCAAAAATAAATAAATAAACAAATAAATAAAATTTAAAAAAATAATAAAAAGTAAAATGACATAGGAAAATGCTGACAACTTATTATTAAGTGACAAAATAGTACATAAAGTGTGATCCCATTTTTATTTTAAAATGTATTTAATATGCATAGAAAAAAGGCTGGAATCACAGATAACAGAAAACAGTGGTTTTCTCTGGATGATGGGATTATGGAGGTTTTATTTTCTTCTTTTTTTCATCTATGTTTTCTAATTTTTAAAAATTATATCATAATTATTTATTGAGTACTAGTATGTGCCAGACATTTTATGGTGTATGTACATGTATTTTGTAATAAGGAAATTAAAAATCAATGTCATTTTTAAAAACAATCCAAAAGGGAGTTTGGGGCGGTCATGCATTGTGTTCACACACATAGGCATATACCAGCTTCTGGAGGTGTGACAGGATCTTACAAGCAGCACTAGGGTATTATGTTTGAACTCCAGATAGATTAAGATATACTGATAATGGCATATTTATCAGATAAGAAAGACATTGAGTCACTTTTTTGAATCGGTTCTGTGCATTTCTGTTTTCTCAGCGGAATGTCTAGCTATTCTTTCCCTACAGGAAGTGATTGGAAGTGGAATGCAAAGTTTATTTCCACCTACATGGTCTGACATTTTGACATTTCCTGAACTGCAGGATGTTTGAGCACAAACAATTTGGCTTTTACTGAAAAAATTAATTATACTGCCACTTTCACATAGTGATGGGCCTTTGTAAGAGTACGAAGCTATTCAGGTGGGGAAAAATGAGATGGTGAGCAGGCTGACAGTAACATAAAGGTCTTGCATCTGGGGAAAAGCACCTCATTAAGCGCTGATTATCAGCCCCGTGTAAACTCTTTCAGAAAGTGTTACTACATTACTACATTCCGCGCCACTGTTGAGCGGAGGAAACTTAAATCTGTGTTCCATTTACGTCATAAATGAGATTTGTGTATTCTAATAATAGGCCGGTCTTGCCTTTGGCTGCATCCTACACACAAACTTGTTCAGTTGCTCTGACTGGCTTGTCACATCAAGCCAGTCGTTTGTGTGTTGAGGTACAACCCTTCTGACTGCCTGTTTGGAGATGAAGACAATTTGGTCCAACAGGAAATATGTATACTTGAGTTACTTTTGTGGGCGCAATGTAGTGTAGAGTGGAGGTTGAAATTTCTAAGTGCAGCCAGACCAACCTGAGTTCTAACTGCTGACTAGATGGAGGCTCTGCGAGCCTCAATTTTCTCACCCATAGAATGGGAATGATAATATTGGTCTCACAGGGTTGATGCACAGATTAAATGAAGTAATCCTTTCAATGCACTCAGCATATTGCCTGGCACATTGTAAGAGCTCAATAAACTTTTGTACTTTTAATGAGTATGCAAAGGAATTTAAAGAGGAAAATTGAGAAAATTCCTGTTATTTTTCTTTTTTCCCCCTTCAGTACATTCTCAACTTTCCCGTTCCTTATTCTTTTGCCTAAAGTGGATTGTTAAAAGTTCTAAAACGTAAAATTTTAAATGTAGGCTTTCAGGTTATTTTATAGCACAATGATGAAATCCTGACATTGGCATGTAACAAAACAAAATGCACAAAGACATATAGCACTCATACCCAACAAAGCTTGTGCTCAGTAATCATGAAATCATATCTACTTATAGTCATCTAATTTTTGCTTTTTTCTTCTCAGCCTTTCATAATGATAAGCATATATCTAGATCTTAACAGGTTTGGCCTCTTAAAATATAAGGCTTTTGTGGGGTTTTCTATAATTCTCCCCAGAACACAAGTCTATTAGTGCATTCCTTTCCCCCTCTAACTTGCTGCTTTTAATGTGTTTGGGGCTCAAAAACTAGGTTACAAAACTTATCACGGCTCTGGGTAACTGAAAAGTATTCAGCTCTGAATGAGGACTCGGGTTGGAGGGAGAGGGATCTACATTTTTGCTGCTGAGATACCTTTTCTTTGATTATATTCTGATTTTTCTCTATCTCTAGCCACTGAGGATAATCTATAAGGGAAATCCAAATAATATTTCTCAGTAAAATGTGTGACCCTGTTAACATAGGAGAGGAATGTTCTTTGACTCACTAAGAGGAACCATTCAGGAAACTACAGGTAATGACTCTATGACAAATAACCCAATGCTGCAGTGAATTGTTACATTGGGTCAGGTATTGCCAGGATCGCCACAAATAAGCTTTCCAAAAGTGATAGGTGATGTGGAGTCAAATATCTGGGGGAGGGGGAATCTTTGAAATTAAGTCAAATGACAAGTTTACAAGAATAAAATACTTAGTGCTGTGATATTGTCATCCTGATAGACAAAGGGGAAATATTTCTATCCAAAATAATCTGGTTAATATTTGACAATAGACAGTAGTCAGAATGGCAGGCTACTGTTTTTTGTTTTGTTTTGTTTTGGTTTTGGTTTTTTTTTTTGCGGTACACGGGCCTCTCACTGTCGTGGCCTCTCCTGTTGCGGAGCACAGGCTCTGGACACGCAGGCTCAGCGGCCATGGCTCACGGGCCCAGCCGCTCCGCGGCATGTGGGATCCTCCCGGACCGGGGCACAAACCTGTGTCCCCTGCATTGGCAGGCGGACTCTCAACCACTGCGCCACCAGGGAAGCCCCAGGCTACTGTTTTGAGAGTAAACTAAAAAGACCAGAAAGCACCCAATTTAGGTGTGAATAAAATTTTGACTTTGTGATTTGTGCCTTTCCTAATTTGACATGATCAATGAACAGTTCATCTCAGATATCTTTCAGTGAATTTTCTTGGGTTATGGTTTACGTGGAACGTTGATTGGGCTTTCAGGTGAATGCCAGATGCAAGCTTTGACAGTTGTATATTTACATACAAATGGCTTATAATTTTCATTCAGGAAGATTCCTGTCTATTAATGTGCCCGGGGTTCTCTCTATAGATACACAATTACAACGTTGTAGCTGGGACCTTGCAGTCAGCATCTATTGGCTGTGTAATTTGGGGCAAGTTGCTTAATCTCAGTGTCCCAGTTTCCTGATGTGTATAATGGAACGGGTAACAACCAATTCAAAGGGTTGCTATAAAGATTAAATAAGAGAATATGTGCCAAGCACCTAGTACTGTGCTTGCACATCGTAGAAATCCATAAGTTAATATTACCACCTAAAGCTAGGCTTGGCTTTGATGATTGGCTAAGGAGACATCCAGCAAGTGAGCTAGCTGTGTCTCTTTCTTGTGATTTGTTAAATCTCTTGAAGGCCCAGGGGCTCCTTGCAGTCTAGAGGAATGAGACTCTGTGGGAAGTGAAGACAGCCTGCTTGCAGAAAACTGATAGGCAGTCATAATGGAGTGTTCTTGACTCGCCAAAATGAAAACTTCTTAAGGCAATCGCTAAATGTAGTTAGAGGCTGTTTATTTCTTTTGCTAACGAAACCTTGCTATTTGGTGCCTCACATCTCTCTCTTCCTCAGGATATAGTCTTTTATTATCTTTTATTATTATTATTTTTAAAAATATTTATTTATGTATTTATTTGGCTGCATCAGGTCTTAGTTGCGGCATATGGGACCTTTTACTTGCGGCATGTGGGATTTAGTTCCCTGACCAGGGATGGAACCCAGGCCCCTGGCATTGGAAGGGCGGAGTCGTAGCCACTGGACCACCAGGGAAGTCCCAGGATATAGTCTTTCAGATGAGGACCTATGGAAACTTTTCATGACTCTGGGATCTCGGTGAGCTCTGGACCAGAGTCTTAATCAACTTCGTCTATGAATGAGCCATCATTACCATAATAAAGACTCACTAATCACTGTTGAAAGCCACAGGTTAATTATTGCATAAGGGTTGTATAATGTAGTTTCAGGAACTAAATAATTAAAAAATTTAAAAGACCATTTAACGTATCTTTGACACAGAGCCAGAAAGTAGAAGACAACCTTACTTTAATCATTTAGCAGGGACTTAACAACCCATGCAACACATATCTGAAGCAGTTAGTATATTATTGTTGCAGTGTTGAAGAACAACATTTCCTCGGGACAAATGGAATTCAGTAATGAAAGCTAAAATTGAATACAAATGGGGGGGTGGTTACTGGGGGAAGAATATCGGTAATGAGTACCTTACAAGTGTTCAGAATTTGAATGCCTAGATTCTAGAACATATCCCAATCCACTTTTAATTTCTACCCCAATATAATTGCTTAAAAGATTTCTTCAGCCTAATGGCCCTCTCTTTCATGCTCTTGTCCGTCAACTTAAATTACTCATGTTCTATAAAACCTGACTTTATATTCCCCTATCCCATTCTGTGTTCTTTCAGTACATATACATTCAGTATATCTTGCATGTAAAGTTCTATCTAAGGGCAGGATGGCAATAATGACCACATTGTATTAAAACCTCATTTAAACAAATGCGTACCACAAAACCTACACAGTTTTGATTTGGCCATGCTAAGCTGGGTACTGTAAAAGCTTGTACAAATGAAGGGATAGGGAAGATTGTACAAAAGAGGCTGTTCTGCTGATTCCAGAGCAGTGGCGTTTGTAAGTAAATACCTCTATAACCTTCTACTGTAATTGTATTGGAAAACAATACAGGTGGAATCTATAAGTATTAAAAGGCCCATAATAAAGGCACAGTCAGAATAAAGGTATTCTTAGCCTTTTGCAGGTTTTTAACTTTGTTTAAAAGGTGATTAGGGAAGGGCTTTAGATACACATATTCATATATATGTATGTACGTATACACACGCACATATTTCTAAATTTAGACTAGCAGACTGTGAAGGCATTTAGAGCAAAGTTCAGAATCTATCTTTCAGTAAATGATGGCTCAGCTGAAGACATTTTGTTGGACCTAGGGATCTGTTTTAGCAGAAGATGGGTATGATCTTAGGCCATCTGGAGAAGGGAAAGTGGGAACAGCTGTGGAAAAATCTATTTGTGTTATCTTACCTACTGGGGGTCAGATTGGAAATAAGGCTCTCGGGATTGGATACTCCTTCCTCCACCATGCATCCTGCCTCTGAGCAGGACATCTTCCCATTTGACCGTGTCCTCTGCATTGTTCCCTTCCTGTTGGCACAATTTGCCCAAGGTCACCTGATGAGTTAATGGCAGAGCTAGACAGTAATTCTCTGTAGGCAAAGACTTGGTGTGTGACTTTGCTCATGTTTAGGGGCAAAGTTGGCGGGCACAATTTAGGTTCTCAGTAAATGCTTGCTGACTGGTACCCCAAGGTCAACTCCTTGTTAATTAAATTGGCAGCTAAGCCACAAGGAGTTGTTTCAGATATCTGGTGGCCATTTAAATGGAAATCAAGCAAAATTATTTTTCTTTCATTCTAGGGGAAAAAAAGGATGATGCATCTAAACATGTCCAAAGGTATAAAAAGCACGTTTTTTTGAAGAGCAGGTCCAGGGTCCAGTGTCTTTCAGGAGCGAAAACAGACAAATCCAAGCAGGATTGAAGGACCATTCTGCTCAGTAGCACCTAGAAACAGTTTTAGTCAAGGTCCAGATTTAAATGGTTGTTAGCCAGGTCAAGCTAGAGATTAGGAAAGGTGGCAGATGAAATCAACTCAGGGTCTGGCACCAGTTACAAAAGGAAGCAGGTCATTGGGTTGTGTTTATAGAGGAAAGAGAATGGATTGTAAG
Organism: Neophocaena asiaeorientalis asiaeorientalis; assembly: GCF_003031525.2. Lineage (NCBI taxonomy): Eukaryota > Metazoa > Chordata > Mammalia > Artiodactyla > Phocoenidae > Neophocaena > Neophocaena asiaeorientalis. The sequence goes on from NW_020173382.1 coordinate 852,171, forward strand.
ATTGTTATCACTGGAATCATGGTGGGGGGAGGGGGAGACCCTCATTTGAAGCCTTGGCCCCCAGACTAAAGGAACCCAGAGTGCTTTAAGGACTCATAATAATTGGCCATACATTCCACCGGAGGAAGCCCTGCCTCTGGCTACATCCCTCTGCCTTGAAGAAACGGAAAAGGAGGGGAGGGGTTGGGGAGGGCCCTCTGGCATCCTGTGAAGACACTTCTAAAGCATCTCCAGATTTTCCAGCCTAGTTTCAGGCTTTATACTGAAAACTGGCAGATCTTTAGAAGCCCCAGCTAACAACTTGGGGAAGAGTTTCTTTTACTGTTGCATCAGTAAGCAGTGGCATATGTAGTTTATACAATCCGGATTTTTTGGAGCTGGGTGATCTCCTTGTCCTTTGATGTAAATGTTTTGTACTGCTTTCTAGTTTGCAGCAAACACTGTCCTTGACCCTAGAGGGAGAAAAAAAGAAGTAAATTCTTCACTTTGAGGATCCAGGTAACAATGAAAAGTAGAAAGTACAGTTTCACTAGCCAGAGGCCTTGGGTATAGTTCACCCTGGTGAATCATACATGATGATCAACGTGAATACAAGCAGCTAAGTAGTTTTCATTAGGATCCAATTAGTAGGTGATTTGGTTGCTAAATGTGCTTGCTAATTCATTAACAATTAGGTAAATTAAATGTAATGGAAATGATTTAAATCTGAAAATAAAATGCTGTACATATTAATTTTCACTTTATAGATTAAAATCCACTTGCTGCCTCCCCTGTCCCCTTCCTCCCTCTCTCTTTTAAATCATACACAGTACACAGGCAATTAGAGCACGCAGGGTAGGTTGTTTTTCTCATTTAAAGTATTCTTTGCTCTGGAAATTGGTCCTCCGGTGGAGCATGTCTGTCTGTGTTTCTGGTTAAGTGTCAGCGACAAATGGTGCATGTGCACATAATACTGATGGGGATTCTTGGTGCACAGTGAGAGCAGGAAAAGCCCTTTGCAATACTGTGAGGGATTCTGGAAGGTATTTTAGAATTTGAAGGGGCTTAAGGCTTGATTCCGCTGCTGATATTGAATTGCAGCATGACCAAATGATTAACAAACTTGTCTTTCTTGAAATATCTTAGGGCAGAGAGGTTCTCAAGTGATTGCAAATTGGTTAATGACTTTAAAAAGCATGTTTCTTGCTGCAAACAAGTAACGTGGCTGCATTTTCCTAAACAATTGGGTTTGTTTAGAAGGTAGCTATATAGATCAAGATATACTGAACTAGAAAGATTGTGTTACTTTTTTGGTAAATCTCAGAAAAAGCTCTACAGTTCAGGGTGATACTTTGAAGACTAGTACCTCAATTTATTTTAAATAACTTTATTTCAGCATTACCATCAGTGATTATAAAAGTTGCAACACATTCCAATTGTAACATTTTGGGTTGCTTTCATTATCTTTCTGACTTTTTTCTGATCTTTGAATAGATCTCATTTACAATTTCCTGGAAAAACAGCCAGTCTTTTCCCATGGGGGATCACATTATATAATTTTCCCTCATTATCAAGTAGAAGATCGAGTTAGCAAAGCTAAACAGGTAGGCAAGGCAACCGTCAATGTCGATTGGTCTTTTCATTTTTAAACATCAGTATTCAAATGAGGAAGGTTGTTATTGTTGTAATCTATTCACTGTGTGAGAGTGAAAGCAATAAGGTGCTGTCTGTGGGCCTTTGATCTTTACCAGGGAACGGTGAGAGAGAATATGTGGCCAAATGTGGTTGGTGACTTGCCAGGGTAGGTTCACATTTCTGAGAAACTGGCTGTGGTTGTACAGTTAACATCAGTATTCTGTTTTCAACTCATATTAATAGGTTGTTGAAAGTTCAAGTGAACATTGTTGAAGTTGAGTGAGTGAAAAATTATTTAATAGCGTCTGTTAAGTATAAGAGGAGATCATTCACTGCTAGCTTCCATCAGGATATCTAATTTCTCCTTGAGGACCTGACCCGATTTTCTATCATATGAGGGTCAGATTACCATTTACCTCGAAGTCAGCTACTGTGCTCATAAAAGTTGTGTTTATTTTCTCTCTCTCAGATATTTGGCCGTAAACATTGGGTTAGAAGCATCATTGGACTTTTGTCCTCCTTTTACAGAGCTTTGTCTTAGTGGACTTGTTCTGCTTTCTCCCTTACCTTTACATTCAGTTTTATGGGATTGTACAGAAAAATTTTCATAAAAGGAAATGGTTGATGACTTTTATCTTTTTAAAGAGTTTAAACTATGAAAAAAGGGATAGTCTTTGAGTCAAACAAGGTAGTGATAGTTGGTTCAAAAAATAATAAGGATTCTAATAAGGATTGTATTCTTGTTTTTCTTTAAAAATATATAGATCAAGGGCTTCCCTGGTGGCGTAGTGGTTGAGAGTCCGCCTG
>NW_020173382.1:854698-854912 GCF_003031525.2 Neophocaena asiaeorientalis asiaeorientalis
AATAGACCTCTCAATATCGCCAATTTTTGAATTTTCATTTAGGTGTTACAGAGATAATCACTGAGTTGTTTGATTTTGCATTTGAAGCATGCTCTGTAGAAGCTTGCATTCTATACATAGATAGACTAAACCTTTAAAAAGCCATAGATGGAAATTTGGGTAATTTTCTTATCACTCAGGATGGGGGAGGGGATGGGGAGGCAAAGCACTGAGT
>NW_020173382.1:855400-879233 GCF_003031525.2 Neophocaena asiaeorientalis asiaeorientalis
GTCTCAGTTTTAAAATATCTCCTTGGATGTACTGTGGCCCTTTCTCTTTGAGGTTTTTTCAATCCAACAAAGCACAGTAATCCATTGAACACATTAAAAATTCTGTCATTTATACCTCTAATTTGTTTTTTCTAAAATTTTTATTGGAGTATAGTTGCTTTACAATGTTCTGTTAGTTTCTGCTGTACAGCAAAGTGAATCAGCTGTACGTATGCGTATATCCCCTCTTTCTTAGATTTCCTTCCCACTTAGGTCACCACAGAGCATTGAGCAGAGTTCCCTGTGCTATACAGTAGGTTTTCATTAGTTATCTATTTTATACATAGTAGTGTACATATGTCAATCCCAATCTCCCAATTCATCCCACCTCCCATTTCCCCCTTGGTATCCTTAAGTTTGTTCTCTACATCTGTGTCTTTCTTTCTGCTTTGCATATAAGTTCATCTGTACCATTTTTCTAAATTCTACTTATAAGTGATATTATACGATATTTGTTTTTCTGACTTACTTCACTCTGTATGACAGTCTCTAGGTCTATCCACATCTCTGCAAAGGGCACTATTTCGTTCCTTTTTATGGCTGAGTAATATTCCATTGTATATATGTGACGCATCTTCTTTATCCATTCCTCTGTTGATGGAACCTCTACTTTCTATATTTGTCTTGTATACTCCCATTTTCCTACATTTTGCCAAGTGGACATTTGACTTTTGTATAATTTTCTAGTATTGCTCTCTTCTCTAGCAGTTTATAGGTTTTAAGTTTGTCTTATGGACTGGAGGCCTTGCCAGTGATGAGAGCTAGGTGAATGTACCGCATCCTCATTTGTCATACTTACTGAACAGAACACTTCTTCACTTGACTCCTGCAGCCATGTGGACATTTTAGCTGTGTATCTAACTGGGCAAAGTAGTGGCACATCCTTTCTCATCTTAGAAAACCAAGATGTTGTATAGCTAAAATAATTCTAGGGAGTTTTCAACAGATTCTGACCCATATTATTAGGTACTATGTATAGAATGAGAAGAAAAGATAAGAAGTACATTTAGGGTATGGAAAAGTCAATCAAAGCCAACAGAAGGAACTTTCTCAGTGCAATTCTTTGCAGAAACGCTTTTTTTTTTTTTGGTATTTGCTCCAAAGTTGAATTACTTAATTTTTGTCTGTTGACAGTGAGGATTTGAACTTCTCTAACAATAATAGTATGATCTTATTCTTGTAATATTATCTTAGAATTTACAAGTATACTTTCACAAATATCTCATATAGTTTCCAAAATGGTGGTAGAGAGGCAATATTACTTAAAATTCTTTTTTCTGATTATAAGTGCAATGCATGTTTTTAAAGAAAATTTGAAAATGATGAGTATAAAAAGACAATAAAAATCATCCATAATTCCTTCTAAAGACAACAATGGTTCAATAGTTCATATCTTGGCTTATTTCCCTCCAGTCTCTTTTCTTTGCAAATGTGTGTTTGTATTACCGTTTGCATTATGTTATACGTACTGTTTTTTTTTTAAATTTATTTATTTTTGGCTGCATTGGGTCCTTGTTGCTGCGTGCGGGCTTTCTCTAGTTGTGGAGAGTGGGGACCACTCTTCGTTGTAGCGTGCGGGCCTCTCATTGAGGTGGCCTCTCTTGTTGCGGAGCACGGGCTCTAGAGTGCAGGCTCAGTAGTTGTGGCACATGGGCTCAGCAGCTGTGAGTCATGGGCTCTAGAGCACAGGCTCAGTAGTTGTGGAGCACGGGCCCAGTTGCTCTGTGGCATGTGGGATCCTCCCAGACCAGGGCTTGAACCGTGTTCCCTGCATTAGCAGGCGGATTCCCAGCCACTGCGCCACCAGGGAAGCCCATACATACTGTTTTGAAACCCACTTTTCTGCTATTTATTTATTGTGAAACTTCTAGTTCACTAAGTATTTTTCTAAATACTGCATAGTTTCCATTGTATGGATATAGCCTAATTTATTTGGACTTGATCATCTATTTGGATTGTTTCTGACTTTTCCAACAAGAGCTCATGCTGTGATTAACATTCTGGGACATAAATATTTGGGTGCATTTCTGATTCTTTGATCAGGATAAATTCTTAAAATTTCAGGATTACTGGGTCTAAAAACATGCATGAAGCTGTAAAATTCTTTGATGTGTTTTCCAAATTACACTTTGAAAAGTTGTTTCTGTTTAGTCACACCAACGTTGTATAAGTAAAGAACAGTTGATATTATCCCTACTTTACAGGTGTAGAAGCTCAGGTCTAGAGAGATTCAAGACTTGCCCAGGGTCATAGGACTAATATCACTTGGTTCTCTGACAGTTCTATATTCTTTCCACTCGACCACTGCTATAGTAAACTTAGTGACAGATCTGTAGTGATTTAGCTGTGCAATTTGTGAAGGAAAACTTCATGCAGCCATGGCCTTAAAATAAATTTAGTTCTGTCATTATTTACAAACTCTAATGTGTTTGGAATTTGATATATAATGAGGACTAAACATGAGTGCATGGGTCACTTCCCAAAGGCACTCTTTTATATTTGCAATATGTTTTCTGACTTACACCTAAAATATCCACTACAGAGGTTATGCTTAACTGAGAAATAATAGCCTAAAGTGATTTTGTGGTTCTTTTTCTTGGTCACAAAAAGGTGGTTTAAAGTATTATTCTTTATTAAGTAATACTGTTTCCAGTTCAGCATCAAGACATTGAAAAGATTACTTCTGTCAGGATTAAATCTTCTCTCAAACCATAATAAGTAACTCTTAACATCTACAAAGTGAATTGAAACTTTTATTGACTCTCGTTTTTGGAAAAAGAAGGGAAAAAAAACACATAATTTTTATGTCAAGACTTCAGAATGAGATGGGATATAGCAATTAAAGATGGTTTCCTTAATTGGAACATAACCAAACCAAATGTGGGAAGTAAAACAAACATCCACCCCACCACCACCAAAACAAAAACAAAACAATACTGCCGAAAGGAAAAAGCACATCAGTAGGCTTCACTTCTTTCCCATAGTACGCACTCAGTTCTTAGAACAGCTCGGCCCCATGGCCTTCACAGGATGGCCCATTCACAATTTCTAGTTCACCAGGGAGCCATAGCCGGACTCTGCTGAAAGCCTCTTGCTCTTTGTCTTAGAGAATCAATGTGATAACATTGTTTTGCTTCTGCATTCCAAGGTACTGCAATAGATAGGACATAAACTGGAACTAAAACATTCAGATTCTGAAAGCTGGGGTAAGGCTTTATCTTCTTTGAGGCTGTGTTTTCTTTTGTATCACCTTACCCTGGGAGCCCCCCTACGTGTTTAATAGGTACCATTGCTTCTGGAGTTAGGAGTATATTGCTGGAAGTCTTCTTTTTGTATCCTGATATGCCTTTGGGGGGAAAGAAGCTTTCCGAGTGTTCACAGGGTCTGTATTCTGTTTTAGGCCCTTGTCATTATTATTTCAAATCTTATTATCCTAATGAAATAGGAGTCAATGTAATATGAATTTTGTTATGTTTGACAAAAATTAAAGATGCCTAGGAATGGTGATCATGTTACACTAATTGCCTGAATGTGGCATTAATGTTCTTTACTTCAGTTGTTTTGTGTTGGTTGAACAACTTGGGTAGATGGCAAATCTCCACGGCTTCAGTAATAAAGATCTAAATAGCCTAATAATGTTTCTGAATGTAGCAGTTCTTCAGTGTTTCAGGAGATGACTATTTTTTCCCAGCTTTATTGAGACATAATTGACATACTGTCTGAGTTTAAGGTGTACAATGTGATGATTTGATATATGTATATATCATGAAATGATGACCACAACAAGGTTAGTTAACACATTCATCACCTCACATAGTTACATTGTGTGTGTGTGTGTGTGTGTGTGTGTGTGTGTGTGTGGTGAGAACTTTTAAGACTTACTCTCTTAGCAACTTTCAAATACACAATACAGCATTGGTAACTATGGTCACCATGCTGTATATTACATCCTCAGAACTTATTCATGTTGTTACCCTTTGAGCACCATCACCCAAGGAAATGACAATTTCTTATCAAGGTGTTTACACTGAATTCAGGCAATGATAATAGTGTAGGTCTCTGTTGCTTAACTGTTTTCAGACAACAAGAACTATATTTTGAATATGTGCATCTTCTGAAGTTAGATTCGCAAGAATGTCCATGTTACGGTAAGCATCTTGAGACAGATATCAGGTGATGGGTTCATTCAATCTACAAGTATTTATTGAGCATCTACAAAGTGCCAAGCACTGCGCTGGGTACTGTGAGGGTGGTATGTAAGATGCAATTTCTACTCTCAAGGGGGGTTTATAGTCTAATTGACAAAGGGGTCATGCACATGCTATTCCCTTTTGAGCTAAACCCGAATGATGAAGAGAAGCTATTGATGAAAGGATATGAGAGACTGTGACATGTGTTGTATATATAATGGCCTGAACAAAATCTTTGAGCCAGGAAAAATGAGCTTTGTGGGTGCCAAAGTAACTATTTGGGCTGGAATAAAAGGTTCCTTAAAGGGAATAGTGTAGTGGAAGAGAAAGTTGAAAAGGCAGGCAGGGGAACAGAAGACCCTCATTTCCATTTCCCAGCTGTTTTCTAGGGCTATATGCCTACAACTCAATAAATATGAATAAACTTTTTAAAACTTGTCTAGTTTAAAGCAACACCCAAGGAACAATATCTTGAGTTAATCTGTATAACATGTAGCATTGTAAAATAACCCTTCACGGTGTCCTACTTTAAACAGCCCCCTTTGTAGTCTCTGCATATATCATGTGGGCCACCCAATGAGATCAGTTGGAAATGAGAGACTTGGATTAGAAAATTTGCCAGAGTGGTTAACATCTCATTGGATCAAGCTGAGCAGCTGTGTGATTTCAAACTCACTACTTTCTAGTTAAATGATGTAGTATGTATTTCTGGATATTTGGAAGTAAAAGTTGTTGATCAAATGATCTCATATATGAGCCCTTCATATGAGACACTCCACTAGCCAGGGGATGGCTCAGAATCTGTCCTTGTCACATTATCTGTTTTTTTTCTTGTTCTGTCTTGGCCACTGCCTTCATGTGTCATGTTCTTTTAAAAGCAAGACCCTAGAACTTTACCTTTCACGTCAACATTCTAAGGTGAATTTTCTGATGCATTTAATTAATGGCAGGGAACCAGAGGTAGGGGCAATTGCAAATGGTAGATGATGAATAACTCATTTATATGGGACTTGGAAAGTCTGTTTATACTTACATTTGACTATGAGTGAGTCTGTTTTTGAAATTCACTTTCAAGCTAAATAATGAAGTCTTACTGTAGAGGTCTGACTTGAGCTGCTGAGAGGCTGGCCTAATTTACTGCAACTGCTCCATGCTGGGTAGAGAACAAAAACATTGCCAACATATTACTTACATGGTATCATTCTAAGTCTAACTGATATGTCTAACTGAAATATTTTATTCTGTGGCTTACAGCTATTTCCTCGTAGTTTGTTCTCAACAAATATGGAAGGGACCACAATCAGAGGACTTAAAAAGGAAAAGTAAGATAGTTATGTATAGGGAACTATAGGGAAAGAAATATAAGCATAAAATGGAAGGATTAGAGTTCAACGACATAAACAAATCTTTAAAAGATTGTATGAAGTAAAGGAGTTGAAGCAAAACTAAGATACAAAGACATTTAATGCTCAAGTAGTTGTTGGTCAGACCAAACCAAAAAAGCTGTCTCTGAGATTTAAAAAAAAAATGGATGGTTTATGCACTCCCCAAATGCAATTGCAAAAGATTGGGGGGTGGGGGCAGATGGCTATAGAACATGGAATTTAGGAGGATTGTAAAATTATTCTAGAAAAAACAATAGAGAATAATCATGTTCCTTAACAAGAAGGACATGTCCATAAAAATGTCATTGTGATTTAGTGATTTTGGAGTACAAATTAGATCCCTGGTAAACCTTGGGAACTCTTCTTAGGTATCATAATTAGAACTGGATCATTTCTGTGCTTTCCAGGAGTCTGCTTCTGAAGATCAGCGTCTGTTTTGTAATTCAATAAGCCATTGTGGATTTAAATCTTATGGATGTGTCTAACTCAATTTTGGGGAAACTATGTACTTTCAGTCATTAGAACCTCTAGGTTTGAATAATGTAATGCATTCCATATACTTAAACCAGCTTCTTCCCACGCCATCACCCATTTTAATCTGTTTCAAGCTTAACTTTGTTTACTTTCAAAAGTCTTCTTTATCTCTACTGCATTAGGATTTGGCAAAGTGAGTTCACTTCACCTCATCAATATCCATTATTTGACAGACTGATTACATCCCTTCTCAACCTCAATCTATTTTGACTGAAGTGCCTGAGGTCTGTAATCTGCCTTCATATAGCACCCCCTGAAGATATCAGCCAACTTTCTCAAGCTTTATTCTGTCTTGTCACCGGGGAGCCCAGAATGGTATGTTGCAACCCAGGTGAAAAAGCCTCTTGCTTATACCCCTGGCACCATTTTGTGCATTTTAATACTTTGTGGATGGTTGACATCCCAGCAACATTCTTTGGATTTTTTGTGGGGGGAATATACACATTGGGCTTGGCATAGTATTTTCTGTACTTTGTATTGGCTTGTGTACCTGGGAATCTGCAGAGTTGTCTGTGATATTTGTTCAATGGCAAAAGAATGCCAAAGAGTAGTGTTTATGCCTGGCATCATTTTAAAATTCATTAGTCTTGCGTTTTACTTTTGTAGTAAACTTCTGGGATGGCAGCCCGCCAGGGCCCATTAACCAAAGTTGAGAAGACTACATGGTTGAGGTTCCAGCCGTCTGTTACCTGTACAATTCCTGCCAGTCAGATGACTTTCACTAGGGCTACTTTATGAGGGTATAAAAACTTCTTAGCAAATTCAGCTTTTTATTAGGTACTGCACAGTTCCTATTTCAGGAAGACAGGCTTTACCAGGAAAGGAAAGACTTTTAAGATCTCTCTGTGGGTGCCTTTTAAACATGTTAGCCACCTTGGCAGTTGTCACTAAGTGAGGGAGGCAGTTGTCATTTAAAAGGGATGGCTTTCACATCTGTGATTTGGGGACACAAAGTGAGGTAAATGCCCTAGCCACTGGGCTTTTATGTCAGGCAAGTTTCTTCAAACATTGATGCCGTTCCTACCCCAAATTTCTTGAACAATAGTTAAACCCATACAGCAAAATAGAACTGAAGGAAAAAGAGAGGCTGACTTTGAAGCCAGAAGGCAAATGATCCGTTGAAGTAGCCAGGCTCACTTGAGTTGTGAAAACTTAGAAACACCATCTGTATCTTCCTTTCTTCCTCTCTTCTCATCTCTATTTCCCTCCATCCCCATCCCTCTCAAGGTCCCATCAAAAGCCCAAAGCAGTATAGGAACGAGGAAAAGACAATTGGGAGGAAGGAGAAATCATTCTAGTTTTTTAGCTGCTTTCTCTCCACCTCCACTTTAGGACTCCTTATCACATGAATAGTGTTGAACTCTAAAGGACCATGAATTATACTAACGAAACCAGGAATGTGTCTTTAACTGACGATGTTAAATGTTTTAGTGACATCAAGATGCCCACAGAGGCAGTTAGGTAGCCATACACAACTAGTTTTTTTTTTTTCTGCGAGAAGCTACATTCGCATCCTTTAACGTCCCCTTGACATTTATATACCAAGGAGAATGTCTGAAACTCAGAGAAAAAAATACATGAGGTTCATGGGTACTTGAGACAGAAAATTGCACTTTTTCTTCCTGTCATGTTTCTTAAAAGTGTTTGAGGAAAATGTTGTATGATGTGCCTGGAGACAGTTAATGTAAAAGGTAACCTGTCATCATCTTCAAGTTCTTTGGATATTAAACAGGGTTGAAACCAGTTTAAGGGACAATATCCTGTTTGGCATCCTTGTTGCTCCCTTTGGAAGGACTAAATATATCGGCCCCATTTTCACTATTGTATGGTTATCTTTCTCAATGTGAGGTAACATGATTCTACTTAATGTGTACTGTACATTTGCACTACTCAAGGATAGTGAACTGCCCCTTTATACCACCTAATCACTTCTTTCATCTTACTTTATATGTGGTTAAAAATTCTTGCCTGGATTTTTTTTTTTTTTTTTTTTTTTTTACATCTTTATTGGGATTTTTTTTATTCAAGGCTTTTATTGTTTAAAAGGAAATTCTTCTGGGAGTGGCAGTTCGTGGTGATGGTTGTTAATAGTTGCTTGGCATCACGTGTAGGAAAAGGATGGCGTGTCAAACAAAGATTTATTGTGCACTTGCTATGTGAGCTGTGCTGTGTAAAGCACTGAGCACAATGTCCCTTGCGTTGGAGGTGACAGATGATGAAGATCTTAACTTGGGCAGTAGCGGCGGAGATAGAGAAAAGCTGGAGATGGGTGTGAGAAACACTGAGGAAGAGAGAACTGATAAGCCTTGATGACTAGATGGATAAGGATGAGTGAGAGGAAGGAATGAAAGATTTTTTACTTTCACAGCTATTAGTAATTGGGAACTAGCATGGTGATGCCGTGAGTAGAGACGGGGAGGTCAGTTGAAGCAATGAAGATTGTGGGGCAGTCACTCCAGGAGGGAAGATGATGACTTTAGTAATGCTGAGCTTGCTCTATGGGTGACCGCCCCCTATGGGGAGGTGTCCAAGAGGGAGACGGAAATATGGACCTAGAGCTCTGGAGAGAAGTTGAGACTTACAGAGAAATCTAAGAGTTACCTATATAAGGCATCGTAATTGAAATCACAAAAGTTGGAAAGTTTGCCAAAGAAGAGCTTTTAGAGGAGGACCAGCAAAGGAATGGCCAAAGAATCCGAATGAAAACCTTGCGAGTATGTTAGCATAGAAGGCAGAGAGGCTGAAGCAGGAGCGGTGTCAAATACTACAGAGAAGTAGAAAAGGATGGAGATTAGAAGCAGCCATCATGTTTAGCAACTGTGAAGTCGTAGGTGACATTTGAGAACCAAATTTCATTCGAATGGTAGGCATGAAAGCCACATTAATTGGAGTTGAGAAGTCAGTGTTGATTCCTCTTTTAGTGTATTTGGGAGTGGAGGGCAGGAGATTGTGGTATCTTGAGACAGGAGGGAAAGAGAAAAGATTGGTGAAGAGACGGCAAGTGTTAAGACAGAGAGGCAGGACATCATAGGAACTCATGTCTAATATCTTCAATTTTATCCAGTAAAGTAAAAGAGGAGTGTCATTTGCTAGAAGTAAAGAGGACAGGATTGGGTTTGGGGCTTGGGAAACTTGGGAAGAGTGAAAAACGGGAAAGGCTTAGACTGGCTGTCCTGGAAAATGCCGGGTAGTCCACAAGATATAAATAAAAGGCTTGCTTAACATCAACCAGGGCTCAGCTAAGGTTAAGCTATATTTTGAATTTATACCGTCAAAATGGCAAAATTTCAAGTTTTACTGGAGAAAGTCATGAAATTAAGAATGGGAGCAGAGAAAGGAAATGATTTGGGAGTTGGCAAATTGATGATAGAGTCACACAGTGAGGACTTTTGGGGAACTACCAAGAGCATTGGATATTTGGAAAAAGAAAAGTGATTACTTCAATCATACACTTTCCAACCATGCATTCCTTTTGAAATAAGTGAAATTAATTGTACTTCCAAATGTGGCTTGGAAAAAAAGAAGATCCCCTCCACCCCCTAACTTATTGCTGTTAGAGTGATGATTGGTACGTCATCACTGAAAAAAAATCAGAGTTGAATTTCCATGTGTGAAAACTCATTGAAGCCATATGAAACATAAAGTGGTGATTTCTGTAGTTGCCCAGGACTCTTAGAACCAAAAAAAAAAAAAAAAGTTACTCTCCTTCTCCACCCCTTGGAAAGTTCACATTACTATTCTGAGCTCGTTAGTTATTAAAGCAGGCTGGGCTATTCAAGCTTGAAATGTGTGTTGCCATGGTTTGTGTCAATATTCTTTCCCATCATGCTTACAGTTGCTTGTGTTCAGTGAACCCCAACAGGTGTGACTTAACGTAGAACCTAAAGAAAGACGCATGAAAACATCTGTTAGCACTAGATTCTGCATGCACTTCGAATGAAGTTGTAATTGTGACATTTACTTTTACTTACGAAGGTTGATTTTGCAAGGCATTCCTTCTAAAACTCATTAGTTCTTCCTAGGCACCATGCATCTGAGCAGCACAGAAGCTATTAAATCTAGCTCATATTTTCTGAGACGTAGAGGACTGTCACGTTTACCTCTAGAGACACCCAGTTTTCTACCATTACATTTCCTCTTCAAGTTTTAACTGTGTGAAAGAAAAGGATGGGAACAGGGGCGAAGAAAGGTGGGTAATGCTGAATACCGGAAGAAGCCTTGAGGTCAGTGAAAGGAACTAGGGAAATCACGTCTAGTCTCCTCTCCATTCCACTTAAGATCTGTGATAGTTGTTTCTGGAGGCTTTTTTGGTTTTGCAGAACTTCTCCGTGTGTGTTATTAAAACTTGTCTGTTCCCCTATAGTTATTAGCTGTAAAACCCTTTACAAAACCTCAAAAGGGTTTCTGGGCTTAAGTGGATACAGATGGGGAAACTATATAGCTGTGTTCTGCTTGGCCATGAGCCCAAGAGAAAACCTGAGTCAAAGAATAAGTGTTGGCAGCAGAGGAGTGGAGGCAGCGGGCCAGCACCTAGGGCCTATTGAAAAGAAAGTGAATGAAGGTCGATGAGAAGGACTCCAGAAAGGGCCCAAGAGAGGGTGGGTGCCCTTTTCAAACAGCACCTTCTTATGAGGTCTTGTCTTTTTCCTCCAGCTGGAACTCATCTTCCCTTGCTCTAGACCTTATGTGTAGCCCTTTAAAGGAAATTATTATTTAGCATCTTGTGTTTGTTATTGTTATTATTTGGTACTTTAGCAGCTAATTGTAAACATCTTATCTCCCCAGTTAGACTCTGAGCTCCTTGAGGGGAGATGTGATGACTTTCTCGTTCTCTCTCCCACAGCACAGCATCTGCCCCAGTGTCTTGCCCAGAGTGACTGTTTGTTAAATTTTGACTGATTGAACAAGTGAATGTGGGCTACAGCACGCCGTTTCTCCCAATGATCCTGCAAGTATTTTCTGAGCACTACCGCTATGGGGATAGACGAGATTTTCGAGATGGAGGCCTGCTCTCCAGGAGCTGCCTATCTAGGCGGGAGGACCAGACACCAAAGACTATTCTACCTGTGATTCTTTAGGCTTCATTCAGTTCTGTGCTTGCGGTGACTTGTTCATGTGTTTTTCTCATTTCCCCAGTTGCAGTTTTAGCTAACTTTCTCTTTGCTCTGAAAACTATTATCAATTTTCCTTCAGCCATTTATTTTCTGGGCCCGGGAGCCTAGTAATTCAGTATCTGATTCAGTGAAGACTCATTGCCAGACCTGACAGTGACGGTAACAAACTCCTTCCTGGGAGTTACTCAGCCATTTCAAGTCACAAGAGAATCTTATTCAGGCACTAAATGCCTAGCCTAGGAGCCTGAGAGAGAATGATTGGTTCTTTCCTTAGTAGCTTCGACCCCAGAGGGCCACTTCCATCTCTTATTTACCTGTTCCCTTTTCTAGGTCTGATGACTGACTAGAGAGGTTTTGGGGCTTGATCTCCAAAAAAACACAGAAGTTCTTTGAAAATGACTTTAGTTTTTTTGAAGACCACTGAAGTAGCAGGTTAGTCGGGCCTTTTTTTTTTAATTGGGGAAATTCCATTTCCTGTATTTGCTAAGAATATTATGAATGAGTTAACATGTTACTGTAGGTTAAGATAATCTAGAAATGTATCTGGAAAATCTATTTCAATTACCTTCTGGGTGCTTTTAGTGAAAATAATAAATTTCAAAGAATTAGGAGAGTCATAAAAATAAGTCTTATGAGGGGAGTATGTCTCATTTTTCACCTTCAAAATTAAATATGCACTGTGCAATTATGCACTGCCAGGGTCACTGCATTGCTTGTGGGCGTTAATAGCTGCCATAGGTAACTTCTGAAGGAGGTGAAAGGACCATTTCCCATAACACAGAGATTAAAGCATGCAATTTACTGAAAATCTCCTAAATAAATAGCGACCTAATGCTCAATTGTGCATTAAAAGGAATGCTGCTTCATATTTACAATTTGCATATGGATACCCTGTTAAAACTTGTATTTGCATATATAAGGTATTGATTTTGGTTAATGGAACATGATGTCATTTCTCTTTAGTTTCTTTCGACTTAAGTATCATTTTCTTCCTCGTATTGCTCACATAGAGGAAGGCAGAAAAATAACTTCAGATGATTGTGTCTGGAAATACTACATACAGTGGTCTGTTTTTATTCCAGTTTTTCATATTTAAATTGTCTATATACCTTAGTAATCTCAGTAGCCGGCTACTTCTTAAAACGAGAAATTTGCATGACAAGTAATATTTACAGAGCTACATAAGTGGATCTAAGATGCCCTCAGACATCCCCGCAGCATTGTGTAACTAAAACCAGTAAGGCCCACCGTCCCGGGCCCGTGTGAAGTGGTCTGGTTGAGTTTGTTATTGTACAAGTCAGTGAACTGCCTGGCCTTGGTAATTGTGCTGAAGATTTAATGTCAAAATGGTGTCAGGGCTTACTTAGATGTGGGCTTCATATTTTTGTAACTATCGTGTTGGTTGCTTACCAATTACCACATGTAAGAAAAGATGAAAAAGGCACTCCATTTTACTGAGACAACAGAATCAACTGATTTACATCTGCCTATGCATTTTAAAGTAAGCAAACTTTATATAGGTTTTTGTTGCAACAACCAAAACCCAAACTGCTTTCTCCTTCTATGAGTGCTTTTTCCTGTGTGAAATGCTTCTTGTCCTTTCTTCCCTCCTGCTTGATTCAATAACATCCCCAGCTCATTATAGAGTAGGCACTCCATAGAGAGGATCGCTTGTGACTTTCCAGCATGAAATGACAGCATTTATATGCATCTATTTTGTGAAAAATTGCAAAAGTATTTTGCAAAATACCATCTGTAACACTGTAACTTCAATTACATTGTTTTGTTGGCTGATATGTAAAACAATGAGAATGACCCTTATTGCTTCTCGGTACCAAAATCACACAGTGTAATGTTATCCCTTTTAGAATTTATGGTTTCCATGATAGGTTTGACTTTTTAACTTATAGAGGGAGAAAACATTAGTATTAAAATATCTTTATTTTGTGGGGTATATAGATAAAAAGACATCCCACAGATAACTGTAATTGAATTTTATCAAAGGAAGATAACTTGTAAATAGGGCAACAGCTGGACATGTTAAATTAAAAAGCAGAAAACAACACCACATTTAAAGTACTTGTGTCTAGGAGTGAGTTTATTGTACCCACGTCACATTTTCAATTCAAGAATATCAAGGACATCCTATTACCCATTGGCAAGTTGTAATCTGTGCAAAACACCAGGTATGTTTCCATAGGCTATTTAAATGCAGGGACATTCAGAATGAAAGAAGACCCCCAGATCAACATTAGTTATTTTAGTTTCATTTCATTCACAGTTTGAGAGCTGTGTTTCACACTTATATTTGAATCAGAAACTTTCTGGCTTCGTGAATAAAAATGTTCAACAAAAAAGTCAAATCAAATGTTGAGAAATTGTAACACATTTCCCCATAAATTTTCACCAAAACTTCAGAATTGTATTCGCAAGAAAAAATATTTTTAAATTGGGCATCATAGCCAATCTGTCAGTTACACTTGGGTTCAGAGTAGACAAGGCTGCCGGAGATGTGAGCGTTGCCTGTTCACAGAGATTAGGGATGGGGCTGAACAGTGATCAGGGCCAGGTGGAAATGAGAGGCGATGGGAGTTGCAGCTGTTTGTATCTACCCACCATCATGATATGCCAACAGCTGGAGAACAACTTTGGTATAAATTCCCAGGAGCTACTGTCGGTTAATGCGAGCCTTCCAGGAACACATACCAAATAATAGCCTACTTTCCTAATTCTATTATGGGAAACTTCTTCGGAGTCAATCCCTGTGAAATAGGATCAGGAAAAGTTTTAGTCAAAACCGTGAAGTGACTGCAATTTGGGTTTCATTCCCTTTAACCTTTTCTTCAACTTTCATCCCTTCTTCTCCTTTCCCCTGCTAAGGTGCCCGGTATCCGATGCCTTTAAAATACTACCCCAGGACTTCCCTGGTGGCGCAGTGGTTGAGAGTCCGCCTGCCGATGCAGGGGACACGAGTTCGTGTCCCGGTCCGGGAAGATCCCACGTGCCGCGGAGCGGCTGGGCCCGTGAGCCATGGCCGCTGAGCCTGCGCGTCCGGAGCCTGTGCTCCGCAACGGGAGAGGCCACAGCAGTGAGAGAGGCCTGCGTACCGCAAAAAAATAAAAAAATAAAATAAAATACTACCCCAACTGTCCTTATTCCTCCCACCCCAACACCAGAACCCTGTTGCACTCTTTCTAGAAAATACCCTGTGTTCAAGGTCTTGAATCTATTGCCCTATGCTGTTCTCCCTCTACTTAAAGTTAGCTGGGTATTCCTTTTCTTCCAGATACTGTCTGTGGGAAGGAAAATGTGCCAGTAATCAAAGAGGCTTAATGTGTTATCTCTCTTAGGAATGTTTTCATGTTAACTAGGAGTGTGTGTGTGTGTGTGTGTGTGTGTGTGTGTGTGTGTGTGTGTTGATAATGGGATGTGTGTGTGTGTGCTGATACTGGTTGGCGGTTGCACACTGCTCTTAATACAGTGTGATGAAACATAAATGATAGCATTTACTCGTGTGGCCTTCTCAGCACTCTTCAAATTCCAACACTTGGGTGACCCCCTTCTCTGCCTGCTAACTCTATCCCTGAATAGGAGATGTTTGCATCCATTTATTTCCTGCCTGCCAGAAATACAATTTAAAATTATTCCTGTGGCCCAGTGGAACCAAAAAGAAACTTTGAAGATTATCAAAATGTTCATTCTTACTTAGATAGATAGAGAGAGAGAGAGAGAGAGAGAGAGAGAGAGATGACATCATTCTTCAAAATTCTCTTACCATGCTTAAAATATTTTTTTCCTTAGAGCATTGGTCAGAGTATTGAGACCCAGATTTATGGCTATTCTATTGACAAGGGGTTATCGCACAGATGTTTTATTTGCTATTTCTAGGGGCTTATCAGAAATAAATGACTGGCTGTCAGTTTCTACATGAGACCAATTACTATTGACCCAGCTTTGCTTATTGTTTTCATTAATGTCTAATAGGGAATGAAAATGTTGCTGAATGTTCTTAGAATCAACATGAGAAGAGCAGTGCTAAGAACTGAGTGGGTATCTCTTGTGCTTTCCTAGTGCTGCTAAGCAGAGCCAGTGTTCAGTGCCAAGAGGTTGTGTGAACAAAAGCATCTCCAGTATGTGAAAATCAAAACTGCCCAAACCATGTTTTGGTGTAACTGGGGGTGGAGGTGGGGAAAGATAGTAGGCTGCTGTACACAACTGTGCAGGTTATTCCCTGCACATAAACGTCACAGTCCGTGTGCAAGGCACCCTCTAGAGCTGTGTAAGGCACAGCCGTATGTGGAGGCCTGGGAGGCAGTAGCATAGCTTCTGTCCCTTCTGTGATTAATATGGACCGGAAGTGAGACGGCTGTAATTTATGACTTGGCACCTTATAAAGGTGAGAGTTGCCTGTTTTACTTTTGCTATATGGTCTATTGGTTGGACATTAACTACATGTTGATACATCTTTGTGCTGTCATCTAGGGATTATTGTTATTTGTACAGTGGGAGGAGCCTGGCAAATGATTTTCTTTGGCATATGTTGATTAGACAGGAAGAGAGTTGCGACTTATTAAATAAGTGTTCCATGCTTCAAAGGTAGAGTGGAAAGTAGAACCGCTCAGTTACCGAACGGCAAAGAAATCCCCCCTTTCCCAATATACTAAGACTGTAGCCAATAAAGAGGAAATGCAAGTTTATAGTCGCATGTCAGGCTAATTTATGAGTTTGGTTTAAGGAGCTGAAAACTACCCTTATATAAATCGGGGCTTTCCCCCTTCAGTTTCTCTAAGCATCTCCAAATATATTCAGTATCATCCATGATCCAGTCCCCATTTACACTAGCACAGAAGACATACTTTAGCTAATTGAACTTTGGGGTTGTTAATCTTATAGAAACAAGAACTCAAAGTTGACGCTTTACATAGTAACTGGCCAGATTTCAGCTCTTAGGATCCAGATTTCGGATATGCCTAAGTAGGTTTCATTCTTGGATTTAAATTTAAATTAAATTAAGTCATAGATCCTCTGTCTGTTTTTGAGAGCCCAGCAGCCCCAGGTTACCCCAAGTTAAGGGTAACCAGACTAGATGCAGATTAGTCATTTACTATTATGAGATTATCTATAAATAAAAATTTAAGCCCCTGCAGTTTTGTGGCTATATAAATAAAGCCTCATCCCATCTGGGTTAAAATGAATATTCCAATCAACATATTTTCTTCCAGTTTTATTGAGATATAATTGACATTTTTCACTGTACAGGTTTAAAGTGTACAGCATAATGATGTGACTTACATATGTCATGAAATGATGACCACGATAAGTTTAGTGAACATCCATCGTCTCATAGAGATACAAAATTAAAGAAATAGAAGAAACATTTTTTCTTGTGATAATCAAATATAGAGTCATGTGACAAGTAAAGCCCCTCTCTTTTCTTTCCTGTTGAGATAGTATACATATGAGCATGCTGTCAGAATTCAGTTTTTGGAAGCATCCCATCCCTGCTAAGCCATTCTCTTCCTCTTTTCGTTATTATTTGCCAATAATATTTGTTGCTTTACATCAACTATTGATTTTTTTTCTTGTGAACTCTTAGGATTTCCTCTCTCAACAGCTTTCGTATATAACATACAGCAGTGTTAACTCTATTGATCATGCTGTACATTACATCCCTAGTACTTATTTATCTTATACCTGGAAGTTTGTACCTTTTTTTTTTTTTTTTTTTTTTTTTGGGCGGTATGCGAGCCTCTCACTGTTGTGGCCTCTCCCGTTGCGGAGCACAGGCTCCGGACACGCAGGCTCAGCAGCCATGGCTCACGGGCCCAGCCGCTCCACAGCATGTGGGATCTTCCCGGACCAGGACACGAACCCGTGTCCCCTGCATCGGCAGGTGGACCCTCAACCACTGCGCCACCAGGGAAGCCCTGGAAGTTTGTACCTTTTGACCACTTTCATCCAGTTCCCCTTCCCTCACCCCTCGCGTCTGGTAACCACAAATCTCATCTCTTTTTTCCGAGTCTGTTTGATTTTGAAGTATCAAACAAACACTATGTTAGTTCCTGTTACAGAACATAGTGATTCTGTGTTCATTGCATCACTATTTACAATAGCCAAGATATAGAAGCAACCTAAGTGCCCATCAGTAGATGAATGGATAAAGGAAATGTGGTATACATATGCAATGCAATATTAGCCATAAAAAGGAATGAAATCTTGCCATTTGTGACAACCTGGATGGACCTAAAGGGTATTAAGCTCAGTGAAATAAGTCAGACAAAGAAAGACAAATACCATATGATTTCACTTATATCTGGAATCCAAAAACCAAAACAAATGAACAAACATAACGAAACAGAAACAAAATCATAGATACAAAGACAAACAGTGATTGCCGGCGGGGCGGGAGGTGGGGAGGGGAGGTAAAGAAATAGGCAAGGGAGGTTAAGAGGTACAAACTTCTAGTTCCAAATTAAATGAGTCACAGGGGTGAAATGTACAGTGTGGAAAATATAGTTGATAATTAAGTAATATCTCTGTATGGTGACATATCATAACTAGATTTATCATGGTGATCATTTTGAAATATATAGAAGGATCCAATTAACTTTTTAAAAAGAAGATTTACTATGTGTGCTGGAAAATGAAGCTTAAGATGCTCTCAGTGTTGAGTCCATAGGACCCTCTAAACTTAACTTCGTAGTTATCAGCACATCTATTGTCAAACCAATTTGAGTTAGAATTCTGGACATATTCTTTCCTAGCTGGTCAACTCTGGAATAGTCAGTTCATCTTTCTCAGGCCTAGTCTCCTCATTTTTATTTAATTATTTTATTTATTTTTTGTGTGTGTGGTACGCGGGCCTCTCGCTGTTGTGGCCTCTCCCGTTGCGGAGCACAGGCTCCGGACGCGCAGGCTCAGCGGCCATGGCTCACGGGCCCAGCCACTCCACGGCATGTGGGATCTTCCCGGACCGGGACACGAACCCGTGTCCCCCGCATCGGCAGGCGGACTCTCAACCACTGCGCCACCAGGGAAGCCCTCTCCTCATTTTTAGAATGGGAATAATGATAGAACTTTTTTCCTAGGAATATTGTCAGGATTAAATAAGATAATATACACAAAGCACTTAGCGCGGAACCTAGCATGTAGTAAACACTCATTAAATGCTAGCCATTATCATGATTTTTAACTGTCATGGTAGTATTCACAGTGTTCTGAGCGCCGCTTATCTGCTGGTCTCCCTCGTTAGGCTGTGAATTTTTTCAGAAAAGGACTGTGTCTGCCCGCTTCTCCTTTTTTTTCCCAACACCTATCCCAGTGACTGTTATAAAGTAAGCACTCCGAGCCTCAGTTTCGGAGCGTGGAAAAAAGGGGGATAATAATGGCGCTTACCCTCACAGGTTTGTTACGAGGATTTAAATTATTCACTAGAATAGCATATGGGTGAAAGTCTCAATGCTTCACATTTATACTAGGAATTTATTTCCTTTTTTAAATTCAGAGGATTGTCAGGGGTCCAGTGAGATAATGCCAGTAGTGCTTTGCAAACTCAAAATCTTGACATAGATATGTATGACGGGTGGGGAGGGTGTCTGTAAATCTCTGTTGAAATTTTCATTTTGTCAGGAACCTGACACTTGCACAGACATGTACTCTCTCTCTCCCAAGCCTCAGACCTTGTTTTCTAAAGTCAGTCATCACGATCTGAAGCAGCCAGAGATGGTTTCCCCTTCATCTCCACCCACACACACCCAAACAGGGCTCTGGGGTCCCTGGCAGAGCCACCTTCCTCCATAATAGCTTTCTGTCACCTAGGCGCATGCCTGGGCATCCTGAGGGACACACTGAGCCCGGGAATTCCAGTCTGGAACTGTTGCTCTCCAGGAACCCTTGCCTTAGGCCCCAGTAGCTCTGCCACCAGAAATCCTTTCCTCTCCAGGAAGCCTGGCCAAGGAGAGCAGAAGGCCTGTGTTCTCGGGAAGTGTCCTGAGAATGAAGCCTGGAATGGACAGAAGATGAAGGTTTCTCAGTAAGTTTCCATGGTTAATAAGTTTGAGAAGTGGTGGGTGAAACAGAGCCTTATTTACTAATGTGTGATTTTAATTTCCAAGAGATACAGTATATAGGAGTTCCTAAAGTTATTAGACCAAAAGACTTATTTTCCAAGGAGTAGTTCATGACACTACCGCTGAGACTCATTCAGGTTTCCATATTCTAAAATGATATCCTTTTCATTAAGATACTGACTAAAATCTTCAATTTTCATTCACTCAGGTATGAATCTGGTCCCAGTCCAAAGCACAGTGAGAAGTGACAGTAGTGCCCAGTATAATTGGAGCAGTGGCGGAGGCCGGGCGGGTGAATGGGTAGCAGTTAGTCAGAAATTAACGTGGCCTGGACTGATGCTGGAATGGGGGCGGGGAATTGGGGGTGGGGATCCCAGAGGATGGTAGATGCCAGCTTGAGGAGGTACCTCATGTGGGAGCTGAGATCCAGCCACGGTACTGGTTGCCAACCAATGCTTTCTTTGGGGGGGTCTGCCCAAATAGGGCACCATTTGCAGTCCCTCCATCCCTTTTGCAGCTGGATGGGCCAGAGGGGCGCCTTTTGTGCCAGAGGGGAGTCTTTTGTTGCTTTGCACAGAGGCACACAGTGTGCTAGCAGCGGCCCTAAGGGTGATGGCAGGAGGGGGTATTAAGGCAAGATGGGTGCAGGGAACATCGGTGATTGTTGCGAATTTTCTCTGGATAACGGCAGGGCACTACCTCAGCAGCCCACTTTCCTCAGTTGCCCACTGTTTCACTTATTAGACTCCATGCCTGTGATGTGCTCACCGGACCCAGATATCCATTCATCTTGATAACAATCTGATCTCACATTTACCAGACTATCTCAGAATACCGTCTGGCAGACTACAGTATTTCCTCAGCTTTGCTCCCTCACTCTTATTGCAAGACTAGCTCCCTTTCCCCCCTTTTATCCCTTTATCTATAAGTACTTTTTAAAACAAGGGCTGACAGCTTTATTGTTCAGGAATAATTGCCAAAGGGCTTAGTGGACCGTACTTGCCAGTAAAGGGTTATTTGCTGGCTTGTGATATGGGCTCCTGTGCTGTGGTGTGTCATTCCGATTATGATGTCGCGCATTGAGCCCCTGTTTCGTGCCTTGTGCTGTTCTAGGTGAGGGCAGCTCGTTTGTACAGCGGTACTTCCCCATTTCATCTCTATCATCTGGGCCTTTTAGATAATCCAGACAGCTCCTTTCATCCTTGAGGTGAGGAGGCAGGCCCAGAAAGGAGGCGTGACTTACCTAAGGCCACACTGTGGGTTGGTGGTGAGGCCAAACAGAACCCAGCTCCCCTGACTCTGAGGCAAGGAGTCTTGAACTCATAGCTTTTGGGGCTGAACTCATAGGATGAAAGGGGTGATTATATTCATATTTGAATGTTTTCTGACATATAAAATTTCTGTAGATAGCTATACCTAGCAGGAGCCAAAGAACAGTAATTTTAACATAATATCCAAGTTAATTACACAAACTTACATTGATTCAAGAGAAACTGGTTAATCAAGTTCATGATTCATTCATAATCAACTTAACTTGCTGTGACAATATTTGTGGGTGCAAGCAAGAGATGTAGGAAAAACGAGCCAGACAACAAGAAGAATAGGACAGAAGAAGGGGGATTTAGGAAAAAGAAATGTTTTGTGTGGGGTGGAGAGTGGTAGACAGAGATTTGGGAGTCAATCTGCACAAAGATGAAGAAATGAGAGTGGGTGAAATTGCTGAAGACAATCTAAACACAAACGTTACACCGTTAGAGAGTTAAAATATCCATTACTACTTGCTGTATAGCTTTCTTTCCTGAGTTCAAAGCATTTCACCAATGGTATCACACTCACCATCACAGAATCCCTTTGAAGCATGCAGTAATTACTGATTTCCTAAAACACGCACAAGTTAAGCGACTGCCCCAAAACAGAGTCAGTGGAGACAGAGCCTAAAAGTATTGGCAGTAGAATGGACTCATTTAAATAATATATGCTTATTCATTCTGTCTTTGCTAATTCATCTGACAATCTAGTTTTTCCAAAGTGAGTTTTATCCCTATAAAGTTAGTACATGTTCACTCTAGAAAATGTTTTAAAATACAGAAAACATGAAGAGCATAAAACCCATACCATCACCCTGCTATCCAAAGAAAATTGCTATTAACATTTTAGTGTATGTTTTTCCTTTTTATATGCATTATAATACCTTTTTATTACTAGAAAGCAATAGTACTGTTGCAGAAGATTTGGGAAATTCAGGGAGACATTAAAAAGAACAGTAAAATCACCTGTAATCACGCTATCCAGTAATAATTACTGTTAACATCCTGGTATATTGTTTTCAGTCTTTTATCTCTCTGCATTCACAAAGAAAAAGATATTGCTTTAACAAAATGTGATTAAGCTTATATTCAGTTTGATACCTGCTATTTTCTCTTATTATTTCATCATGAGTATTTACCATAGGACTCTCCACCACTGCGCCACCAGGGAAGCCCCATTACATATTCTTAAAAACTTTATTTTTAATGGCCGTATAGAATTCACCTGTGTGGTTGTGCACTAGAGTTTATTTACCATTTCCACTAACTGTGTAAGTACCCATCGCACCACACTGTCATCATTGCATTTTATCTTTTTACATCTTTGCCAACTTGTTAGGAGAATGATGGAATTTCATTGTTTTAACTTAAATTTCTTTGATTCCTAATGGGGTTGAACTTTTTTTTTTAAGCAGCTCAATTTTTGACATGTGGCTTTCAACGCCTACTGAATGCACAACTGCTAGTCAAAACCACATGTACATGTTGAGGACTCATGGCTCCAGTTGTGACAGAACAAAGATTGCCTTGCTAATATGTTTTATATAGCACTGGGCTCAGTGCCACAGCCGCTAAATAAATCATAAACTCCCTGACAACCGGGCCCATATCTTAATCATTTCTGCATCTCCCATAGCCCCCAGCCTAAAGCCTGACGCAGAGAAAGCCTTAATAAATGTTTGTTAAATGGGTGTGGAGGTGGATCTTTTGCGAGGGTCAATGTTAAGTTACTAAAATAGTTTTTGAAGTCCTGATATGTAAAAAAAAGAAGCCGTGGAGTTAAAATTTAAAATCATTGCTCAGGACTCAACCTATCATCTTATTTTACAAGGAACAAGGAAGAAACCGATCCCTTCATACTAGGGAACTTTCTTTTGCAGCCATGGTATCAAGTCCATAAACACAACACTATCATGATAGAAGAGAGTCAAGAACAAAGCTACTAGAAATGACTAGCTGGCTGCAAGGGAAGATGAATGGATAAGAAGAAACAGGGGAAAAAAGAAGAAATAAATATGGAATTCAGAGTTATTTTCCCTTCATTTTCCTACTTGGTAAAAAGCTATAGAACATTAAAGCCACAAGGACTATTGGAGATTGTTGAGTCCCTTCATTTTTCTGATAAGGAAAATGGGGCTCAAAGGGGTGAACTGAATTGGCCAAGGTGATGCAGCTTGTGTAAAAGCATAGCTACGACTGGAACGAGTGTCTTTTTCTGAGAGGTCTTCCTTGACTACCATCCTACTCCCACCCCCAAACCCCATGTAAGTACAATACAGCAGTTTGGGTTTCCCCATCCTCCTTGCCAGCTTTGTACTTATACATCTCTCTCTCTCTCTCTCTCTCTCTTTCTTTTTATTGAAGTATAATTGGCATACAACACTGTAGTAGTTTCAGGTGTACAACATAATGTCCATATTTATATATATTGTGCAGTGATCACCACAATAAGTCTAGTTAACATCCATCACTCTACACGGTTACAGAATTTTTTTTCCTGTGATGAGAACTTTTAAGATCTTCTCTCTCAGCAACTTTCCACTATGCAGTACAGTATTATTAACTGTGGTCGCCATGCTGTACATTGTATCCCCATGACTTATTTATTTTATACCTGGAAGTTTGTACCTTTTGACTTCCTTCACCCATTCACCCACCCTCCAGCCCCTGCCTCTGGCAACCACCAATCTCTTCTCTGTATCTATGAGCTTGTTTTTTTTTTTTTCAGATTCCACATGTAAGTGATATCATACAGTATTTGTCTTTCTCTGTCTAACATTTCACTAAGCATGATATTCTCTACATCCATCCACATTGCTGTAAATGGCAGAATTTCGTTATTTCATTCTTTTTATGGCTAAGTAGTATTCCAGTGTGTGTGTGTGTGTGTGTGTGTGTGTATGGCACGTTTTCTTTATCCATTTGTTTGTTGATGGGCGCTTGGGTTGCTTCTATATCTTGGCTATTGTAAATAGTGCTGTTATGAACATTGGGGTTCATGTATCTTTTTGAAATAGTGCTTTCTCTGGATATATATCCAGGAGTGGGATTGCTGGATTGTATGGTAACTCTATTTTTTTAAAATATATTTTAGTTATTTATTTTTGGCTGCGTTGGGTCTTCATTGCTGTGTCGCGGGTTTTCTCTAGTTGCGGCAAGCAGGGGCTACTCTTTGTTGGGGTGTGCGGGCTTCTC
>NW_020173382.1:879376-887632 GCF_003031525.2 Neophocaena asiaeorientalis asiaeorientalis
TGCGCCACCAGGGAAGCCCAGCAGGAGGATTCTTAACCACTGCGCCACCAGGGAAGTCCCGGTAACTCTATTTTTAATTTTTTGAGGAACCTCCATACTGTTTTCCATAGGGACTGCACCAAATTACATTCCCACCAACAGCGTACTAACATACCCACATTTCTCGCTTCTTGTACTTCTTACACTCTACTACAATTATTTGTTTTTATGTCTGTCTCCCCCAGTAGAGTCTGAACTCTTTGAGGACAGGGTCTGAGTCCTCATCTCTGTAACCCCAATATCTAGCGTAATGTTTGATGTATTTAGGTACTCGTGTTGATTACCCACGGTGTGCTGTTACGTTTTTGGCGTTTAAACCCTAAGCATCTAGAAATCTTTCTAGTCCTGTTAATCTGCCAGGTATGCAGTCACTCCCAATAATTACTGATAATCGCTAGGATTTTACCATAAGTAAGGCTTCAGTTGAAAAGGAGAAGAATAACTATTTTTTTTAACGTTTTACTTTATATTGGAATATAGTTGATTAACAATGTAGTGTTTCAGGTGTACAGCAAAATGATTCAGTTATACATATACATGTATCTATTCTTTTTCAAATTCTTTTCCCATATATGGTTGTTACATAATATTGAGCACAGTTCCCTGTGCTATACAGTAGGTCCTTGTCGGTTATCCATTTTAGATACAGCAGTGTGTAATAACTATTGTAGAGAACTGAGAACTGGCTGGGGAAGGAGAACATGAAGGAAACAGAGGAGATTAAGGAAACCTGAGGAGGCTAGAGGAAGGAGATAGTGGGTAGAAAGAGATCCTAAGGGAAATGAACAGTTACTGTTAACCATATGCTGCTGTGCTGTGTGCTTTAACACACACACACACACACACACACACACACTCCTCACAGTAATTTTTACTGTAGTATCACAACCACTTTACAGATGAGAGAAATGAGACACGTTAACTGACTTGCGCAGGGTCACACAGTTATGAAGTGGCAGAGCTGGAGTCCAGATTCTTGTCTCCCTGATTTCAAGACCTCTATTTTTCCTTGGGTTTTTCTGATACTCGGTGCTGCCTCCCACTATACAGTACAAGGTCACTCACATTAAAAGGAATAAAACATAAGATGCTTTTCTTAGAATTTAAAAAATTACATGTCACATTCACCAAATATTAATGATATGGCATACCTTCTTCTTTTGAGACTTTCCCCTAAATCTCCTTGATAATTCTTAGCCCTTTGGATTTGCTTATTTATGTAACATTCCCTGTGACATGCTCTACAAGGAAAAGTTATAGGTGACAGTGATATTAATGAAAGGCGATGGCAATATTTAAAGGCACTGAAGTTATACATGTTATCTTGCCTTATTATCGAAGGGACAGAATAGCAGCCTGTGTGCTGTTGTTGGAAACCTGGCTACCTTGAGCCTACTTCCCACACTTCTGCCTCTCTCTTGGCTCTACCAGACTCCCACCAGCTCCATGATCCCCATCTCAGCATGCTGTTTATCTCTTAACTGGCAAAGTTCCTATTTGTTAGTCTCTCACAACCAATTGTCAGTTAATTAGAAATGATTAGCTGCTTGCCAGGATTTTAAAAATTTAGGATGTATTTAGTTCCCCAACAGTGAGGAAATCTTACCCGGATCTTCAAAGAATTCCATTTTAGCTATGTGTTCTCAAAAGTAAAATTAATGTCCACAGCGGTTGATTGTACCTAGTTGGTTGAACAATGCTCCAGACTCAATAAATTTTCTAATTATTCCCCTCCTCCTTTCTGGAGGCAGCCTGGCACCGGCTTTAAGGAAAGGCAGGAAGACAGGTCGGTCTCACCCCTCCACCCTTCCACCCTTCAAAGGCCTTATTAAATTACCAATTCTGTCTTTTCCCAAGAGGAACTCAAACTGAATAAAATATTGGGTCATTTGGTATAATATCTTGACTTGGCTTTTTCTTAATGAGTTTTATCAATCATTCTACAAGAATCTAAAGTTTTCTTAGCAAAATTTGAGACATGTAATTAGATGAGTATGTTGTAGGATCTTAGACCTTGAGTAAATAAAGCCGTTCAACGCATCCCTCTGCTTAGGTATCCCTACACCTAAATCATATATGAGTTGCGGTCTTTCATCCTATTTGAAAAGATTTCTAAAGATAGATATTTTGTATCTTTTTTTTTTCCCTCATGGTCTGTTTCGGTGTTTAAGTCTAAATCTCTTTCATGGTCAAGAAGTTATTTCTAATGTTTGAATTCTCTTCTAGCTATGCTTTTAAGCCCAAATGATATGAGCAATTTAGAAATCTTAGGGAGATGCATGACATTGAAATTTGCTGAAAAGTACTCAGAGTTGGATTACAGTAGAAACAATGAAGAATCGTGACAATCTGCAGGGATGTAAACAGAAAAGGAAAATGTGTAGCTGATTTGATCATGGACTTGCATGCAAATAAGGATGAAGCCGTGTATGGGGGGAGAAAAAACAACAGGTAGGGAAAGTAGAACTTATATTAATGTCACTGGAAATGAATCAGTAAAGGAGAAAGATTTTAGAGTAATAGTGTGAAATAATTGGAAGAAATAAGGCCCACTTCAGAGAGAGTAGCAAGGTGTGGGGGGATAGCTTTTCAGTGGAGAGAACAAGATTGATTGTACAAAACCCATGCAATCTTCACTATAACCAGTGTACTGGGAAGTTGGAAAGTAGGTAAAATATTAAGTGGTTTACCAGGAGGGTGGGGTAGTGGTGCAGTATCTAATGAGCTAAGTAATCCACTGATTTTGAAACACAAGTGAAGAAAAACTCTTTGATGCTGTAATTGGAGTGATGTGCATTATGGGGTTTTATTTAGCAAGAATTTATGTAAAGCCTTGGCAAAATTAGAAGTCACGTTTGAGAAGTATCCATTTTGAACAGGTATTCATGTCGGCCAGGGTAAAGGTCTCTCTGGAGGATAGCTGAGAATAAATGAGGAGTGGCATCTCTGAGGGGTGAATTTTGGAATAACTCTTTTTGACAAATGAAAGTTCACTTTTAGTCCTGAATGTTATCACTGTTTTACTCCTAACTGGAGATTCTGCCCAAGGAAAGAAGAAGGTGAACTAGAAGGAGACTGTTCTCATCCAAAGTCCATTGTTGGGCTTGGGCCCCTAAGCTGCGGAGTTGCCATTGGTGAGGGAAAATGAACTCACCAAATACATACTGAAGTTGCATGATCTTTGTGCTTGTACTTAAATGGAGCTTTTGCACGATTCTGCTCAGCTCAGCTATAGCATTTCTTTGTACTTAAAGTTGGAAGTTTTTGACTGAGGCTGGCAGGTATTGTAAGGATTACCGAGTAAATACGACATCTATATTTGGTAGAGTGATATTAGCTATTGATCTCCTCCCCCCTCCGAAATTGAACAGTAGTGATCTTTTTTCATTCTTCAGGGTACTTCCCAAGATTTGGAGGTTCTGATAATTGTGTGAAGTTCTGAACCTTCACTTTTCAAATCATTTTATAAGCAACTGTGGAGAAGCTAATGAGAATCCTGTGAATTTGCTGGGTTTGAGCAGTAAAGTTTGAACCTTTTTTTCATCTTAAGCTGTAAGGAAGAGCACAGCTAGCTTTATTTAAAAAAAATAAACAAACACACATTAGTCAGACCATAAAGAAGAACATATCCAGTGAATAGAATTTTAGTATCTTAGAGTTTAATCTCAGGGCTCAAAGTAAAAGGTTATTGATTTTATCCAATACAGTATTTTGGACAACAATCCAGACTTGAAAGAAATAGATAATTAAGTAAATTCCTGTCAGTGAACTGTTGATTAGGTAACCATGTCTTTAAATCTAGGAGAGGGCTGTAGTTCCAACTCATTAAATTTCAGTACCCAGGCAGTTTCCTTGGAGTCATAGGGATCCTGAGATGAGTTAGCCATAAGCTCTGCCCTCAAGGCACTTCTAGTCTCACAGGAAAGAGAAGACACAGACCAGTAATAATCCAAGATAGAATTTGTCAAATGTGGTAAGAGAGGTAAACAGAGAGCTCTACAAGTTTAGGAGTGGTTGAGGCTACCATTGAGTGGGGGTAGGGAGATCAGGTGAGGACTGTACCAAAGGATCAGGTGACAGTTAAGTGGGTCCTGTCTCCGGCAAGGATCAGGCAGGCTGGGCACAGGAAATGAGATTTTTCTGTTACTTTTTTGCCAGATGGAAAAGATTTGAAAGTGGTTGAGGGGAGCTTACAACAAAAAAAAAAAAGAAAAAGAAAGGTCAATGAAATAGAAATGGTTACCTCTTGAGCTGAATGCTGGTATTAAACTTTATTAGAAAGTTATGGTGAATTATGGGCATATTATTGTTATATGTTGACAGATAAGGATAGATGTTAAGTACTGTGATTGGAAAAAACGTGTACCTCCATGGTCTCTTTGTATTTCAATTTTAGAGTTCTTACTAGAATTGGTCAGAAATTTATCAGAGCCATATGGAACTGCAGTGAACTTATTTAATCTGTTGTCCAGCCTAGTTTATCTTGGTTAGGTGAGAATACATTTTATTTTAAGATATCTTCAGTTTCCCTTAGTAATCTGTTCAAGCATTTGACAAGAAGCCTTCTTTATATTTAACCTAAGTCATTTAAGTGGCATTTCATCTTGTTCTGTCTTCAGCAGAGGTGGAGATCAGCCATGTGTATAATATCCTGGAAGACTTATTAAATGTTTTTCCCATTTTATCTAAGCTTAAATAATTCTATCATTACCTTTACTTACAAACCTTACTCCCCAACTTTTTGATGATCTTCTTTTTCTCTAAACCTCTTTATTCTATACATCTTTCCTCCCTCCCACAGATACTTAGAGAGCGTGTGAGTCATCATGATAAGTGCTACAACGTATCAGCCCTCCTTTCCCCCCAAACACTGACGTTTACCTTGCTGGTTATGGGACCACATGGATCTTACAGGGATAATATACCATAAAGGAAGGGTGTGCCTTTGAACCTTACACTTGTCATGACATCCCTGAAGAAATTCATCAGTGTCACTGGAAATGTTGGATTTCTTACCTGTTTCCAATTGATTTCAGTTTCCTCTGGGAATGTGATCAGCATTGATATTCTTGCGGTCTATCAGCGTGCATGCTTCAGTGCTGCTTTTGTTTGGTATGACCATTTCAGTTGGTTTATGTGAAGATTGTGTATCTCCTAGTTCATCTTCCAGTCCATTACCCTTCTGCATCTGTGAGCTGTATGGGAGGAATACCATAGAATCTTTTAGGAAGCAGGGCTATGATGGATTTTTCTTAAGGTAACAAATTCTTCCTTCTTTTTGTTCCTTGACCGCCCCCCCCTTGCTCCAGCCTCTTCTGTTACCACCACCCCATATTTCTTTCCCCCCCAAAACAAGCATAAAATCTGTGGCCATGAAGTGTCAGTGGACTCTGATTTAGGTTAGCCTGAACTAATTTTGAATTCTTGGTTGTCATGAATGTTTCTGCAATAATTATTGGCAACATCTCTTTCCACCTTTGTTTTTATTAATACTGACTGACCTTGTGTAGGAAATACAGAAACTATTTCCTTTTCCTTCTTCTATCATTTCATGTATTTGAAATGACACCCCCTCTCTTCCTTCATTCAACTGGCAGCATTGATTTTCTTTTGTTAATCTATGCTTCCATTTTCAGAAAAAAACAATCAGACACACATTGTCTCTGTGAGTAGCTGTGTCTTTTGTCTCTTCTCACTGGTGTTTTTAATACAAATTTCCTTTCTTTTGATCAACTTCTTTTGTACATTAATAGAAGCAGGCATCAGAGAAATAAGGAAGCACATAATGTTAATCCTGATTCTGACTCCCGTCCAACAAGTCAGGTACTCTGCATTGTGCTTTTCTCTCTAAGTAGGCACAGTCTTGAGTATTAACTCATTCTAGTTTGGAAAACAGTTCATTCTTATTTTTGAGCATGACTTATGAAAAATTTCCTGTTTGTAGATATGTGTCTATGCTAACTGTTGCTGTAAAAGATCTTTATTTCAGATTCAAAAGCCTCGAGCTGGAGAGCTGTCATGGCAAGTAGGCAATGGAAAAGTCTCCTAAAATTGTTTCAGTTTAAGCCAACTTGTTCCATTTATAAAACCATTATATAGGCATTTGGAGTTCTACTTTCAGTGAGTGCATATACAGTGGTATCTGAAACTGAGAGCATATGAAATCCACAATTCATATAAGATATCCTTCCTGAATAATGAAAATTATGGCAGAGAAATAAATATTCAAGCAGGAATCAGCTTTTAAAGTGTTCTTTTTTTTTCCCTGAAGGTATCTATGCCCACTCTGAAGCAAGAGAGGATAGAATATCGCCTTTGGTGAGGGAAGTAAAAATACTTCTTATTACAGATGGCAAATGGTAGAGAAATGCCCTATATGTGGTATGATGTATAATTATATCGTTTCATCTTGAAACATTTTATGGGTTTTGCCTTGCTGGATGTCTGTCTTTATCTTATGTCATATGCATATATTCAGTGTGTATACACATATATATATATATATATATACACACACACACATAAAATTTGATTCTATAAATCCACTTAAATTAGGTACTCTTGGCTTTTTCTTTGCTTTGTGACTGGAAGGGTCACATACCAGAGTTTTCAAAATAAAGAACATTTAAGGCGTCAGCCTTTTTTAAAAAAGTCTGTTATGTATTAGTTCTCATAAGGAGCAGTTTGTGTAATGGAAGCTTCAGAATGAGTTCTATAGGCAAAACTAGTTTAAGTGATGAAGTTTTGTTTGAGAAAATGATATTGAATCTTGTGATATCAAATCTTAGAATTATTCATTTGTAACTCATAGGCACAAAAACAATATAGTATGTATTTATTAGAGCTGGTTAACTATAAAAATAAAATATTTTGTTGGCACTTAGAGAGGAGAACAATGTAAAGAAAGTAAAAGGGGCCATTTTTCAGGATTTTCTGAAAGAGCGCAGTTTTGCAGAACTGAGTGAATTCTGCCTTTTCATGTTGGATATCATTCTGGTTCTCATCCAGACTGGGTCACAAGTTCAGTATAATAAATTTATGATGACTGCAAAACCAAACCATCCCTTCAGGTCTTTGGAGAGAAATATGGAAAAAGTGCTGGAGAAAACAAATATGTATTTTCGTTAGCCAGGTCGTGTATAAATATTGGAGTATTTGTCATTCACTTCAGAACAGTGCCATTGGAAACTGAATCTCTGGCAAGAATTATTCAGTAGCTCCCAAAAGAAAAGTTATGTCTTTGAGGTCCAGTGTATCATTGGGGTGGGAGGAGAATTATTTCCATATGTGTTAAAGTTAGCCTGTATTTGAAGTTATTTAAAAAGAAAGCAGTTGGACCTCATTAATTTCAGAATTCTGTTAATTTGTAAACAAGATTGCCTGAGGAAGCTTTTAAACTGCTTAAGAGTCTAAACTTGTCAGGTACTTTAGAAGTAGCTCCTGGTATACTAATTTCAAATAGTTATTTGCATGTGAGGTAAAAAAATCCTTGCTAGGGGAATTCCCTGGTGGCGCAGTGGTTAAGAACCCGCCTGCCAATGCAGGGGACACGGGTTTGATCCCTGGTCCGGGAAGATCACACATGCTGCGGAGAAACTAAGCCCGTGTGCCACAACTACTGAGCCCGCGTGCCACAACTACTGAAGCCCGTGTGCCTACAGCCCGTGCTCCGCAACAAGAGAAGCCACCGCAATGAGAAGCCCGCGCACTGCAACGAAGAGTAGCCCCCACTCGCTGCAACTAGAGAAAGCCCACGTGCAGCAACGAAGACCCAACGCAGCCAAAAACAAAAAAAAAATCCTTGCTAGGCCACATTTTGTTCACTTCACTCTAGGTATGGTGTATACAGTAATCCCTCCCTAAGTCTGAATTCAAAATTACAGCCTGTACGGACTTCCATCTATGTATTTTTCCCACCATCTCAAGAATTTTGGATCAAGATTATAGAAATCTCCACTTACTCTCAGTTGTGAGTTAGGGACTGTTGTTATCTAGGGACTCAAAATCAAAACATTTAGATAGAGGAAGGAAAAACTTTCTCTTAAAATTTTATTTGTAGTATAGAAAAGTGAATTTACAAGGCTGTCACTCAAACCATGCAGGCAGAAGATCCTGGAAGGTCTGCAGTCAGCAGATAATGATAAATAAAAGTTAATTGTAAAGCATACTTTAGTGCTCATTTACCAAATATCATTGATATTATTTTTACTTAATGTG
>NW_020173382.1:887751-887916 GCF_003031525.2 Neophocaena asiaeorientalis asiaeorientalis
TTAACAAATATTTATGATTTCTCCTAGGACTTCCCTGGCAGTCCAGTGGTTAAGACTGCGCGCTTCCAATGCAGGGGGCGTGGGTTTCATCCCTGGTCGGGGAACTAAGATCCCACATGTGGTGTGGCATGGCCAAAAACAAAAACAAAACAGAACAAAAGAAAC
>NW_020173382.1:888036-914396 GCF_003031525.2 Neophocaena asiaeorientalis asiaeorientalis
GTCACTTCTACCACAGTCTCCTGAACTCTAGGGAGTATGGCATTCAACTAAACAGAGACTTCTGAAGGAGTCCTGAAGGTACTAGGTATTTATGTTCAGCTACCGGGACCCACATAGATCTCCGACTTGGATCTTCTTTTCCTGAGTATCTAAGAAGTGGACTTTCTCTTTCTAGTTTTATTCTATTATTCTTGTCGAAGGCAGAACTTTTCCTAGACTCCCCTCATCTTTGAAGAAAGAAAAGCTTTCATACAAACCCCGACCTTCTGTCCTCGGCCAGGCACATTGGTACCCCAGACCTATTTCTCATCATTTTAAGTCAGCAGGACTTCACTAGTCTGTAGTTATGCACTCCCCATGCTTTATTTTGGACTTTTGTCCTTTTTCTCACAGTTTTCAGCTCCTTTCAGGCCTGACTTCCCCTTTCACCTCATCTGATCTGTTATTAAGTCTCAGCTTGTTGTTTCTCCTGAGCAGCACCTTATTGATTTGAAATTAGCATATACAAGCGGAGTCATTTGTCTAAACTTGGAAGGTTGCATCCTAGCTCCAACAAGGAACAATGTAAGAGGAGTGCAAAAAAGGGACTTGGAACTTATGCTCCGTCCACCGTTGCCTACAACCTCTTGCCTTCTGAGCCAGGACCCTCACGGTTTGACCCTGGATTAGTCATTTTTTTCTATAGTTTCTTCCAGTAGTCTCACTGGCTTCCTTACCCTTTATCTTCAGTGACTGTTGCTTTCTGCAGTGAACATGGTGGGGGCATGTGGTGTAAAGTAGGACCAAATATTTAAACATCAGAACTGTTCTTTATACGCTGCTACTCTTGCAAGTAAGCCATGTCTTTCCGTCTTTTCCCCACCTTCCATAAGCATGAGGGGGAAGGGAGGCAGGAAGAGTAGAGGGTTTTGTGAAATAAGTTTTACCTCCCTTTGAATGTGAAAAATAAGCTCTGATGTTTTTCCTTTTTCCTTTTTTTTTCCGGAAGCAAAGTGGATTTACCAAATAAGGTCTCACAAATAGCTATGCTTGGTCTTCCATTGACCTAGGCTCCTGTACAGTCACCCCTGGGTTTGTATGGTTAGTATGGCCTCCTCATACACTTTCTTATGGAGAACAAGTATAATCAACTCACCAGGTGGATCCAGTCACTTTTTTTTTTTTTGCGGTACGCGGGCCTCTCACTGCCGTGGCCTCCCCCGTTGCGGAGCACAGGCTCCGGATGCGCAGGCTCAGCGGCCATGGCTCACGGGCCCAGCCGCTCCGCGGCACGTGGGATCTTCCCGGACCGGGGCACGAACCCGTGTCCCCCGCATCGGCAGGCGGACTCTCAACCACTGCGCCACCAGGGAAGCCCATCCAGTCACTTTTTAAGGTTCTGCTGGCCTTAGATGTCATGGTTAACTTGTCTTTTTTCAAAAGTGTATTTTGCCAGTCAAAGCCCCTCTTTTGGAAGATATGGGGATTATTCTTTTAGCTTTCTTATGATGATTGTCTTCTGTGCCATCTATTACTTAGGACTTCATCTCTTGCTAAAAGGATGTATAAACCAAGGAATGACTCCCGGCAACAGCCATGTAGTTCATGTAGTGTTAAGATAGTAACTGACATAAAGGATTGGGGGAGATACTGAAATGTACCAATAATGACTGTGGAAGCAACTTTTCATACCAGGAAATGTATGGTTCCCACTACAGTGCTCCAGATTTTTAAAAATTGTTGCTTAGATTTAGAAGAGGGAAACATTTGTACAGTTATCTATTTCTGCATAGCAAATCACTCCAAACTTACTTGCTTAAAACAGCAATGACAATTTATCTCCCATGGTTTCTGTGGATAAGGGATTGGGGGATGGCTCAGGTGAATGGTTCCGAGTGGGAGTCTCTAGTGGGATCGCAGTCAGATGTTGGCTGGGGCTACATTCATCTGAAAGCTTGACTGGGGCTGGAGGATATATTTCCAGATGGCTCAGTCACATGGCTGGCAAATTGGTGCTGCCTGTACGTGGGGAGTCTCAGTTCCTCTACGTGAGCTTCTCTGTAGGTTGGCTTGAATGTCCTCATAACATGGTAGCTGGCTTTTCGTAGAATGAATGATCCAAGAGACCAAGCTAGAATCCACAGTGCCTGTTTTGATCTAGACTTGGAAGTCATACATTATCACCTCTGCTGTATTCTCCTGGTCAGGCAGGGCCGGGTCTGATTCGTTTTGGAAGGAGACTGTACCAGGGCACAGATACCAGGAGATATGCATCATTGAGGGCCACCTTGGAGGCTGGCTACTGCATCATCCATGAGAATGAGGAAAAACCCTCTGAGTATTGAAAACAGGAATAATCATGACAGTAATAGCACTTACTGCTTTTCTATCTTATTGATTTCTATATAGAAACTCCTTATATAATTTCTGGACTGGCATTCTCTCCTGATTGTTTTCTTTACTCTTTGCCTCTATTTTGTCTATCTCTTTCTTTCATGGATTCCTTTCGTCACTTTACCCTTTCAGCATGTTTCCTCAAGGGGCTCATCTTTGCTTTTCTGCTCTCATTGTATACAGTGTACCTGGGTGACTTCACAGGTGCTTACTGCCGAGGACTCACGTACATAGTTTCAGCCCAGACGTCTGTCATTACAAACAGCTATCTAAAGGCCTTGCAAACTGAACATGTTTAAAACATAACCGGCCACCTTTGCCCTTCCTGAACCCCCTTTCTGGATGACTCATCACTGGACTGTGGACTCCTTGAGAGTAGAGCCAGCCTCTCATTGCCTTTTTAACCCCATGCCTAACCTGATGTCTGGCATGAAGTAAACATTGGAGTGTTTGATGAATGAATATATGCATTATGAAATCTCTATCTATAGGTATCTTTATGCTTTTAAGGGTAGTGGAATGCCACACTGGTAAAAATAAATTGATAAAATTTTTAAAGCATAGTTGCATTAGGATAAAATGGGATATATATATAGTTATAATATTTAAGGGATGTTTCAAGTGCTTATTTATGAACCAAAAGAGATGTCTGAGAGTCATTGTCAAGTATTCCCTGACATCTCAATGTCCAGTTCTAACAAAAGGGGCCCACAATCACAGGCATCATCAGGATGGGAACAAAGCTTTGCCTTTTAAAAAATTCCTGGACTTCCCTGGTGGTGCAGTGGTTAAGAATCCACCTGCCAATGCAGGGGACATGGGTTCGATCCCTGGTCTGGGAAGATCCCACATGCCGCAGAGCAACTAAGCCCATGCGCCACAACTACTGAGCCTGCACTCTAGAGCCTGCGAGCCACAACTACTGAAGCCCGTGCACCCTAGAGCCCATGCGCCACAACTACTGAGCCTGCACTCTAGAGCCTGCGAGCCACAACTACTGAAGCCCGTGCACCCTAGAGCCCATGCGCCACAACTACTGAGCCTGCACTCTAGAGCCTGCGAGCCACAACTACTGAAGCCCGTGCACCCTAGAGCCCATGCGCCACAACTACTGAGCCTGCACTCTAGAGCCTGCGAGCCACAACTACTGAAGCCCGTGCACCCTAGAGCCCATGCGCCACAACTACTGAGCCTGCACTCTAGAGCCTGCGAGCCACAACTACTGAAGCCCGTGCACCCTAGAGCCCATGCGCCACAACTACTGAGCCTGCACTCTAGAGCCTGCGAGCCACAACTACTGAAGCCCGTGCACCCTAGAGCCCATGCGCCACAACTACTGAGCCTGCACTCTAGAGCCTGCGAGCCACAACTACTGAAGCCCGTGCACCCTAGAGCCCATGCGCCACAACTACTGAGCCTGCACTCTAGAGCCTGCGAGCCACAACTACTGAAGCCCGTGCACCCTAGAGCCCATGCGCCACAACTACTGAGCCTGCACTCTAGAGCCTGCGAGCCACAACTACTGAAGCCCGTGCACCCTAGAGCCCATGCGCCACAACTACTGAGCCTGCACTCTAGAGCCTGCGAGCCACAACTACTGAAGCCCGTGCACCCTAGAGCCCATGCGCCACAACTACTGAGCCTGCACTCTAGAGCCTGCGAGCCACAACTACTGAAGCCCGTGCACCCTAGAGCCCATGCGCCACAACTACTGAGCCTGCACTCTAGAGCCTGCGAGCCACAACTACTGAAGCCCGTGCACCCTAGAGCCCATGCGCCACAACTACTGAGCCTGCACTCTAGAGCCTGCGAGCCACAACTACTGAAGCCCGTGCACCCTAGAGCCCATGCGCCACAACTACTGAGCCTGCACTCTAGAGCCTGCGAGCCACAACTACTGAAGCCCGTGCACCCTAGAGCCCATGCGCCACAACTACTGAGCCTGCACTCTAGAGCCTGCGAGCCACAACTACTGAAGCCCGTGCACCCTAGAGCCCATGCGCCACAACTACTGAGCCTGCACTCTAGAGCCTGCGAGCCACAACTACTGAAGCCCGTGCACCCTAGAGCCCATGCGCCACAACTACTGAGCCTGCACTCTAGAGCCTGCGAGCCACAACTACTGAAGCCCGTGCACCCTAGAGCCCATGCGCCACAACTACTGAGCCCATGCGCTGCAACTACTGAAGCCCGTGCACCTAGAGCCCGTGCTCTGCAGCAAGAGAAGCCTCCACAATGAGAAGCCCGTGCACCGCAATGAAGAGTAGCCACCCCTCGCCGCAACTAGAGAAAGCCTGCATGCAGCAACGAAGACCCGACGCAGCCAAAAAAGAAAAAAATTCCTTTATTGGGTACTTCACAATGTGGCCCTTTGCAACGATTCCTTTCTTCAACCTCAGCAGAATTCCAGCTTTCTCTTTTGACCTATATACTCTCCATATAATGCACTGGTTCTGATATGCTTAGACTGAAACCTCTGTCAAAGGAGAAGGAAAGAGTGGTGACGGCAACGATGACGACAGTACTGTGCTAAGTGGTCTATCTGCGTTATCTCATTTAACACAGCAGCTCAATGGAAAAGATGCTACTCTCTTTAACCCCATTTTAGAAATGAGGACACTGAAGCTCCCATCACGCAGTGAAAGAGAGATCGGTTCAAGTTGGGATTGAAGACTGTCTTACTCAGGACCTCTCTGTGGCCCCTCCCCCACCCCTCAGCCTCACCTTAATGGTTGCTAGCTGTATGCCTTCATAGAGAAGATAATTTTGCCTAGACTCATTAAGTTAGAGGGAACTCTAGGTCATATATGTTGTCTATCAATATACATATGCTCGATACAAGACACTATAGCTTTTTTTAATACTTTGGTATCCTCTCTAACTTGAAACTCTCAACAGTTCAGTGAAGTATCTATGAAAGCTGTTATCATCATTTATGGAAAAAAAGGATCTAAAGCAGCTAAGTGGCTTGTCAAACTTCATCCAGTTAGCTTAGGACAGAGCTGGGACTAGGGTCTAGGTCAAGTAAAATGTAGTTCATTGTTTTCTCTCTATTTTAGTGTTTGTAGCCACATTTCTAATCATCATTAGCCAGTAGATACACATGACTGCTTTGTGTTCTGAGATATCTCAAATGACGTATATTTTTAAAATTGGGGAACAAAGGACCAATATTAGTTGTGAGATTGAGAATCACCCCAAAGATCTTGATGACTCATTTGCCTTCACCCAAGCACCCTCTTGATTCCTTTAACTTAATGAAAATAAGTATATTCTCCCAGGATTTTGACTCTCCTGATAAAGGTTAACTCCTGGGTCCTCACACAAGGTGCGCTTTAATACAGCTTCTCCCCACAAGGGGGAGCCAAAAATGCTTCGGGGCTAGGCGAGGTACGACTCAAATACCAGGTTCTGCAAATCCAGCTTCCTCTTGTTTGTTTTCCCAGTAAGGACCTCCCAGCACAATCTCCAGAAAGGAAAGGCAGATGGTCCTGATACTGATGGTGATGTGTTTGTATATGGGCATGGGATGAGGGTGGGGGATTTTCATCCGAAGAAACTCAGCTCTGAGAAATAAAGCTATTCCGAGTTAGTACTACGCTGTCCTTACCTGTTTCCCCTGCTGGAACTTTGTCCTTCAAAGCTGGTCTTTGGCCAACGTATGTGTGAATCAGATAGCTGCCCGCTGAAGTCAGCTCCCCTAGCCCTGGATCAATAATCTTTCCCCGTCATCCCACTGGAGCTGCTTCTGCCACCTCCCACTAAGGGACTTAGAGAGGACCTGGTAAAAAGGCTTCTACTGCTTTCTTTGCAGAAGGCGGGTGGAGTTGGGGAGCAGACTCCACAGGGTTATGCCCTTTGCACTGCTTTAACTTTAGTGCTTCAGTTAGGCCAGGAGCAAAAATAGTTGTGGCTTTGACAGATACAGCAAACGTCTGAATTCGCATTTGAAGAATAAATTTGCACAACAACCAGGAGTATAAGGGGTGGGAAAATGAAAGCTTTTTCTGTACGTAAAATCTAATTAAACTATTGTTTTCATTGATACCATGTGGTTCTCTTTTCTATCAGAAATATTTAAGAAACTTATGTGTGACAATAACTTTCAAATACAATATTTCCAAGTGTCAAGTTAACGTGTTCAGGGAGCAGAAAGACTCAAGTACTCAGTGTGAGTCTCACATAACATCTGCTTCCACAAGTACTTTGGGGACCTTTTGAGGCAAAGACGGTGGGGAACCTTGGCTTATTTGCTAGACATGGAGGTGAAGATGGGAACATCCCTCCCATCTCCCTTCCTTTTTAAAAATAGAGATGAGGATTTCTGAGTATAACCTATCATTTCAGGAAAAAACAAATTATGAGTCATTTTAGTTACACAGGTAACAATGCTCATAAATGAAAAGTGGGGTTATTTTTTAGGTTGGAAAGAAGTGGGCTATTACTGTGCTATATTCTGAATACTGTAACCCCCCAGCTAAGATGTAATTACTGAATTTTTAAAATAGTAAAGCAATAGTCCAGTAATTCTAAAAAGCCGTTCGGCTTTCTGTAGGCATTTAAGCATTACCGTTTGTTTTTTGGAGTGGAAGTAACATCTTTCTCAGTTAGTTTTTGGAACATGGCCACTGCTGAATGAAGGGGTCCAGTCATGCATTGTATTTCTTCTGCATAATTGCACTAAAAGAATACATTGGCATATTGTATGGTTTGTAATGAGCTGGAAAAAAAAAACTCTCCAGAAACCCTCTGCAATGAATTAGTTATTCTGAATATTTTATTTTTTAAACATTGATACTATGTAAATTGAACAGTGTCAAAAAAGACTTGTTGGTGTTCAGGCTGAGAGTTAAACCAAAGCTCTCCCAGGTACAGAACTGATCAGTGACTGGACTTTTTGATTCTTCCAAGGAGGTACTTCATAAGGCAGTTCAGCTTCTGTCTAAACCTGCCCTTGAAGACATGTTGGGTTACGTCTAAACCTGTTCTTTTATCACTGTGGCCCCAAATCAAGCACTGATGAGGTTTTGTGACCCTGTGGCCCCAGTTGCAACTAAAGTAGTTAATTGTCAAAAACACCCGCAGTCGTTATGTCACGATGACTATCTTGAGCCACGAGCAGTCCTTTAACCTTTAGGCTGCAGGTTCTGTACTTTCTTCCTAATTGCTTCCATGGATTTTATAGGAGTCCAGTCACAGGGAGTGCAGATTTGTTAAGAACTGTGATGGGTCGAGTTTTTACTTGACTTGCTGGCAGGAGGCGCAAGACTCCTGGATCAGAGACGAAGAAGAGTTCATTCCTCACGGCAGTAGCCAGGGTGTCAGCATTTTTACCCTGGCCCTCTGAGTCCCAGTACCCCCAAGATGATGTGAAGACAGCCAGGTGATAGCTGCATGCTCAGTGGGTTGAATTACAGGAGAGGAACCCTGAATTTAGGGAGCTCAAATCTTTTATAATGGACAGTAAGTACAGCAGCCCTTTGCTCCAGGGAGAGACATTATCTTCATTATACTCGACCACACTCAGCTGTATCTTCTAAGCAAACCTGCTCTTTCCTTCACAGTTAGACACTTATCTCTGTCTTCCGAGGTTGTTTGCTACACAAACATCCTCGAAAAGATATTCCAGAACAAA
The DNA here is from genome assembly GCF_003031525.2 of Neophocaena asiaeorientalis asiaeorientalis. Lineage (NCBI taxonomy): Eukaryota > Metazoa > Chordata > Mammalia > Artiodactyla > Phocoenidae > Neophocaena > Neophocaena asiaeorientalis. The sequence continues at coordinate 896,045 of NW_020173382.1, forward strand.
GGCACTCAGTGCTTCTGTTCACAAGATATGCAGAAACACAAGAGTTCCATGGAGAATTATCTCCCAGCACAGACCAAGGCCAAGAGGTCCTCTAAAGAACTGTTGGCCTGGCCCATCTTTGGGAGTTGCTGCTGAGAGGACAAAGCACTACAGTCGTCACCATTATTACTATTTCTGTTGTCTGCAAGAGTATGGTCCTGAAGCTATGCTATCTCCCCAAAACAAAAAGTCTGTACTGCATACTTGACTCCATGTTCAGCCAGGAGTTTAGGGAGGATGTCTCTTGGTCACCATCATTTGTCTTGTGACTAGGGATTGGGAGCCAATGGTCCAAAAGTTACCTTTGATTTATCACCATTCCCTCAATTAAAAAAACAATAAACTGATCTGACTGAGGCTTTGTGTAGCCTCAGCTCAGAGGCTCGAAGCTTTTAAAAGGAAAGACCATTCTATTGGAAGGAAAGAGGTGGAATTTGAAAGCTCAAGCCAACTCCTAGTCCCTGAATAAAAATCAATCTCCCAACATATCCGTTAATAAGCTCTGGACCAAGGGGTCAGGAGGCCAGCCAAAAGATCTCTCTTTATCTGCCATATTTTCTTCATTTAGGTAGAAATGTTATTTTTAAGCAAGCAAGATGTACAATCTGAAATTAACAAAAAAAAAGTATTGAATTCTAGGGCTGTGTCCCTTCCAGAGGTCCAAAAATGATTCTGTCTTTGAAAATTGTTTTGCCTTAAAAATACTTTTTATTTGTTTCTCTTTTGTCTCACTCTAGGGCTTCCAACCCGAGAGAAGGCTGTATTGCCAGATTGTATTTCATAGACTCTTAAAGTTGGAAGAAATCTTCGAGTCCTGTAGCTTAGCCTGGCCCCTAAAGGCTAAGTCCTTAGTGTCTTGCCAGAGCTCAGACAGGTAGCTGGGGCATCAGAGCACTGTACTGGATGGAGCCTTGGATCTGTTCTAAGTTCTGCCATTCATTGGCTGTGACACTTTGTGGATATCATGTGTCTTCTCACAGCCCAGGTGCACTCAATCTAAAGAGAGAGGCTTATAGTATTCTACCAGCTCCACCATGCCTCCAGTGGGGTCTCTAATTTCTGGAATATGTGAATATTTGAACCGTTCAGAAGAATGATTCTCTTTTCCTGATGACAGAACTAACACATTATTTTATTTTATTATTATTTTTTTAATAAATTTATTTTATTTATTTATTTTTGACTGTGTTGGGTCTTCGTTGCTGCACATGGGCTTTCCGTAGTTGTGGTGCTACTCTGTAGTTGTGGTGCTACTCAGGGGCTACTCTTCGTTGTGGTGTGCGGGCTTCTCATTGCAGTGGCTTCTATTGTTGCGGAGCACGGGAGCCCCCCAGATGCTTATTTTAGAAAAATAAGAATATATTGATTTAAAAAAAGAATAATTTTTAACCCTATTGTCAATTTCAGTGCCCATTTTTGGTCTGTTTTATTTGTGTATGTGTGATAAAATTGAGATCATATTGTTCTGTAATTTGCCTTTTTTACTTAAGCTAGCATGAACATCTTACCATAGCCGTTGGACTTTATCCCAAAGATAAAAACTCTTTTTAAGTGGAGAGCCATTGAAGGGTTTTAAGTAGGTTTCACTGTAAGTCATTTCTCTTCAGATCAGAGGTAGAGAAGAGAGAAGAGCACATTCATACAATTTTGAGTTGGCTTCGTTCCATTCTTTACTGCTTTCTGCACAGAAAAGGAACAGCTCAGTGTTATATTCATTAAAGATGGGAGTTATAGATTTCTCTAGAGGTTTAGTCATCTTGAGATGCTACATCATTAGCACTTGCATGTGTACATTTAAATGTTATGAAAACGAATTAGAATGGCACATTTCAAGACATTAATCACATGGAGACTAATTACACCACAATCAAAACTGTCACCTAACAAATATCAAGTCTCACAGCCCCAATCAGATATTGATAACCATTGAGCCAGGTTTTAGTAACATGTGGCCCAGTTGTTAAAAGCTTTCAGTGACAGATTTATTTAAGATTCTTTTCATTCCATATACCTTCAAAAGGATCTGAGGTAGTGGTGCAAAATTAAACAGTATAAACATAGGACCTTTAAAACATAAAAACGAAGGAGACAAACTAAAGGAACCAGAAAGGGTGGATGCCATGAAGTATTTGGACAGACCAATAGTCTGTTTCCTAGCAGCAAAAAGTAAACAGGAAGATACATTGGCTTGTATAGTTTTTATTGTTACTGTAGAAAAAAATATGTATACTTCTTTTACCCAGACAACTTTTATCATGAAATTTATTATATGGACCCTTCTGTGAGAGATAATAGATTATATCAGAATCTTCAACTACAGTTTTGCGAAGGAACAGCAACCCTGTTGAAATGGATAATTCCTGTATCGACCTTGTACATAAAGGATGAGAATGTAATATTAAATCGTAATTCAGTTTAGACATTTCTTTGGAGGCTGAGATAATATGGTCCAGGTACTTGGCTTTCTGATGATTTAACTTAATATGGAAATAGAACTTGGGAAATGTAGGTGATCATCTAGCTACCGTGGCCAGTCAGTTCTTTGTCAAGGGTCAGGTGCCTCAAGTGAACCATTGACTGATGCTAGCTTGCATAGGAAATCATATTGGAAACCTTGGTTAGGTTATTCTAGGATCCAGAGTCTGAGTTGATTCATATGTTCTCAGTAGGCATTCAATAAAGTTTTTTTTGAGTGAATAATTTAACCAGGGCCCGCCCACAGCATGGACAGAGCCTTTCCTCCCTCTTACTATTCTCTCTCTAGTAGGAACCGCCTTACATGAATCCTTTTTTTTTTTTTTCCACAAAACGCCCAACTTCTCTCCTTATTTATCATTCAATGATCTTCTACTCTTCCTTTTCTCTTTAGCAGTTCTACCCTGGGGCAGCCTGAAACTGCCATGTTTCTGGACAACAGCTGTCACGGAATGCAAATATGATTGCATTTCAAAAATAACCGCTACTATAATTGCAAAAATAGGAAACAACAAGCAATAAAGGACTGGTTAAATTGTGAAATAGCAATATGATAGAATCCTATGCAGCTATTAAAAAATGTTGTTGAAGAAGATTTAATGATATGAATAGTCATTCTATATTTTTTAAGTGAGAAAAACCCTCTGTGTGTGTGTATGTGAGAGAGAGAGAGAGAGAGGAAGAGTGTACACATATTTCTCTCAACAGATGTAAAGAGAGACATATCTATCTATCTAGAAAGAGGGGAAGACAGACACAGACATAAAGAGAGAGCGTGCAGCTTTGGGTGGTGGAATTACAGGGTTTTTTTTTTAACATTTTGTTTTCTGTATTCTTAAAATATTGTACAGTAAACATGGATTATTTGTGTTTAAACAAAAGACATAAAATGTAAAACTCCTTGGCATAGAATACAAAGCCCTTCAGTATGTGTTCACTGCATATTCCTTCAACTTCTGTCCTGCCCTTGGGGCATTGCCCAGCACTTAGCAGGTGCTCAGTGCCTGTCAGTTGAATGAATAGCAAATGTATCACACTCTCCTCCCAGTTTTCATCAGAACCTCCCTCCTCCTTCCTGGCCCCTGGTGCACTTCTGCCCTCACACTTTCCAGTCACTGGCAGAGTCAAGCATTTGAAATATAAACAGGCAGTTTAATTCTCAAATGGTGGACCTTAGAAAGTACAGCTGTCTGTGGTATGTTAATGTGGATTTGAGAATAGTCACTGAATGTGTCCGGGGTTGTTTAACGATGAACTTATATACATTCTTGCTCTTATACATTTCCTAACCTCTAATCAGGCTCATTCCCTGTCTACTTCATGAAATTATCCCTTCATTTAGGACTTATTTTGAACACATAAAAGAAGGAAACGATCCAAAGGCATCCTAACTATAAAAACCCACAGGATCCATTTCCTTCCCAAAACAACATATCTGGCTTTGTTTTCCCCTCGAAGTAAAATCAGACCTTGAAGAGACAGTATGATTTAAACAGCACCACCCAATTAATTTTTCTGGTCAAATTTATTTCAAAAACAATAACTAAGCATGGTCCTCTCTAACATCTATTCTTTCTTTTCCCCAAGGAGAGATTTTGTATTACTTGTTTTTTGTCTTTGCTCAGCACTTTGGCGTGTGTGAGTTTTCATCAGCTATTCTGAATGGAGGCAAAGGCAATGTGGTAGGAACAAACACAAATCAAGAATGCATAAACTAATAATCTTTTTAGTAACATTGTCCTACATGCCTTTAGAAATTAATTTTAATACCAGCAAAGAAGTTCAAAAACTCCCCCTTCTCCGCTTCTCCAGCTACTGTAAGAAACCCAAACTTCCTTCAGCAATTTTGCGAATGAGAAAGGTTTTTTTTGTTTGTTTGTTTTTTTTTTTTTTTTTTTTTTTGCGGTACGCAGGCCTCTCACCGTTGTGCCGTCTCCCGTTGCGGAGCACAGGCTCCGGACGTGCAGGCTCAGCGGCCATGGCTCACGGGCCCAGCCGCTCCGCGGCATGTGGGATCTTCCCGGACCGGGGCACGAACCCGCGTCCCCTGCATCGGCAGGCGGACTCTCAACCACTGCGCCACCAGGGAAGCCCCGAGAAAGGTTCATTTTTGTCTATATTTAAGTAGCAGGTATTGTATGGATTTATGCAAGGAGAACAAAAAAATTCATGGTAAGAAACCAGCCACCTGTGTTAATCAGTATAGTAAGTGGGAAAGTGAAGTGTAAATTATGACAGATAGCTCTTTTGCTTCCTCTTTTTGTCTCTTTCTGACTAGTTGGTTATTTGAATTTAAATCTTAAGGGCTGTCTTAAAAATGTATCAGTTAATAAGTACCTCAAATAGGTTTATTAATGAGGAGAGAATATCTTCTAAAGAGCTCATAGCATATAGCATAGAACACGGTAAAGCTTCACAGTTAACAGCAGAGACTCTGGGCTTAGACTGAAGCGTGGCTTCAATCGCAGCCCCACCACTTCCTAGCTCTGTCGTCTCAGACAAATTGTTTAACCTCAATGTGTATCACTCTCCCAGTGTGTACAATGGCGAGAATTCTAGTACTTACCTCATAGGGTTATTGTGAAAATTAAATGGGTTAATATTTGTAAAATACTTAGAAAAATGCCTGTACTTTGTAAGCACTATGTGCACACATGCTCTTAGTTTTAAATCTCTAGATTGTGAAATGATAGTATTACTGGCATAATTAGGTTAATTTTATTAAAATTAGCATACAGTTAGTTAGCATACAGACTCTTTTGGTGTACAGGTTTTTGATTATTAACACATCTATAAATTCATGTGACCACCACCGAAATGAGGAAACAGAACAGAAATCACTTCAAAAAACTTCCTCTTGCTACTCCTTTGTAGCATCCCAGTCGTAACTCATGGCAACGCTGATCTGTTCTCTATCACTATGGTTTTGCCTTTTACAGAATGTCACATAAATGGCATCTTACAATGTTGCAGCCTTTTGAGACTGACTTCTCTCACTCAGCATAATGCCTTTGAGATTTATCCAAGTCGTTGCATGTATGAATAGAGTGTTCCTTTCTATTGCCGAGTAGTATTCCATGGTTTGAATGTACTACAATTTGTTCTTACATTCTCAAGTTGAAGGACATTTGGGTTGTTTCCATTTGGGGGAAGTTACAAATAAGGATGCTATACACAATTGAGTATAGGTTTTTGTGTTAACATAAGTTCCATAAGTTTTCATTTCTCTGGGATAAATGCCTAGATGTAGGATTTCTAGGTCATATGATAAGTGTATACTTAACTCTATCAGAAGCTGCCAAATGGTTTTCCAGAGCAGCTGTACCATTTTGCATTCCCACCAGCAATGGATGAGGGTTGCTGTCACTTCAGATCCTGGTCAGCACTTGGTATTGTCAGCAATATTTACTTTAGCCATTTTAATAGGTGTGTAATGGTATCTCAACAATGACTTTAATTTACATTCCCACAGTAGCTAATGATGTTGAGCATCTTTTTATGTGTTTACTGGCCATATATGTATCCTCTTTAGCAAAGTGTCTGTTCAAGTCTTTTGCCCATTTTTAAATTGGATTGTTTGTTTACATATTGTTGAGTTCTTTTAATACAATTTTTAATTTTGAAATAGTTTACAAATTACAAGAAATTATGAAAATAGTACAGAGAATTCCTATGTACCCTTCACCTAGATTGCCCCCATGATGATATTTTACATAACCATAGTACATTGTCAAAAACCAGAAAATTGACTCTGGCGTAATACTGTTAACTCAGGTATAGACTTTATTACGATTTCACTAATTTTTGCATGTTCTTTTTCATGTATTGTTCTCTGAAGTTTATTACATGTGTAGATTTGAATACACATCATGAAAATCAGGGTACCAGCCTGTTCCATCACCACAAGTGAACTCCCTTGTGTTACCCTTTGATAGTCACACTCTTTCCTCAACTCTAACTTATGTAGTAACCACTGATCTGTTTTCTATCACTTTAATTCTGTCACCTCAAGAACATCATATAAATGGATGTGGAATATATGATTTGCAAATATTTTCTTCTAATCTGTAGCTTGTCTTTTTGTTTTCTTTAAAAGTCTCTTTCTCAAAGCAAAAGTTTTACTTGTGATGAATCACTCCAAGTGATCATTTTTTTTTTGTAATAGATTGTGCTTTTGGTGTCATGTAAAAGGACTCTTTGCCCAGCCCCAGGTCAAAAAAATTTCTCCCATGTTCCCTTCTAAAAATTTTATAGTTTTACAATTTTGAGTTAATCTCTGCATTAGACATGATTTTAAGGAGAGGTTCATTATTTTTCCATACAGGTGTCTAATTATTCCAACCATTGTGGAAAAGACTGTTTTTGTTCCATTGAATTGCCTTTGAACCTTTGTGAAAGCTCAATTGGTCATGTATGTGTGGACCCATTTCCTCAGTTCTATTCCATAGATCTATATCAATACTATACTGTCTGCTGTCTGCAGTATTGGAGCTCTATAGTAAGGCTTAAAATTGTGTGCTGTGATTTCTTTAATTTTATTTTTCTGTTTCAAAATTGTTTTGGTTATTCTGGATCTTTTTGATTTCCATAGGAATTTTAGGGTCAGCTTGTCTGTATGTACAGAGAAAATCTTGCAGGGATTTTGGTTGCAATCATGTTACACACATAGATCAATTTGGGGAGAATTGACATCTTTACTATATTGAGTCTCCATGTATTTTGAAGCCCTTTTGTTAGGTGCATGCATATTTATAGTTGGTATGCTTTCTTGGTGGATTGACGCTTTTGTCATTATGTAATGTGATACTTCCCTGATAATTCTTTTTGCTCTATAGTCTACATTTTCTGATTTTAATATAGGCACTCCTATATTTTAATATAGGCACTAACACTTGATTAGTGTTCGCATGGTAATTTATTTTCTATAGTTTTGCTTTTAATCTCCACATATGTGTGAATTTCTCAAATTTCCTTTTGTTATGATTTCTAATTTCATTCCATTATGGTCAGAACATCCTTTGTATCATTTCAATCTTTTAAAATTATTTAAAATTGTTTTAGATTTGTGGTCTATCCTGAAGAATGTTCCGTGGACACTTGAGAAGAATGTGCATTCTGCTGTTTTTGGAGGAAGGATTGTATAAATGTTTGTTAGGTCTACTTGGTTTATAATTGTTTGTGTCTTCTGTTTCTCTGCTGATCTTCTGTCTAGTTGTGCTATACAGTATTGAAAGTGGGGTATTGAAGTCTTCAACTATTATTGTTGAATTGTCTTTTTCTTTCTTTTATTCTGTCAGCTTTTGCTCCATGTATTTTGGAGTTCTTAGATTCAGATATGTTTAGAATTGTTACATCTTCCTGATGGATTAACCCTTTACCTTTATGCAATGTCCTTTGTGTCTAGTAACAATTTTTTGATATTGTTATTAGTATAATACTAATATTAGTATAGCCACTCCAGCTCTCTTTCGATTACTGTTTTCATGGTATACCTATATCTTTTTCCATCTGTTTACTTTGAAAATATTTGTGTTTTTTAATCTAAAGGGTGTCTCTTGTAGACAACATATAGTTAGATTATGTTTTTATATCCTACTAATCTCTGCCTTTTAATTAGAGAGTGTAATAAATTTCCATTTAATGTGATTACTAATAAGGTAGGATTTACATCTGTCATTTTACTATTTGTTTTCTATATTTTACATCTTTTCTTGTCCCACTATTCTTCCATTTCTGACTTCTTTTGTTTTAAATATATATATTTTACTATGCCATTTTAATTCCCTTGTCACTTCTTTTGCTATATATTTGTAGTTATTCTCTTAGTTCTTGTCCTATTAACTTCTTTTTTTTTGCTTTTTTCTTAACAGCTTTATTGAGATATAATTTACATACTACACAATTCACCCATTTAAAGTGTACAATTCAGTGCCTTTTCATATATTCACAGTTGCGCATCCATAATAACAGTCAATTTTAGAGTGTTTTCATTACCCCAAAAGAAATCCTGCACCTCCTAGCCATGACCTCCAATGCTGCCATTCCCTCTAGTCCTAGGCAACTACTAATCTACTTTCTGTCTCTATAGATTTGCCTATTCTAGATATTTCTTTTCTTTTTAGTATCCAAGCAAAAGCCCTTTTATTAAATTTTATTTTAAAAAATTTTATTGCAATATAGTTGATTTACAATGTTGTTTTAGTTTCAAGTGTACAGTAAAGTGATTCAGTTATACATATACACATATTCATTTTTTTCAGATTCTTTTCTCATATAGGTTATCACAGAGTTAACTTCTTAATTTATGACAACCTAGTTCAGTTAATACCAACTTAAAATAATATACAAAAACTTTGGTCTGTTCCTCCCTCTTCTTTATGCTATTATTTTCATAAATTATATATTTATACATTGTGTTTCCATAAACACAGATTTATAATGTTTGCTTTATGTCATTGTTTTTTAAATCAAGTAGGAGGAAAAAAGAATTATAAACAAAAATACATTTATACTGTCTTTTATATTTACCTATGGAGTTACCTTTACTGCGGTTCTTTGTTTCTTCATGTAGATCAAAGTCACTGTCTATGTCCTTTCATTTTAGCTTGAAGGATTAGTATTTCTTGTAGTGCAGGTCTGTTAGTGACAAATTCTTTTGGTTTTTGTTTTTCTAGGAATGTTTTAAATTTATCCTTCATTTTTAAAATTGAGGTGAAATTCACATACCATAAAATTAACCATTTTAAAGTGAACAATTCAGTGACAATTAGTACATTAACAATGTTGTACAACCACTGTCTCTATCTACTTTCAAAACATTTTCACACCCCAAAAGAAAACCCTGTAGCCATTAAACAGTTACTCCCAATTTCTCCTTTATTTGAAAGATAGTTTTGCTGGATATAGAATTCTTGGTGTTTTAGTTTTCTTTCTTTCAGCACGTTGAATATGTTAATCCACTGCCTTCTAGCCTCCATGGTTTCTGATTAGAAATCAGCTGCCAATTTGTCGATGATTCCTTGTAAATGAGTCACTTCTTTTCTTTCTTTTTTTTTAATATCTTTATTGGAGTATAATTACTTTACAATTTTGTGTTAGTTTCTGCTGTATAACAAAGTGAATTATTTATACATATACATATATCCCCGTATCTCTTTCCTCTTGCATCTGCCTCCCTCCCACCCTCCCTATCCCAGCACTCTAGGGGGTCACAAAGCACCGAGCTGATCTCCCTGTGCTATGCGGCTGCTTCCCACTAGCTATCTGTTTTACATTTGGTAGTGTGTATATGTCCATGCCACTCTCTCACTTCGTCCCAGCTTACCCTTCCCCTTACCCGTGTCCTCAGATCCATTCTCTATGTCTGCGTCTTTATTCCTGTCCTGCTGCTAGGTTCTTCAGGACAATTTTTTTTCTTTTTTTAGATTCCATATATATGTGTTAGCATATGGTATTTGTTTTTCTCTTTCTGACTTACTTCACTCTGTATGACAGACTCCAGGTCCATCCACCTCACTACACATAACTAAATTTCGTTTCCTCTTATGGCTGAGTAATATTCCATTGTATCTATGTGCCACATCTTCTTTATCCATTCATCTGTCGTTGGACACTTAGGTTGCCTCCATGTCCTGGGTATTGTAAATAGAGCTGCAATGAACACTGTGGTACATGACTCTTTTTGAATTATGGCTTTCTCAGGGTATATGCCCAGTAGTGGGATTGCTGGGTCATATGGTAGTTCTATTTTTAGTTTTTTTTTTTCTGTGATATTTGGGCCTCTCACTGTTGTGGCCTCTCCCATTGCAGAGCACAGGCTCCGTACGTGCAGGCTCAGTGGACATGGCTCACGGGCCCAGCCACCCTGCGGCATGTGGGATCTTCCCAGACTGGGGCACAAACCCATGTCCCCTGCATTGGCAGGCAGACTCTCAACCACTGTGCCACCAGGGAAGCCCTATTTTTACATCTTTATTATTTTTTAAGGTATTTTTAAAACGTATTTATTTTATTTATTTATTTTTGGCTGCATTGGGTCTTTGTTGTTGTGTGTGGGCTTTCTCTAGTTGTGTTGAGCAGGGGTACTCTTCGTTGTGGTGCACGGGCTTCTCATTGCGGTGGCTTTTCTTGTTGCAGAGAATGGGCTCTAGGTGCCCAGGCTTCAGGAATTGTGGCTCATGGGCTCTGGAACGCAGGCTCAGTAGTTGTGGCACACGGGCTTAGTTGCTCCGTGGCATGTGGGATCTCCCTGGACCAGGTCTGGAACCCATGTCCCCTGCATTGGCAGGTGGATTCTTAACCACTGCACCACCAGGGAAACCCTGTATCATCTTTAATTTCTTTCATCAGTAGTCACTTCTTTTCTTGCTGCTTTCAAGGTTATCTCTTTGTATTTATCTTTTGAAAGTTTGATTATGATATATCTTCGTGTGGATCTTTTTGGGTTTTTCTAATTAGAGTTTGTTGAGTTCCTTGGATGTGTAGATTGATGTTTTTCATCATTTGTGGAAAATTTTGGCCAGTATTTCTTCCAATATTCTTTCTGCTCCTTTCTCTCTCTTCTTTCCTTCTGTGACACCCATTGTGTGTATGTTGTTTTATTTGATGGTGTCCCACAAGTCACTGAGGCTCTGTTCATTTCTTTTTTCATTCTTTTTTTCTTTCTGTTCTCCAAATGAATAATCTCCATTGATGTATCTTCAAGTTCACTCATTCTTTTGCCTGCTGAAGTTTGCTCTTGAGCCACTCTAGTGATATTTCAATTTAATTATTTTATTTTTTTAACTCCAGAGTTTCTATTTAGTTTTAAAAAATACTTTCTTTTTATTAATATTCTCTTTAGGTTGAGACAATAATTCTCATGCATTCTTTTTGTTCTGTAGATGCAGTTTCTTTTAACTCTTTGAACGTATTTAAAATGACTGATTCAAAATCTTTGTCCAGTAAGTCCAATGACTATGTTTCCTCAGTGTGTTTCTATTGATTGCTTTCTTTCCCTTCTGTATGGGCCACAATTTTCTTATTTCCTTTCATGTCTTGTTATTATTTTTGTTAAAAACCAAATATTTTAAATAATACAATGTGGGAACTCTGGACATCAGATTCTACCCCCTTCCCAATGTTTGCTGGTTTTGCTACTTGTTTTATTCGTATTTGTTTGTTTAGAGAGTTTTATGAAGTAATTTCCTAAGTCTGTGTTCTTTGCTGTGTGTGGCCACTGAAGTTTCTGTTTTGTTAGCTTAGTGTTCAGCTAATGATTGGACTGAGATTTCCTTAAATGCCTGGAACAATCAATATTTCCAGTCTTTGCTGTGGCTCTTTGTGTGTGTTGGGCCATGCCTTCAGCACTCGGTCAAGCAGTGGACAATTCTGCTTGAGCCATCACTTGCTGCTTGCACAGAACCTCAAAGTCAACTGTAAGTGAGATCTTAGTGCCTTCCCAGGTCTTTCTTGAGCATAACCACAGTCCAGCATATGTGCATAACCATCTGTATTCCCAGGAATATGTCCAATAGTTTAAAAGCCCCTATGGATATGACTTCGCCAGGTTTTTCTGCTAAGCTATAGTCTGTTCTTTGCTGTAGCTGTTATCTACAACCTCAGGCAGTCACAAACTTAAAATACTTGTCGGTAATTTTCTTTGAAAAACACCCTGTCCCACCCCACACAGGGAAAATGCTTTTTGTACTAGGCGTATTCCAAATCAGGTCTGATAGAGAGAGCCTTTAATTTGGGTCTTCCAGGGAATCTCCAGACGGGTCAGTTCATGACAATTCTTCAGGACTGAGGCTTTGAGAGATCTTAAATTCCATTTTGCTCCTTTAGGAATTCAAGCTGTTACTTTTTAAGGCTACTGCCAAGCTGGAGAACAGGAGATAGTTTTAGACAATTAAAAACTTCTCAAAATTCATTGTTCTCACCACGATACAGCCATTAAAAAAAAAAAAATGCTCTTTGGATTGCTCCAAGCCTTTGGTTAATTTCCATTATTTTGATTCTCACATTTTTGCCAGTTTTTTATTGATTTTATGGAGGAACAAATTTTCAGAAGTCCTTACTGTGCCATTTTTGCTAACGTTACTCTCTATTCTTTTACTTTTTAATGTAGCTATATCATCATATCTGAAATGGATCTCTTGTAGACAGCTTAGTTTACAATCTCTATCTTTTAATTGGTTGTTATACCATTTACATTTAATGTCATTATTGATATATTTGGATTTAAAGCCTATCAATTTATTGTTTTCTGTTTTTTCCCTTCTGTTTCTCATTCATTTTCTGTTTTCCTTTGGCTTATTTGAACATTTTTTATTTTTCCATTTTACTTTATTTTTTACTATATGTCTTTGTATAGTTTGTTTTTTTTTTAGTGGTTGCTCTAGGGATTACAATACGCACACTTCACTTTTCACAGTCTTTTTACAATCCATAGTTTACCACCCTAAGCTGAATGCAGAAATCTTCCACTGTGTAGACCCCTTTTTACTCCCTTTTATCTTGTATTGTTTTATCCAAATATATTGAAAATCCTGACAGACAGTGCTATAATGGTTGCTTTTAACTGTGATGCATATTTTAAAGAACTCAAGAGGAGAAAAATAGTCTATTTTATTTATCTGGATATTCATTATTTCTGCTTCTCTTCCTTCAGTTTTGATTTTCCAGTTTTCCTTCTGGTATCATTTCCCTTCTCTACAAAGAATTTCCTTTATAGCAGTTCAGTGGCTTTGAATTCTCATAGTTTTCCATCACCTGAGAATGTTTTTATTTCATCTTCAGTTCTTTTCAGCTGTTTAAAAATGTGCTGCTTTTTTCTTACTTACCTCCGTGGTTTCACATGAGAAATCCACAGTCATTCCAACTGTTATTGCATTGTAAGCAATATGTTATTTTTCTCTGGCCACTTTCAAGATTTTTTTCTTTTTCTTTAGTCATCAGCATTTTGATTATTATGTGTCTGGGTATAGATTTCTTTGGCTTTATCCAGTTTGAAATTTTCTGAGCTCCTTCAACCTGTAGATTTATGTCTTTTTCAAAATTTGGGGAAATTTCTGCCTCTATTTCTTTAAATATGTTTTTCTGTACCATAATCTTCCTTTTCTTTTTGGACTCTGATGGTACAAATATTAGACTTTGTGCTGTTATCTCTCAGATCCATAACCCTCTGTTCATTTTCTTTTTTCAATCTTTTTCCTCTCTGTTACTGTGATTGGAGAACTTATATTGTTTTATCTTTGTCATCTCCATTCTGCTATTGAATGCACCTAGTGAGGTTTTTTTGTTTGTTTGGGTTTTTTTTTTTTAATAGATTTTATTTATTTATTTATGGCTGCATTGGGTCTTTGTTGCTGCACACGGGCTTTCTCCAGCTGCGGTGAGTGGGGGCTACTCTTTGTTGCGGTGTGCGGGCTTCTCCTTGCGGTGGCTTCTCTTGTTGCGGAGCGTGGGCTTCAGGCACGTGGGCTTCAGTAGTTGTGGCACGCAGACTCAGTAGTTGTGGCTCGTGGGCTCTAGAGTGCAGGTTCAATAGTAGTGGCGCACGGGCTTAGTTGGTCCATGGCATGTGGGATCTTCCCAGACTAGCGATCAAACCCGGGTCTCCTGCATTGGCAGGTGGATTCTTAACCACTGTGCCACCAAGGAAGCCCCTCTATTTGGTCTTATTTATAGCTTCTGTTTCTTTGCAGAAACATACTATCTTTCCATTCCTTTCAAGAGTGTTTACCCTTATTTACTGCAGCATTTTTATAACTGCTTTAATATCTTTGTCTGATAACTATCATCTGTGTTATCTCAGTGTTGGCAACTATAGATCATCTTTGCCCATGTGAGTCGAATTTTGTTTTATTTTAGTTCTTTGTATGCCAAGTAATTTTGGATCATATCCTGGACATTTTGTATATTATACTATGAGACTCTGGATCTTGTTTATATCCTATGGTAATTAGGTTAATTGTATCTTCTAAATATGTTTGAATGTTTGGCATGTGTTACTTATGCATGTCCTTTAGGAAGGTAAAAATCCATAGTCTCTGCAATGTATAGTTACCTGTTTACTGGGTCAAGTGATGCCAATTCAAAGATGAAGTTTAAATCAGGTCAAAGCAATCTATTTCAGTAAAATGATTTTGAGTGGTGTGATAATTGTAGAATTATGACAATATTTTTTTAATATGAGTGTCTTTCTGGCAAACACAAAATTCCAGGGTCATAAATTACTATCATTTTTTGAAATTTTCATCACCATGCAACAGATGTTTCTTGGGCATCTGCTCACTGTTTGTCTGGCACAATTTTCAGGTCCATCGTGGATATAAAGATGAATAATACCTACACTGAGAGAGGCAGATATTATTACCTTTGTTATGTAGGTGGGGGATCTGAGGCACAGAGAGTTAGCTCATCCTGTAAGTGGTAGAACTAGGCCTTGGTCTTAGGTTTTCTGACTCTAAATTATTTGTGTCTCTATAGCCCCGGGTTGTCTCTATTAAGTACATAATCTAGAAAAAAGGAAGGAAATGCTTCAACAGAGATATAAAGTAACTACCCATTCCACTACAATTTGAACAGAACCATCAATGTGCTAATATTCCCAAATGGTCGATACAATTGACTATATAAGGATTGTAACGTTGCTCTTCACTTACTTGGGCCACTTAAGAATGCCCCAGGATTATACAGAAATTCAAAATATGGATAACTGGCTATAGATTTAACCAAAATTCTTTTTTCTTTCTTATAAAGTCAGAAAGCTTATAAAGCATTGTAGTACACGTGTTGCTAGCTGGCAATAATTAGTGTACATTTGTATTTCCAAAATAAGCTATTTTGAGGTTATCCTTGGTCATTAACTTACCCTCAATTTTAGTTATTATGTGTTGAAAAATACAATTTTATCAAAAATGTTGCTATGTAGATGTGTGGCTAAAAAGATCACTTTGCATACACTTGGAAACTTTCCTCCTTTGGTTTTTAGGCAGAATCCTTTTTGCAGGACCTAAAAAATTTGTTGAGATTTTACTGCGTGCTGGCTATTGGACTAACTTCCTGGTGTACTTTCTCAGTCATAACTTTGACCACAGTCATTTTGAGACTCTATTGCCAGAGTACCTAATCACATTTCTGTACTATCTCCCCCCTACCAGCTAGTTATTCTGTGTCTCTTTTGCTCAGCCAGACATCATTACCCTCTTTGCTGCTAGCTGAGGACTGCTGGTATATTCTTTCTGTGAGAGAAAGTATGTAAGAGTATGGTTCAAGCTAGGTGCCTCAATTAATGGTTTTTTGTATGGATTTCTCCCATTTACTCCACCCAAACACATGACCCCACTGCCTGCTCTGACTTCTGATGTCTGTGTATTTCTTTATCTCTGTCTTACTTCTTTGGCTTCCTGACCTTTTAATTGTGCCAGCTACTAGTATGGTCTTAGAAAACTTCCCAGTCCCACAACTCATCTGGTGGCCCCAGTTTTACTGTCACTCAAAAGCCCTAGCATGATATTTTATGGAAAACAAGGCATCCTATTTCTGATTACTTCACACAAGCTTGAAATGCCTGCTTCTGTTATCCCGAGCTAAACTCGCAGCATCTGATGTTATGATCAGTAAATACTGAACTAATTTGCAAGAAAAAATGCATTAGCAGCACTACTGGAAAATCAAGTGAAAACTGACTGTATAAAATATACGTCTTATGCTGCCCTTTGCATTCTTGTTACAACTTCCCTTTTTGTCCTTAGAGTTGGGACACTTGTTTCTCTTCAGTTAGATATATTATTATGGTGACACTGGTAACAAACATGGCTTGAAGAAGTGAGGTTTCCATGTTTTATTTCTAAGCATTTCCTGAGCAGGCATTTAAGTTGTCATTGGCTACTCACTCTGTAGATGGGATTATACAGTTCTGTTGTGGTTAGCTGTATGGCCCAAACTTGATTTCTCAGTGACCAGAGAGACAGTGAAGAAAATAACTGATGCTTAGATTGGAGTAGAAGGACTGTAGCCTGATGGGAGTAATCGTAAAAGTAGATTTTAGAACCATCTTGATCATGGTTTGAATACAAACTCTCCAACATGTGTGACTTTGAACAAGTTTACTTAAGCTCACTGAACCATTTTTTCGTATTAAAATGGAGATAACAATCTAATAGGATTGTTATGAGGATCAAATGAGATATGTATATGTACATTTAGTACATTTGTCATTGTGCCTGCCACTGATGTACAGAGAGGCTAAGTAACTTGCCCAAGATCACACTGCTGGTAGGTTGCAGAGTCTACCCTTTGGCCCAAGTCAGTTTAGTTCCAAAGACTTATGCTCTTTTTACTCCTTTTTTTTTTTCACTAGCAATAGGGCATGTGAGCTGTTATTACTTAGAAACATGGGCGTTCAGGACTGGAAGGAATTCAGACATCATCTATTATGCCACTGATCAGATATTTGAATTCCCTTCACAACATATTTCACAAAAGCCCTCTCAAGATTTCATCATGCTTCTCGTGACCACCTTTACTTTATCTGTAATTTACCTAATCTGTGTTGAGCTTATACTCTTCAGCAAAAAAAAAAAAAACCCTGTTGTCAAATAAAGTGCCTAACCATGTTTGTGTACTGTTGGAGAGGCACAGTAGAAGGGAAGGGGCTATCAGAAAGATATGCAAGCAGAACAGGGACATAGTTTAATGAGGAGAAACCCCTGCCTACTTCAGTGTTGGTAGCAAGTTTTGAAAAACCCATCGGTAGAGAAAATCACCAAGGCAGTCTCTGTTCCAGCATTCCTGGGAACTGATTTTATCATAGTGTGACATGATATAGGGTTGGGGTCGTGGTGCACCAGTTTTCAAAAGAACTGCTTTGACCTGGACCCAGCTCCGTTTTTTGCTGAAATAATCTGCCCAGGTTCCCATGGGGATTGGGCAGCCTTTTGATGCCATAATGGAGATAGCTATGACTTTACAACTTACCCAGTAGATATGGCCTAACCACTCTGTTGAGCTGGTTAAGTTGTTTGGGTAATTTGCTTTTTAGTTTCCTGTAACATGATTATATTCTGGGGGGCAACCAGTCTATTTCACTCTTCATTACCTATTGTTCAATACCAACATCTAAGGAATTCAGGATGTTTGGTTCTAGAGTCCTGGTTTAAATCCTCATTGTTGGGATTACACAGCTGAATCAGTGCTCTGAGATCTAGTAGTTAGACTAACTCTGGAGATGCCCAGCTGCTTTAGACCAAGGTGGGAAGGGAGGTCCTCCATTCTCAGCTCATTTCAATTCCATATCTTGGGGAGGATGCTACTCTGTCTTGTTTGAAGTCGTAATTTTAAACCACTTGGAATAATATTCTCCTTTGCTTTAATGATATACATCCCTGTGCATGCTCTTCAGTAATTGAAAGGGATATCGGACAAATCTGGTCTGTCTAGCTTTGACTTATGCTGTCCTTATCTTGGCCTTTGTGTCATTAAGAAAAAAATTGGTATTGATCTTGGACCATACCACTACATTGTGCTGTAATTTTTCTTCCTTGCTAGTGGAATATAAATCGATAAAAGGCAGCTGCTTTAGACGAGGGCCAGATATGGTGCTGTCAGTTATATATTGTAAATCCAATGATAGCTGATCAAATCAGTGCCTCTCCTGTTCCAAACTTGACATGATTGAATTGTCGATAAAAAAGATTTTACAGTAAGGGAAGGAGAGCTGACAGTGTAAATGTCTGAAAACCCAATGAAGTTCAATATAAAATGAAACAATGAGCTAGGATATCATTTTATAATTTCCAATGGGAAAAAATATTTAGTGAATCACAGCTGAAATTGGGGATGATAACAGGAG
>NW_020173382.1:914428-921461 GCF_003031525.2 Neophocaena asiaeorientalis asiaeorientalis
CAGATGCAAATTTTAGGAATTATGCATCATACTCACTGACTTGTTTATTTACAGAAATGGTTCAAATACTCTCCACCTTCTCCCTCTTCCATGCACATATTTTCTAGCGCTAATACCCGGTTGCCAGGGGAAAAATAAGCATTTCCTTCCCCAGGAGTCCTGCTGACTTCTAATATGTGATTCAGGAGCAGACTGATAGAACTTAACCCTACATTCTTTTTTTTTTAAGAAATTAAGGAAGTTGAATAAACATATTATACAATATCTGAGGGCCCCCCTCCTTTTCTTTCATTGTTTACCATTTTATTTATTTTTTAAATGTTTTAATTTATTTTTTTTTAATTGAGGTATAGTTGTTTTACAATGTTGTGTTAGTTTCTACCATACAGCAAAGTGAAGTAGAGTTCCCTGTGTAACCCTACATTCTTAAAGTCAACCAGTAGAGCTCTAGTTTCACTTAATAGCTCCCTAGAAGTAGTAAATTTGTTTGTTTGTTTGTTTAGGAAAAACTATAAATAAGAAGCTCAGAGAGCTACACCTCTCTTGGTATGTGGCACATCAAACTTAGTTTAGGAAACTAAGATCTTACCCCTTGAAACTTGAAGAAATCCTCCCAGTTTTTCAAGAGACCTGATTAATCTATTTGCAAATGTAAGAGCATGGCACTTATTTGTATGTTGAGAAGCATATGCTGGGAGAGACCAGGCTGGGAACTGATAAGAGGATGCTGTTTCATTTAAATGCTGCCAGCGGCATGTTTGCATGACATTTTTGCCTCCATAGTTGTTCTAAATGCATGGGACCTGATTAGCGAAGAACTGACTTCTGAGAGATGCTCGACTTCCAAATTTTCAGCTTGAAAACTGTATTCCGAGTCTGTTGGAATATTTTTTAGAGGGCTCACGTTCCAGTTTTTCTAATGATGACAGAGTTAACATAAACTGTAGCAACCATCACTACCACTGCAACAAACTGGTGTTCTTGTGTCATCACGAGGCACCTTATTGGAGAGGAGATTAATCACCACTGTGCATCTTGGGAAGTAGCACTTTGACCTGGAGTAGGAGAGTCTTCTTTCCTGATTTTAACTCGAGACAATTCAAATGGAATTTAAAATGATTCTCTTCCTCTTGTTGAGGCACATTATACCACTAACCATCCTCTTTCTCCTTCTGTGATATGCTCATCTCCATGGGCTTCTCTAATATTTCTCTTTTTCGAAACTTCTCAAGGCTTGATCTTTGTCTCAGTCAACCAATTTCTTTCTTCTGTTTTTCTCAGCTTGTGATCATGGCTACCGTTTGCTAAGAGCGATTTCTAAGCTAGGGACTGTGCTGTTCAAAGTACACGTATTATTTCATTTGATATTCACAAAATCTCCATAAAAATCAACCAACTGAACCTGTATAGAGGACAAAAGAGGGTCAAGGATATTCTAGATTCTTGGTTAGTACCCAATTTTACTGGACAGGGAAAAGAGTAGGAACCAAACAAAGAAATGGAAAAGTAGTGATTGGAGAGGAAGGTGGGAACCAGAAAGGGCAGGATCCTGGAAGTCAAGAGAAGTCTGTGATACCCACTATCTCTTGAAGTCAAGAGATACCCACCGTGCATAAGACTCCCCAATCTGTATGTCTTCATCCTCAGTTTATTACTCATGGTTTGTGCCAAAGGTACTGTGGGTGGGTTTTGAAGAGTCACTGGCCCTCTGAAATGTGAAGCAGAATTTCAGGTATGCGCATGTGTACATTTTCTGGGGAATGGATTGGCAGATTTCTTCCGGGAGTCATACACAAAACAAAGGTACATCTTCAAGCTCATACCATCAGCTTTCCACTGGACATTTTCCATTGTCCCCTCAAAGTCAACATGGCTAAAATTTAATTTAGCCTTTGTACCACCTCCCTGCAAACTAATTACTCATCTTACCCCTCCCTCACTTTCGCTAGTGCCATTAGTCTTCTCCGCGGCATCTTTTGCTTTCCCCTACACATCCAGTACGTCACCACTGCCTCTAGGATTTATCCTTTCTCTGTTCTTAACTTTCACTACCTTCTCTTGGGACCTTTTCTCCTAGTTGACTGAATTATTGAGGTTACTCTTAACCAGTATCGTTGCTTTCTAACCCTCTCTGGTTTACAGTGATGCTAGGTTTATTTTTTGGAAATGACCCTCATCACATAGAGCGTGGTAGGTTAAGAGCACGGTGTTTATATCTGGGTTACAATTCTGATCTTACCTTTTATTTGCTGTGTCACCCTATTCAAGTTGTTTAGTGTTTCTGATCTTCATTTTCCCCTTAAGAAAATCGGGGTAATGCTAGTACTACCTCCTGGGTTTATTGTGAGTACTCAGTGAGATAATCCACGAAAGGAGCTTAGCAGAGTACTAACACACTGTGCACTTTCAGGAGAGAGCTATGATTTTCTATCAAAGAACGTAAATCGTCTCCCTTATGCTTACCTCACAGCACGTAAAATCTTCTGTCTGATTTTTCAGACCTAGCAGAAACTGGTCCTCACTGTTACCTCTCCAACCTTACCTTACTCCCAGAAGACATGTACAGCAAGGCTCTCTCTCCTAAATATGTGCTCACAATGCATACCTCAGTCCCACCTCTGAATGTTTACTCATGCTGTTTCCTCATCCTAGAATGTTTGAGCCCATTCGTTCATTCTTCCTTCAAGCCGCAGCTGCTGAACTTTCCCTGGTCGCAGTCCCCCGAGGTTCTCAACATTTTGTAATTTCTCTTGTACTTTCAAATTGTCCATACCGCCCAATTAGTACCTTATAATACACTGTTTTGCATGGTTTGTGCTTTACTTATGAGTTTATAGTGTTGCAAAATATGAAGCTGTTCACTTTCTTATTGCTTGTTCAGTGCTCATTCCATGTTTCTATGTTTTGTTTTGTTTTGTTTTGTTTTTATTCAGTCCAAGCACCTTGTGGACAGGGATCAGGTTTTTTTTCTTTGCGGTGCGCAGGCCTCTCACTGCTGTGGCCTCCCCTGTTGCGGAGCACAGGCTCCGGACGCGCAGGCTCAGCGGCCATGGCTCACGGGCCCAGCCGCTCCGCGGCATGTGGGATCTTCCCGGACCGGGGCACGAACCCGCGTCCCCTGCATCGGCAGGCGGACTCTCAACCACTGCGCCACCAGGGATCAGGTTTTGCCATTATTCTCTGTTCCATGACTTGCAACAGTTTCTTGGTAATGACTTGCTGTATTTCTTGGTTTATTTGGTTGTTTTATCAAACTATCAAAGTTTGGATGCAGAAGACATGTTATTAAAAACTTGCTGCCATGACTTATTTTTTATGAACTCAGGTATTTGGAGACTTGGAATGTAAAGCCAAGGTGGGTGGCTGGGGGAAAGCTGGGCGCCTCCTTTCTCTCATTTCTGGAAATGTTTGGTTAAGCAAGAACATTAGGCTGGGTGAACTCTCTAAGTCCTCTGATCTCCTAGGACTCTGGGATTCTGATAAAACTAAGAATCTGCTCAGAAGACCTTTCTCGGCTTTACTCTCAGCCTTTGCCCTGGCTTAGCTCTGTTTTTTTTTTGTTGTTTGTTTGTTTGTTTGCAGTACGTGGGCCTCTCACTGTTGTGGCCTCTCCCGTTGCGGAGCACAGGCTCTGGACGCGCAGGCTCAGCGGCCATGGCTCACGGGCCCAGCCGCTCCGCGGCACGTGGGATCTTCCCGGACCGGGGCACGAACCCGTGTCCCCTGCATCGGCAGGCGGACTCTCAACCACTGCGCCACCAGGGAAGCCCCTTGCTCTGGTTTTGACAAAATGTAGCATCTCAAACAAGGCTTACGTGCTGTCCTTTAATTGAAACTGTTTGTCTCTCCTAGTGAGCAGACAAGCCTCAGTTGAGGAAACCACATCAGCAGATTTCAGTCCAGGGTGGGGAACTGTTTCTGACAAGGAGCCCCACAAAGTATGTGTGCTTCAGAGAAAAGGGAAAACTGAGTAAACAAATACTCCCTTTGCTGAAGGAGGATGTGGGTTGAAAATCATATTATAGAGGAGGTATCCCGGAGTGTCCTGGGTAACCAGCCAAAAATTTGATCTGGTTTCTCTTAGCATGGGGTAACTCACCACGCCAACTGACATATTTCTCCAGTGACCTCTGCATCCGAAAATGTCCGCTAAAAGCACAGCTGTCAGTTCTCCATGCTCCAAGCCTCACTGTTTGCCCTAACAGCCTGCAAGATGCCATTGTGCAGATATTTCTTCAGCATTTCTTGACACAGGGGCATATTCGGCTCCTTTACATCTCTGACAGTTGTGCAATTGAATCCCTCCCTGCCTGGAGATCGGGAGTGGCTTTTATATGTTGCAGGCCCTCGGTGCTGGGGAAGCCTGGGCATTGTTCTAGCAGCACCTTACTGCTGCTCATCCACTATATTTCTACCCAGTGCCCAGATCTGCGTCGACAATAAGTTGCAGGTTGTTTTCTCAGGGTGTTCTAGGGAGCAGAGTGGAAAGAAGAAACATTGGCATGTCCTCCAGAATTTTAACGAACCAGAGAGCCGTCTGCTGATGGGTGCTCCGTGCACCACTAGCTCCAAACCCTCACTAATTATACAAGCTCATCAGGAATGTCACCTGGTGTTCTTCCATTTAATGGGTGGTTGTGCAACACACTTCTTTCATTCTTCTTCAGAATTATTGACATAATATTGACGTTCACGGGCAGGTTGGTTTTCTAATGATGGTCAGAGAATCAGAGTTGTTTTTTTTTTTTTTTTCCTGACTTTACCTATCCTTTCAGAAAACCTGAGAGTGTTATTAATACTTAATGCTGCATATAGAGTTTCCACCAATAATACTTTCCCCAGAGGTTAGTCCTCAGAATATGTAGGACAGGGTAATTAGGTCTATTGATCTTTGCTACAGCCAGTGTTATCGGAATGGCGATCAAGTTTATAAGTAAGACGTGGATATTCATTTTAGTTAAGGAGCTACGACAGCTCTTGTTTCTTGAACATTCTTTACCCCAACAGAGGCATTGCTAAGCGGCTCTCAGGAGGTCCTGCAGAGCTGAAATCTCTCTTCTCTAGGACTGGTATCTGGGGCCAGAATGAATATGCTACACCAAGAATGGGAGAACCTTGAACTTAAATAGATTTGGCCCATGGGGCGAGTTTCGTAAAGTCGAAAACTCTCTTAAGGAGCACCTGTCCCCGCCATTTAAGCTGACAAGTGAGTTCTCTGAAAGAGAATTTCTCAGGTAAAGTGTTCAGCATTGAACCCTTCTCAGGAGACCCTTCTTTCACTTCACCGACCTTCGGAGTGGGGCAGGTAATAGCTTAGCTCATAGCTGGAGATGTCTTAAGCAGGTGGCTTTGACAATGGTATTGGAACTTAGAGAGGTACATAAACATCTACGATTGTTTCCTGGATTGTCTGGTGTGTGATTCCTAGTGTCAAAGAATATGAGCTCGCTGAGCCAGAGAGTGGCACACAGGGAGCCAGGACACCTTGTGTTTTTTGCTTACGGTAGCCACCCTGTGCTCCTTTCTCTTTGGTTTCTCAAGGGAGGATTGTTTTAAGAAAATGGAAGCTCAGATGTTCAGAGGCAGTAGGTTCAGGCATTTGGCTGGCAGGAGATGTGGCGGGGGGAGGATGGAGACTAAACTACCAGGCAGGCATATACTGACTGGGCAGGAGTCCAATTACAAGAGAAATGGTCTACCAAAACCTGAGTCAGGTCCCAGGCGGCAAGATCAATTCAAAGTCAAGCTAGGAAGATCTAGACTGAGGTCTCTTCATATCTCCTTGACCCCCGTGCCCACCCTCCACCCCCAGTTTCCCATAGGGCTTATGGAAATCATGGCCACTGCTTTCCACACACATCAGTATATCTATATACATAGTCTGAGTCAGCTATATCAAGATCCAATATCATTTGAGTTTAAATATTAACAGCATTTTGTTTCTCAGATGGCTTTGTAATTAAAAAAAAAAGTAGCTCCTTCTGCCTAGAATGGTAGTTTTTGAGATTAGACGTGTCGGCCAGGTACCTCTTCACCAGCAGTATCTAAGATGAAGTCCATTAGACACTCATACGTATGTTTCTAGCTTGAAAAAACAAGCAAAATATTCAGATTCCAATGAAAGTTCAGTAAGGTTTAATCCAAATATCATGAATATTTGTCGAAATTTTGTTCTATTTCATTAGTTTAGATATGGCTTTGGGTTTTTACAATAGCTTATGGTAGACTTTTTTAATCCCAGAAAAAGGAAGACTTAGGATCTTTCATCACTATTTCCAACAAAATCTCTTTTCCCTTATCTGATTTTTAAACTAAAACCTTTATGTATGACATACATGTTTAACTAGGTTTAGGTACTTGTTGAAGGATTTCTTTTAAGTAGTCTCAATAATAAAGAAGTTATTTAAGCCTGAAATTCTCAAGACAAGTTTAAACTAGTACCCTGAACTCTGTGATTATTTAGGTGAGAATTGTTTGTGGATACCCAAGGGCAGACTTCGACCTATGTGGGCAGCTGTTGATTTTTATGACTTCAAAATGGCTAATTTTTAGCATTAGACCCTTTTCTCTCAATTTAACTTATGTGCCTTGACCAACACTGTATATAAATGATGTCTGATGATAAAAGGGAGTGAGTCACACTTAAGCAGCAACATCAGTGCCCATTAAGCAGAATATAAATAACCATTTCTAAACATGCAGTAGAAATTTCAAATGGTCCCATGGGCAATTAGGGAACTAGAATTATCAGCTGGGGACTAGAATTGTTAGTTTTGGTAGGTATGACAATGCATTTAGTGATTATGCAGGAAAACGTTTTGTTTTTTAAAGAGATTTATAATGACGTATTTTGGGATAAAATGTCATGATATCTACGCTTTAAAATACTTCAGCAAATAAAGTATACCCAAAGCAAAACATAAATAAATAAATAAAATGGTCCCACGTGAGCTGAATTATGTAGGAGAATTGCCTATGCAGTTATTCTAAAACAAACAAACAAAAAACCCCTCAGTAATTTCACTTTGGAGAG
>NW_020173382.1:921581-944108 GCF_003031525.2 Neophocaena asiaeorientalis asiaeorientalis
ACTGTAATTAGCTAGAGCTGTGTGCCAAAGTACAAAGCTTACGTTTAAAAATGACTCAGAGAGAGAATGACAACGTAAATTATTGTCCAAAAAGGGAAACTTTTGAGAAGGAAAGAAGGGCTATAAACAATCAACAGGTTGGTTGATCTAAAAGGTGTAAACTGAGACGTTAGCAGGTTAATCAGGGTGTATGGTCACCTTATTCACAGGGAAGACTAGGATGTTAAGGTGTAAGAGGCTTTTTTTTTTTTTTGCGGTACGCGGGCCTCTCACTGTTGTGGCCTCTCCCGTTGCTGAGCACAGGCTCCACAAACGCGCAGGCTCAGCGGCCATGGCTCACGGGCCCAGATGATCCGCGGCATGTGGGATATTCCCGGCCCGGGACACGAACCCGTATTACCCTGCATCGGCAGGCGGACTCTCAACCACTGCGCCACCAGAGAAGCCCCGGTGTAAGAGGCTTTAGAAAGCATCTAGCCTACACCTTTTCACAGAGGAAACTGAGACTCTGAACCCACAATGGCTGGTTCTAATCCAGGTCTTCTAGCTCCCAGCCCAGGCTTCTTTTAGTTACTCCCCCTGCCTCACCACTCTACCAAGATGGAAGGACAGACAGCATTGAGCCATCTCATTCTCATAGTTTTTTTTTTCCCCCTCTCTAACAGCTAGCGTTTTAGATGTGAAACTTCTCAAACGTGAGACTCACCAGCCCCTCTTCCCTCCAAATCAGTGCTTCACAGCTAATCAAATGCACTGATTCTTGTTGAACCTTCAGTGCAAATTCATTGTGGTCTTTCTCTCACTTTCTTGTAGTTTAGTTCGGATGATAAGTCCCAAAACCTAATCCAATTAGATGTTATAGAAACATTTGGATAGTTTAAGTTCAAAAATATTTTTCTTTTGAAAATGGAACCAAGTGAATCCTTAACGGATTTCAAGGCATACTTTTCAGACTAGCTAAGGTTGGGCAATGGAGTACAGTTTTTCCTGAGATAGTGAACTTGAACTTTTGCATCTGGGTGAGAGGTGAGAATGAGTAAGACTCTTAGCTGTGGCTGACATGTTTGAAACTGAACAAAATGTAACTGAAAGAAATGGGCCAGAAACTGGGATTAAGGTTATAAATGTAAAACTCATTGTCTCCTCTGGCTTTTATCCTGGGTGTATTCTTTCATCCCTGTTCACACACTAGATTCATTTTCCCTGGTGATAGATAGGCAGTGCAATGATAACCTCATTAATGAAGAGGATGGGCTCCAACAATACACTTTGTTGTCAGAAACTTCATTACCACTGGTAGAGATGACAGAGAAAATGTACGGATGAGTTTAAGGATACATGAAAAAAAGATATAGAATAAAAATATTGTCAGATCATAATAGAAATCTGGATGTGACTGATCTAAGGCCCTCAGCGTTGATATCAATATCTCACTCCCCTTTTATGTATAGCTCAGTAATCATTTGTTGACTGAATAGCATTGGTAGCTGCCACCACTGATTCTCCAAGCTAATTTGAGTCCCTCCTTTCATTTGTCTAATGACTCTGAGTAGGAAGCAGTAACAACATTGGCATTTGTTTTACCAGGGACTGTACATTTGGATGACAAGGATCAACTAAGGCTAGCAAGCTGGGAAGCTGTAACCCACCATACGTGGACTGGCCCGGGATGGAATATGAGGGTGTCTCTAGCTCCTTCTCACCATCCTCCCTCTTTTTTTCCTTCCTGGTTGGCACTTTCAAACAAGTGAATTGATCACCTTGGGACCTCCTCTCTCATCCACATAAACCTCTGGATATCCAGGCAGGGTAGCCGTTTGGCTTCACAAGTTACAAAGTTTAACAAATGAATAAAGAGGCGCTCCAACATAACGAACTTCATTGTAAGTGAACGTCCTAGAAAGTTTGATGGTAGAGGCATATAAAATTGTGTAAGTATTGCTGTGGGTTAGTCATTTATTTCCTTGAGTCATTTGTTTGTGCATTTGTTGGTCCTTCCCACCACCTTATGTCTCCTCATACGCCTCTCACATACTTTAGAGAATTGACATTTCTCTTCTTGGCCCTCATATTGGTTCACTTTCTAACTTTACTCTTATATGCTTGCAGTTTTTCTTCATCTTCTGTCTCTTCTCCACATCACTGACCTTGTTTAAATTAAGGGAACAAGGATTTAAATAGGAAAAAGAGAATAACCTGAAAGATAGAGTTAAAAACTAACTTTTCTAATGCATTCAGAACATACCTCCATCTAAATATATCGCCTTTGTTTGTATTTGGGAATACGTGAAGCCAAGAACTCTCTTTTTTTTTTTTTTTTTTTTTTTATAAAAGAACTATCTTTTTATTGAGTATGAAGTTTCATTTTGTGTGTTATGCATCTTTGTGTGTGGGAGGATATGTAGGAATACAGTCAGAACTGTAGATGGTGGTATTATAAATTTGCAAAGTTAGAACAGGTATTTGGTTGTCTTCTGGTTTTACAATACTTATTGTGTGAGAGGTTCTTTAAATATATTATCTCATTTAATTCTGACAACAATTCTGTTAATGGAGTCTTTCCTGTCGTCTCACAGCTAGTAAGTGTTAGAACCACAATTGGAATGCAGATTTCTCTGGCTCCAAAGCCCCAGTCTCTTTCCATTATATTATATTATACTGCTTCCAAGCATAAATGATTCTGGGTTTTTCTACTTCCTGATATTATAGCACATAAGGACCAGGCATATTTCCCCACTGACCTCTGTGTTCTTACATTCAATTTCTTTATATCCCAAAGTCTGTAATTTTTTTTATTTACAAAGCATTCTAAGCTTTGATTTGTATTTTGGAATTGGACCACCCTTCCCCCATTTTCTTTCCCCAACACATATGGATTACTTTGAAAAATCAAACTGTCATTTGACACTAAGAAGGAAAGGCAGAGCATGTTAAATGTCTCCTTGTCATGAGGGTATGTTTTTCATTAAGCTCGCTGCCTTTCTTGTAGGGAACAACCCTGTGGGGCTGGGCTTATGTTTAATTTTGTTTTATGCGGACATGGTCTCCTCCCTATTCTCAGCGTCCTTTCATGATTGCTTCATAGTAGTGTAGCCAAGTCATGCCAATGGCATTGTAGTGCTTTGGCCTTCAGCACTCAGCTGGTATTGTAAACAGAGTTATTTTCTGTCTGTTCTGCACTAAGCACCAGATATTCATCCTTCACCTGCATAGTCATTCACTTTCCTTAAGTCCAAAGGATCAGGTTGTGCATTTACCGCATATAACCAGGTATTAAACATAGTGTACCCCTTTCCAGGATACGCTTCTTAAAATTTTAGGTTGTACCACATAAAATAGCTGATACTTGACTGTTTTTAATCTGAAAAAATGGCAATTTGGTATGATTCAACCTAATACTTTCAGAGAATACAATTTAAAAGTAGAAATATAGAGTAATTCCTCAAGGTATTTAATAATGGTGCTGATCACAATAGGGGTAAAAACTAGCATTTATACAGGGCCTGCTATGTGCCATGCACTTTATATGTGATTTCTCATTAACTCCTCTCAACAAGCATGAAGGAATTATTAATACTAGTAGCACCCTTTCTTTAGAAAGGAAGAAACCAACTCTCAGAGAGGTTAAGGAATTTGTTCAAAGTCATACACATTAGTCAGAAAAGATGGGATCCCAGCCTAGGTCTGGCTGACTCCAAAGCTTGGGCCTTTTCCAATGTACCGTCATTCTTATGTTGTAATTGAGTAGAGGGAATTGTGTATGGTGAGACAGAGGAATGACAGAGTTCACTGCTGACCACATTCAAAGATAAGCTGTCTTGCATCCAGCTCTAACTTTGGCCTAGAACTTGACCTTATATTTCACTATCACCAAGTCGCGGACTGCCTCTACTCCCTTTCACCAGTTCAATTCCTTTCCTGAGGCATTCTGGGAGAGAGAGTACCAGGACAAGCCACCCACTTTTATTTTGTTCCTAGTGTTAGATGGGGGTGAGGGACAGTCGGAGAGGTGGGAGAAGGATCAAGATGAAGCCATGTAGGGCTTCCCTGGTGGCGCAGTGGTTGAGAGTCCGCCTGCCGATGCAGGGGACACGGGTTCGTGCCCCAGTGCGGGTAGATCCCACATGCCGCGGAGCGGCTGGGCCCGTGAGCCATGGCCACTGAGCCTGCGCGTCTGGAGCCTGTGCTCCGCAATGGGAGAGGCCACACTGGTGAGAGGCCCGCGTACCGCAAAAAGAAAAAAAAAAAAAGATGAAGCCATGTAGATGACCCAGTTTGTAACACTACCACAACTTTCTGTGTCTGATATTTGTCCTCTTTATATTTCCCTTTGATTTGCAAGACTAAATGATAATTCAAACAAAGGCTACAGCTCAAGTTCTATTCTCATATACTCAGCACAACTCCAGGGCCAATTTTAACCAAGATGTGCTTGCTTCTGTGTAATCTGGTGAATAAACAATCTCTGTGAAAAGCTGATGATGGAACTTGCCTCTCCTGATACTCTACCGATACTTTAATCAAGACCTATTTTAAAGGGACACCATTTGGTATCTAATGGTAATATTCCATGTCTGCATACAAATAATATAATAAGCCTATTAGATTTTTGTAAATAAAGCAGAATGTTTCCTAGAGTCCATTCCTTTAAAAAATATATGTGGTCTGAAGAAAAATGGCAAATACAGGATGGTAACGGTTTATAAAAAGTTTTTTTGTCAGTTTTAAAAAATAATTTTAAAGGAAGATTAAGGCATAAGGTTGGGAGCCAGTTGGAATTCTAGTTCATAGAAGTGCAAGTGATCTTGGCGCATGTCTGTATTTCATGTTAAAAAAAAAACAACCACCTGAAATCAGACTTAAAGAAGGAACAAGTTGGAGAGGAAAATAAATAGATTCAGTATTTTGGCCTTAGTGCATTTGAGGTGCCCCTGAGATACCCAGAGGGCTTGTCTGGAGCTCAAGAGAAAGGTCAGGGCTGGAGAGAGATAGGAGCATCCTCAGGAGAGAGCTGAGTTGACACCTGAGGATTGGATGAGTTGGTACAGATGTTTTGGAACTAGTTAAAAATACAGATTCCTTGGCCCTGCCTTGGAGGTTCTTGTATGGGGCCTGTTGTTAGTTCACTGTCTCCTCCATCAACTCAGGACTTGGCTGTTGCTTTGTTGCCTCCTGTCCTTTCAAAAGAGGGTAGTTTCCAAAGCAAAGCAAGTTTTAGAGATAAATTTAAAGGAAATATTTATGAAAACTCCAGAGACAGTGGAGCCATCTCCACTGAAATCCTGGGTTTAATTTGTTTATCTATTTAAAGGAAAGGAAATCATTTTTGTGGACTTAACTCAGATATTGAATGGGTAATTTTTGCATATTTTCCAAAGTTGCATAAAGAGTAATAAT
Source organism: Neophocaena asiaeorientalis asiaeorientalis (assembly GCF_003031525.2). Taxonomy (NCBI): domain Eukaryota; kingdom Metazoa; phylum Chordata; class Mammalia; order Artiodactyla; family Phocoenidae; genus Neophocaena; species Neophocaena asiaeorientalis. Next base: position 926,979 of record NW_020173382.1, read on the forward strand.
TTAGGGGGAAAAAACAGGATACTGGGTTAATTTTATTATGTTAAATAAATAGAATATACTTAGCAACTATTAGTGGCTTCTACACCAAAACTACTGTTTTATTTCAAAAAAAATAGAACCCTGTAGATATGAAAGTCATGTGTGGACTTTGGGAGAAATTTGTCTTTGGATAGTAATATAGGATAAATGATAGTTCTGGTACAAATTAACCTGAATCAGGTATAGTTGCCAAGCCATATTTGAGGTTGAATATTGGATTTTTTCCTCTAAGGGTTGTCTCCAGATCTAAGTGTAAGCCCAGGACACTCCAGGCTTCTTGAATCAGATCTGTTTCTCATTTGAAACAGATGGACCCATCAAGGATTTTTCCCATTTGCCTATGACTTGGGAGAAGAGGATGCTATTCCCTTTGGGTACATTTAAGGCAGTCCAGTCAAATTGAAGGATGGAGGGAGCAGTGGCTGTTTTAGGCCCCAAAGGGTTAGAAAGGGTCTGTGAACCAGACTTGGCTTCTCAGATGACCTAGAAGCCCAGAATGGGATCATTTGGACCATGGTAGGGAACCTGGAAATTTCAGTTGGTCTAAATTCTTGGTCATGGAATTAAAACAAATTATATCTACTTTGGTTATCAACATAGTCCAGTATTTTGTTTTGGCTGAGTCCTGCTGGAGTCATATTTTACTCTGTGAATTTCTTCTCTTGTGACCTTGCTTCTTTTACACATCTCCAAGTCTTCTGCTCATCCTCTCCTTCTATTGATCTAGACGGATGTTTCCGAGTAGAGCTGGACACATTCTCTAGTCTCTGGCAGGAAATTTCATTAGATAAGAAACTTGGAAAGATTTCTGGATGGTTGATCAATCACTATTGTGTACTGTAGAGATTGTTTATATATATATTTTTTATTTATTTTATTTGGTTGCATCGGGTCTTAGTTGAGGAAGGCTGCCTCCTCATTTGGGGCTCGCCAGCTCCCTAGTTGCGGCACATGTGCTCCTTAGTCGTGGCATGCGGGCTCTTAGTTGCGGCATGCATGTGGGATCCAGTTCCCTGACCAGGGATCGAACTCAAGCCCCCTGCATTGGGAACGTGGAGTCCCATCCACTGAGCCACCAGGGAAGTCCCTAGATTGTTTATATTGATAAAGTATTATTGTTGCATATTGGGGGGAAGTGTTTTAGAACAGTTTTATGTGTGTTATCTGCTTCTCACGATACTCCTGTGAGATAGAGAGGGTAGGGTATGTTTAATACCATTTTTCCAGACTGGAAACCAAGGTTTTAGAATTATCTCAGTCCAGGGTCCTTGCCATTCAGCCTTCCTTTAGAATCAGGAAGACGAGGAGTGATGGATAAAAGAATATATGTGCATGGGCTTTGAAACAGCTTTGCTAAGAACCACACAGTTCATACAAGACTGTTTACAGGCTGGGCTGAGTCACAGATTTGGCTTTTAATATATTATGTTGTTTTGAATATAATACCTCCTTCTTAAATGCTATTAACTTTTCATGAACTGATGAGGGTGTGTGTGTGTGTGTGTGAGTGTGTATACAAACTAGAGTTCCTTGACTTTTCCCTCGATGATGGAGGGCTTTTGCACTTAGCAATGTGCTTATTTTATATACTGTATTTAAGGTATAGAACACATGATCCTGTGAAATGCTGCTTGTGTCCATACCTTCAGCAAGTTAATTATTCAACTCACTGTTCTATTTGTATATTTTTAACATCTTTATTGGAGTATAATTGCTTTACAATGCTGTGTTAGTTTCTGCTTTATAACAAAATGAATCAGTTATACATATACATATGTCCCCATATCTCTTCCTTCTTGCGAATCTGTATTGACTCTCACATTGGGGAAGGGGTTGTAAGGCTTGGGATTTATGATTAAGAACGTTAGAGTTTATAATTAAGTGTGTTAGGAATGGTCATCAGAAATGGAGATGTCAGCAAGGGCTTTTTTTCCCTCTACGCCCGTTTTATGTTTCTTGGTTACATTCTCTCGCTATCTTTAAACACACACGCACACACACACACACACACACACACACACACACACCCTCTAGATGGTTTATTCATTCATGTGCAATTAAACTTCGAATGCAGACTTCATGGAGACAACACATAAAAAACCGCTTAAGAGACCTATTAGTGAAGTTCATCTGAGTGCCTGAGGTATAAAGAATCTTTACAGCCTTGACAAAATGTATCTCTAAGTGTTCTTTGTTTAACCAAGATGTGCTAATACATGTTGTGTTGTATTTTAGTGATCTTGACCTTTTAATTAAAATCCCTTGAAATGAAGACTTAAAGACATGACTTAGACTTAGTTGAAGCTACCAAACATTAGTATTTGTTAAGGTAATGCCAGTTTTGCTGTCAGTTTTTTAAAAACATACTTGCTATTTCTTTCCCTAAAGGGAGGAAAAGAAGGGTTTTTTCCTGCATGATTTTATAAAATTGTACTAGACTTTATATGGATTTACTGGATTCCTAAGCAGAAAGATGCATGTATAAACACATGTTAGCAAGCATATTTTTATGAAAAATTAGACTTATGAACCTCCATTTTCCTAAGTAGGAAAGGAAGCAACCAGCAACCCCATTGCTTAGGATACTTGCAATCGAACCCTACAAAGAGTAGAAAATGTATTTCAAAGAGCATCTCTGCATGGGCTAGTTAAAGACTGGGACCACCTACCTGTCTAATTTCTATGGCTACTTCAGATGAAAAGCTCTTGGTGGTAGACATTTCTCTTTGAATTAAAAGGAACCCCCTTGGTGAACTCTGTCACCACATTTTTTTTCTGGTGAGGTACTCCTTACAAGAAAGTTTCAGGAGTCGTTGATCAATTGTGCCATTCCCACTAACCTTGATTACTAGTGCTCAGATCTCCTAGTTCATTTACTGGGGAGATTCTCATTTATTCAATTAGTTGCTTGTAAGGGAAGATATCATACATGAGTAGACTTCAAATGAAAGCAGTGATGGCATCATTGCAGCTTAGAGTATTTGAAATGGACACATAGATGTGCTTAAAGAAAAGGCATACCTCTCCCATTAAATGGCCATTTAATGCTTCCACTAGGGAAATAGGTGGAGTTCAATTCGATTTGTGAGTTCTCCTCTCAGACACTGGTGGTCTTCTTCGATGATGCTTTTTAATTTACTTAAATTCCAAGCCAGCTGCTGGCCCTGTCTCTTTATCCAACTGGACCTTCCTACTGTACACAGCTCCAATGGCTCTCTCTATACAGTCTTTCCAGAATGCACTTAGGACATTTCCTTTTGCTTTTGCTTTTTGAATATGCAGCCCACTCTGTTGTTTGCAAAACCACCTGTGCTTTTTTCTTTTGTTTCTTTTTTTAAATAAATGACCACCAGAAGATTTCAGAACAACATGAACCCCCAACGGCTAGATTGACAGTGTTCATCAACTTACTGCCTGTCTCCGGACACCATAATAACCGATCTCTCAGAGTTGTGCATTCTTGATTTTTATAATGTAGTGGATGAAATCAGGTTGAGAGTGGAACTTGGAATTCTTTGCTCAAGTCCACAGAAACCTAAATGCGCTGATTTGGAATCTGTAGTGTCTGGGCCGGTCTGTATGAAATGTCCTCTGTGTGGAGAAGATGAACATTTCTGTGGTACATTCAGTAAAGTTCTTTGGCTCTGGGGAATGCTTAGGTGGTGGAGGAGGTCAGGTGAAGCCAAAAGAGCCGTCTAATCACACGACAACGTAATTATTTTTATCTGTTCCAAATACTGAATTTGACTCTTTGGTTTTTCTGTTTTGTCTATCCGTTTGTTTTTGGCACTACCTCTGGTTCCCCAAGGCAGTCCATCTTTGGGAGGCCTAAGAAAGAAGGGACTAGAGGTGTCACAGGTCAAAGAAAATGCAAGGTCAATTGGCCATCTCTGTTCAGAAGGGCACTGCCACCACACCACTAAGAAAGCAGAGGCCTCTCTCCAAAGTCATTCATGTTCCTTTGTGTTGACACACTGACCCATCAGGTCACCTTGGAAAAAATGGAGCCTATCCTGTAGACGGGGCTATAGATAAAGTGCCAGTGGAAGACTCTCTGCCTTTCCTTCTTAGTCTCAGACCTTTGACCTTTTAGTCTCCAGGAATGTGCACCCTGTACAGTCATACAGGGCCCTGCACTCAGGAGGGCCTAGCGCTTGGTTTAATGCTTTGCTGTTGCCCACTTGCAATTCTTAAGTTTTTTAACAAAAGGATGTCCCGCATTTTCATTTTGCACTGGGTCCCACAAATTATGAGGACCGTCCTGCTCGTACCTCATACTACTTTAACAAGTGTTGGCCTGAGGTGAAAGGAAAATATCCACCACCCTTTTTTGCACACTTCCATCTTCTGTATGCCACCCTACCTCTGTGCCAGTGAAGGAAGCACCAGATTATACTCATTTCTACCCAAGTTTAGAGGACTTAATGGCTTTCCTTTCCAAGGACTATTTTCCTTCTAAAAGAAGGTAGCAGACCGAGGGTAGTGTTCAAAGGAATGCAGTTTTTAGGTAGGTTTTTTGGTTTTGGCCTTCAAATAATATACGGTGTTTATCATAGTTACAGCAAAAGCAGCACCAACAGCAGCGGTTGAACTGAGCTGTTTACAAAACTCATTATTGCATATTATTCCATACACAAGGCACAGGCAGTGTGATGGTGTCTGTGTTCTATTCACAAAAGGTAAATACACAAGCTAGATGGATCAGCTAAGTTCCTTAAAATAAGCGTGTTCATCCTGTGTCCCATGGGGTTCAAATGCCTGTCCTCAATGTCTAGGAGCATTGGTGGTGGCTGTAGGAGGAGTGAGGCCTACTCTTTCCCCCCTTGGCAGCATCAATGAAGGTGGAAGTTTTGAGTACCAAAGGGGGAATGTAGTGTCATGCTGAGGGGCCCTTTCAATGTGTGGACACCTACCATATGGGGCATCTAAGCCAGCAGACTGGAAGATACATAGACCAGGATCTCCTCTCTCATGAACATCATCATTGTACCATCTATCTGACCAGCACCTCTTTTAGTTATTTACAATCTGTTCTTTCAGAGAAGGAAAGCTGGTTTGCTCTGTTATTTTAGCTAGATAAACGTAAAATGAAGTGTAAAATCTTAATGTGTTATTGAGCTCCAGTTGAATTTGAAATTGACCTTTCTTCACTTTTGCTAAAGAAGCATTATGAAAAGGGATTTCTTGACATTGTGACAAACTTACTCTATTGAGAAAAGATTTGTAAGCGTGAGGTATCAGGAAATCGCTTATTTTTTTTTTCAGAAAGAAGAAATTTTTTTCTTAATAGCATCAGGAGGATTTGAGAGGAGACTTAAGAAGAATAGAAGAACTTAGATTTAGCAATCATTTATGTACTTTAGATAGAAAAACTAAGATACTTGTCCCCTAGCCTTTAAAGAGATTCAGGGAAATGGGGCTGGTGATCAGAGAAAATTCCAGGGGCTGGTAATAGGAAGAAGTTTAGCTTAATGGGGACAACATCAGGTTCAAGTAAGCATGGCAGCAGGTGATAAATATGGTAGAGGTCTACTGATTCAATCCTCTCTGCGCTTTCTATATACTGGCCATTGTGCTCTGTTCTGTGGAATAAAATGACTGTAGTAAGGTTTTTGTTCTTGAGTGCAAAGTCTAGGAGGGGAGATAGACGTGTGCCCAGTTGGGACATCTGATTGCGGCTGAGCCCATCTGACTCTAGTTAAGAACGTGGATTTATAATCCATGGCTCTAGGGGCAGGACCCTAAGGAGCAGCAGTAAGGGAATCCAGAAGAACTAGAGTTTTGGCCAGGAAACTCAGACAGGAACTCAGCCACGCAAGACAGAGTGTCAAGGACAGGCACCGGATTGCTGGAACTGACCGGAGTATATAAATCTCAAGGAGTTACCGAAGGCTCAGTTACTGCAACTGGGCTAAAATGTCAGGTAGGATTGGGCTCGTCTGCGGTCACTCAGAAAATAGTGGTGATGAAATTGAGTTACGTTAACTGTGAAGGCAAAGTTGAAAGTGTTATGGCTTCTTGAACAAGAAAGAAAAAGTTATCTCTGACAGTTTATAAATTGTACCATTTAAGCTGTTGGTTAGTTTGAGAAAAACAATGTGTCCTCAGAAATCCTAATTTGACTGGTGACTACCCAAGTAATTGAAGCAGCGAATGTTAGAGAAACCTCATCTAAATAAGCACTGAATTGATCTATAGGAATAGAGAATGTTCCAGACTTTGAGAAGGCTGCCTTTTAAGTAGTTTCTGTTGTGAGTTCCAGATAAGGTACACCCAGTTCCTAATTACCATGCTTTCACTTAAAACCATTTGTCTTCTCCCAGTGCACCCCTTTCTTGGTTTCACTATGGCTAATGTCAAACGTGTCAGTACATTTGTCTTCAGGCACATTTAAGGATTTGTCATACATGGTGGAAAGTACTACTTTTAAACTGGTACTTTAAAAACTGTATCAGCTTACGGTTGATTTTGTACTTATACTTCAGCACACAGAAATTAAACTTTGTTGATGGTGTTGAAAATCACTCTTATTGCCTTCTAGGTTTGAAAGAGAAAACACAAATTACTGAAATATTAAACTATAAAAAATGGCTCTAGTCACTGCCCATGAGGACTTTGCTGCATGGAATGTACTTGACTCCAACCAAGTACTGTAGAGATGATGATTGTTTATTCGAGATGCTTATGAGAGGGTTGACCCACCATTTTTCATATAGTAGCAGCTCAGGGAAGTAGAATAGTATTCTAGCACATAATGTGCTTTTCAAAAGCTTCAAGGTAATTTATATTACTTGTAATATAGCCTTTTAAAAACAGATTTTTAAGTCCATAAGTATTTTGCTACATATACAAGATAATAAACTTGTTTTACTGGGTTTTTTCTTTTTGAAGATTTGAATGAAAAATTACATTTCATTGAATAGTTTTCATGACAGTCTATCTTATCGGACCTAAGCCAGGTTGTTCAGAATAGAAGCTGGAAATTTTCTCTTGTCTCACCCCACCTTGACCAGGCACTGCAATATGAATTTGGAATTGGGACCATGTGTGACCCTTATTCATTTATTCAATATCTAATCGTAGCAAAGCATAAGCAGACTCTCTGCCTTTGTAGTTTTTCATGGCTATGACCACTTTATGTGAATTACCACAAGGGGAGGACATGTTTCCTGATAGGAGGATAAAGGATAGCCTTCCCGAAGGACATTGTTCCTGAAGAATACACCTTTTCTTTTTTTTTTGAGATTTATTTATTTATTATTTAATTTATTTTTGGCTGTGTCGGGTCTTAGTTGCGGCACAGGCTCTTTGTTGTGGTGTGCGGGCTTCTCTCTAGTTATGGCATACGGATTTTCTCTAGTCGTGGCGCGCAGGATCCAGAGCGCATGGGCTCTATAGTTTTGTGGCTCGCAGGCTCTAGTTGAGGCACACGAGCTCAGTAGTTGTGGCGCGAGGGCTTAGTTGCCCCGTGACATGCGGGATCTTAGTTCCCTGACGAGGGATCAAACCCGCGTCCCCTGCATTGGAAGGTGGATTCTTTACCACTGGACCACCCGGGAAGTCCCTATAACAGTTTTTTAAATGTTCCTTGCTTCTTTTGATTATGTCAGTTGTTTTCTGGTCAGAATAGTCATATGTGTCCTAACTACTAAGTTTTTGAAAACGTTCTATGATGCACACATCAGATTCTTTTCAGTTGGCATATTTTAGGCCGAAGCCACTGTTTTTGTTGCCTGTTGATACAGAGCTTGGTTCAGCTAAACATACTTATCAAATGCCCTCTTGTGTGTCAGGCTCTGAGGTAAATACTGAGACACAAAGAGGAGAGAGACAAAGTCCCTACCTTCTAAGGGTTCACAGTGCAATGGGGTAGACAAAGGAATAAATGGATATTTTAATGTATTGAGATAGACTCAGATGGAGTATATACAAAGATGTGCTACTGGAGCCAATACAGACACAGTGTCTGTGCCTCTTAGAGTCTCTTTTCCTACTTGCTTCTCACCAAATAGATTTTTAAATATTCCTTAAGCTAGACTGGGAAGCCAATAGCGTCTTCCGCTACTTAGTAGGCAACCTTCTATCATAGGGAAGGGTATTTACAGTGGAAATGCTGTTGAGATCAGGTACATTTAGGCTCTGGGATGCCTGAGGCCATTGTGCGGGCAGTTTTCCAACCCCAATTCAAGGTAGTTACTTTTGGTCTTTCTCTTCCACAAAGTGGAGAAGGAACAGACAATGAGTGGAAGCAGCAGGAGGAAAAAGAATGGGAGAAAAAGCTAGAGAAGCAATGGAGGCAGGAGCAGAGAAAATAAAGAGGCACACCTGGCGCCTGCTCCCACAAATCTACGTGCCTTCAAGGCTAAAAAGGTGACTGACCCTGGTGTAGGCTTCGTATATTTTCAGTAAGCTATATTTAGCTGTCTACTCCTTCAGTTCCTTCTTAGCAACTTTCACACAAAGGAGGCCTCCTTTGTGCTTAGGGACATTCTCAAGCACTTACATTTTTTTCCCTGGAATTCACAGGCCCTGCTCTGTTTTGTGTTTTATTGCTTTCAGCTTACTTCCTGTTCTCTTGATTAAAAACTAAAGCCTCTGTACAAATGATAAGGAGTTAGAAATGGAGCAGACACCAAACATTGCTTACTGGTGTTCACACCCTGTCCAGGTGAAGTGAATCTAGGGCAGCTGGGATAAAAACACTAAATGGAACTGGCTTTCTGCACATCTTGTTCAAAGGAAAAAGAAGTGCTTTAGAAAAGGCTTTGCTTTTCCAAATTTTCTATGGAGTTATTTACATAAGTTTAGAGCTCTTTATTTTTTTCTTTCATTCTGCTGCCTTGTGAGCAGATGGAGGAGAAACCTCCTATATTAGCTTGGTTTAAACGATGCTAAAAGGGATACATTTGCTGGCACTATCAGGGGGCCGACTGAAAATGATCACCTCGGACAGCACAAGATGGACCAGCTCTTTCTTTTTACCTCCTGAGGGTTGAAACACTCTCAACTTTATTAACGTGTAGCGACAAGCCTGCTAAGCTTATCTAGTTCCAAATAAACGCTTTAATTCATCAAAAGCTTACCGGGAGGCTCTGCAGGTTTATAGAAGAAACACCATACAGAAGCCTCACAGAGGTCCAAGGCAGTGATCTAGTTCTGAAACTAGAGATTGTTGATTTGCCACACAAACATATAGAGGCTGTTAATATTTTGAGCAGACTGCAGTTTGTGGCCTGGGGGGTTGTGTGTAAGATCCGAGTCCATAAAAGGACGTACCCAGGGAGCAGAATTAGGATATTCTGGGTTTGGTGACTTACGAAAAAAATATGAGGAAAATCTCTTTAGGTATGAGACTTGGAGTATATTTACTAAGAGCACCAAACCTTTTAGTTCGCAAGAAGGAATGGTTAAAGTTAAATATGTACATCACAGGAGTTAAGAATTCAAAACCAGTAGAATATGCCATCACAATAGAAATTCACGTACTGAATAGTTTTGGGTTTTCATTAAGCCCTTAAATTTCTTAATAGAAATTATGTGCATATGCCCATACATGTTAACTGTAATAAGGTTTTCTTTATATATTTTTTCATACACACCTTTAATATTGTAGCAGAGCGCTCAGTTTGGGGATTTAATTATACTCTTTAAAAAATGCCCCAATGTATAATGGGTACAGTGTTTTAATCAAAAGGCACTTTCAGCAAGTCACAATGATAAATCTTTTGGAGAGGCAAATAATCAGCTTGTAATGTCACCTTACTTTGATGCCGGGAGTTGGCTTTTTTTTGGCGGGGGCGGGGATTCGGGATAATCATAAACCAAAAGATTATCATTACCATTTTATTACATTACTCTAGTTAAAGAGGATGCATCAAAACGAAGATTGCGTTTGGCAGCCCTTTGCATAATGGACTTTTGTTATAAGGAAACGTGGCTCCCTCCCCTAGTGTGTATAGAACAACCCAGGACACTTCTGGCAGCTGGCCATGGAGTCTGTCCTGGCTTTGGCAAGAACAGATGGTTTTGGGGTCTGTTGTTCACATTTGATTTCCATGTTACAAATTTTGAATGAAGTCTTTACTGAACCCTTTGTCCTGCAGTCTGCAGCTCCTGACATCAGGGGGCAGTTAGGCGCCGTTCCTGACATGCCAATTTGACACCCGAGTACTGCCATTTATCCCGAACTTGGATTCCCCCTACCTCTGGCCCTCTACCGGACGGAAGCAGTAAGTGTGGGTATAGTGCCCTCTGGTGTCCAGCTCGGAGAGGTGCCGAACAGCCTCGCTCTGAACTCTAGGAACCCGGGGAAGACAAACGCCTGAGCTCTCTCTCTGACTCTTGCAATCGGCTCTGGAGGTGCCTGTTTGAGTACCAGATTCTTATCAGAACGTACTTTCTCCTCTGGGAAGGACCTTGAGTCTATCCATTTCACCACCTTCATTGTCCCATTCTATACACATTTATTGAGCATCTACTATGCTTTTAATTTTTAGTTCAACAGATATGTATTAGCACCTACTGTGTGATAGGCACTGTGTTCTGAAGCTAGGGATCTAGCAGTGGAAAGGATGCAGTGATAAAGAAAAATCTCTGCCTTAATAGAACTCAAATTCTATTGGCAGGGCAGGAAGTGGAGGGCAAGGAGATAGCAAAGAAGGAAATACATAAATAGGGCAATTAAAAATTTGTGCTAAGTGCTATGATGTAAAAGTAAGGCAGAGCAAAAGAGGGAGGTGGGTGGTGATGATATTTTAGATAGGGTGATGAGGAAAGCCTTTCCAAAGAGGGAGTGTTTGAAAGGAGAGCTGAATGAAGTGGGAGAACATACCATTGGGAGCATGCTAGGGAACCGAGGCCAGAGAGGGGGAGAGACTGGCCTAAAGACTCACAGCTTTTTCACAGCAGAAGTATGACTAGAATACCTGTGTTTCCTGACTCCAAAGCCAATGATCTTATATCTGTGCTGCATCCAGGTAAAATAACAGAAAAAAATTATGATTGAGTTTCTTCTATATATCAGGTAGACACCAGGACCCTGGGTTATGAGGAGGCACACAAACATGAGTTAAAGTTAAGAAAAGGCCTACATGTCTCAATGTTTGTGTCAGGCAGGTATCTTTTGCATAGAAAAGTCAGCGGTTACCTGCACGAATGGCAATCTCATTGTTCAAATATGTCATTGTAATCCTGTGGTGTCTGGCACTAGCCAGGTGAGTGCTGGGTGGCCTGTGTGCCTTAGAGGATATGGGTTTCCAGGGTGGCTGCAATACTGGGTCACCTGCTGTTTCTCCCGCCACCTCCTAACCCCGACCCCAGCAGAATGGCTTCTCCTTGTGTTCCCCTGGACTGCATGTTGGGAGGGAGAGGCTATCTTGGCTTGCTTTGAAAGGAGCCAAGTCAGGAGGACTCTGTGGATGGAAGGTCTCTATTATTCACAAAATGGCGGTGGTGATGCTCAAAGGTCATCAGATTCAGAAACAGGGTCAAAGCACTAATGAACTGAAACCCTCATCCACATGGCAGTCCAGTCACTTAGGATAGATGGAGGGGACACTGCCTTTGTTGAGAGCCTGCCCCATGCGCACTTTCTGGCATGCCCTTGGCCCTCCCTGCTTTTACCTCCCAACTCCAGTTCCTTTCGTGGGGTTATCTATACTATGTGTTTTGGCTTAGGGTCTTTCTTTAGAAGAAATAGCGTCCTGTTCTCATTTCTTTTTACATAACGGTTCAAAGATTGGAAGGGAGGATTTTTCTAGTTGACCTTTAAGGCCTGATTTTCATCTCTTTAAAATCTATTATCATATGTAGATATGCTGTCATATCTGACAGCCTAATTGAGGACATGCCTTTGAACATGCCAGTAGGCGTGTAGTATAGGTGTAGTAGGTGACTAGCTTAGCCTTTATTTACCTCTGGTTTTTCTACTACCAAAGGGAATTTTTTTTTAAATGAGCATTTTTGGGGTAAAGAAATTTCTAGCAGAAAACATGTCCTTTTGAAAGATAAGGATGTCTCATCTCCTATAATAACATACCCTTTTATGTCCCCCTCCTCCTACTCACAGAATGACACATATGACAGTCAAAAAATGAGAGTTTGAAATGAAATGTGATGAATATAATTTGAGGTCAACTTTTAGTATGGCCTCTGTGAGTATAATCAGTCTCCTGAGGAAATGACCGCCTCCTCTTCCCAGGGAGAGAAATGCTCCCTGTGGTTGGTAGGAGGGGAAGAAATTCTTTCTTTGCCTCCAGTGCTTGCTGATATCCAGGACCTCTTTACTACATGTACTTCTTTCTTGGGGCTTTATGGTTCATTCTCATTTTCTCTCCCCCTCTTCTTCCTTTCCCTCTTTTTCTTTTTCGTAGAAATATATATATATATATATATATATATATATATATATATATATACACACACACACATACACACATATATGTGTGTGTATATATGTATATATGTGTGTGTATGTGTATACGTATGTGTGTATGTGTATACGTATATGTGTGTGTATATGTATGTGTGTACATATGTATATGTGTGTATGTATGTGTGTGTGTGTGTATATGTGTCTGTGTATATGTATATGTGCGTGTGTATATATGTGTGTATGTGTGTGTATATATATGTATATATGTGTGTGTATGTATGTGTGTGTGTGTGTGTGTGTGTGTGTATATATATATGGCTGATCTCTACTTCTTCTATGTAATCCAGCCAATTGACCAATTGGCTCCTCATTTATCAGTTAATAACTAATTGTGCACTGATTACCCTAGCCTTCTCCCAGCCCTGGCTGGGGAGGAACCTGCCCTCATCGACCTCATTTCATTGTATCTCTTGCATCAGCACTGTTTTGGAAATAAGTAATAGCCTTGGGGAGCTTAAATAAAAACAGTAGTTAAGCAGGAGTTCCCCAAGTTTTTAGCTGAGAACTTTTCCCTTTTGGAAATTCTTCCACTAAGTGCTCTCTGCTCTTGTTGGCCACTTTATTTGGTAAAGTTGAAGGTTAGCAAAATGATCCATTTGTGATTTTTCAAATGATAATAGCTTATATTCACATGGTCCTTTAAGAGCATTTTTGTATTTCATTTTCCTCCTGTAACAACCTCGTGAAGCATACGGGATCATCCTGTTTGATGGTGAGGCAGCAGGATGTAGTTGAAAGCATTGCAGACTCAGAATCAAAGAACCTGGTCTCAGTTTGCAGTCCGTGGAGGTGACAGGTGCCCCCTGAAGACTCTGGAAGTAGGTTGTTCTCTGATAATTAAACTTTAAACAAGATGCAATAGATCAAAGCAGAGAGGTGTCCTCGGAAGGTATTAACATTGTTAAAGAAGTGATATGTCATCGAGAACAGAGGCTGGAGAGAGTAACTGAGGGCGTTCTGCAGAGCCTGTCTAGTTCTGTCCAAGCCTGTCCTATGGCAGGTTTATTTTCATCGTAGAGATGGTTCATTAGATTACAAAGACCTGATACCATTGAACATTTACAGGATTTCACTAACTCACGTGGTAATGATTCCGAACTCACCAATCAACCTTATGATTATAATTCATCTTTTCATGTAGCTTGTCTATGGAGAGTATGGCCAAGAATATGAGAATCTAGTCTCCCTAGTAGTAATAATTCATGTTGCAAATGAATACTTAGGCATTCTGGTTGCATGTGCCAGTTACTTGGGATCTTTCTTAGCATGAGTGAGATGAACACCAGGACACTGACAAACTCAAATTTCTTGATGGGTAAAGCTGAGCACCAAATTGTGGACCATAGTAAATTTGTCAAAATGAAGCCTCTTCTGTGAAGCTTCATAGTGGCTGCCTGGTCGGTTGGCTTTCCCTGGTGACATCCTTCATTATCACCATGCACACCTTCTTTTGAATATTTAAGGATTTCTGTATTTATAGGCTGCGCAAGCTTGGGCAAGTCATTCCTCCTCTCTGAGCCTCGGTGTCTGTATCTTTAGAGTGCTTTGGAAACTGAACAAACGTGAGGTAGTAGTAGTATGATGAGGAAGGGAAAAAAACAGGTTTGAGGTTTGGCATCAAAGGTAATTTGCCTAACATCACATGTCTAGCTGACGGCAGCCATAAGTAGCATAGGACCCTCGCTATATTCTGGGCACACAGGGGCGAGAGGTGGGGATAAGAAGGCAAAAACAGAGAAACCTCTTGCGTGGGTGAAGGGGTGTGGCTCTTGGATCAGAGGTGAAACAGTAAGGCTGAGTTCCACCTGAGAAGAGGACTCATAACAGTCAAGTTTTCCTTCTGCTCACCTTCTAGGTTTTGGCCTAAATCCCAGGAGCAGAGCATTTCCCCTAAATTTCCGTCATGGCCTCTGCTTGGTTGCTAGATCTCTTTACCTGGGAAGCTAATGGCATTTGCCTTGGACCACTGCGGATACTTCTATATGTTATGTATATTTCTCGTAAAAAATCTTTGAGGGCAGAAACATATTCATCTTTAATCCCCAGGGGCTAACACAGTGCTTGGCAAAATGTTAATAAAAGCCTAAATCACTGACTTACTTAGTGAAGGTCTCTTTGTGAGTAGGTCTGTCTCTTCCTCTTCAAGTCCTGATGATAAGAGTGAAACAGAGAGTGGCAGGGTTATTGGAATTGAATCACAGGATGCACAGAAAGATAGATCATCTAGTTCCCCCTACACATTTTACAGATGTGGGCACAGAAATCCAGAAGTTTGAAGACACTTCCTGAGGTCCTACAGTTAGTGACAGAGGTAGGGCCAGAAGCCAGATCGGCTGATTTAGGATAGAATAGGATAGGATGGGATGGGATGGGATGGGGTGGAATGGAATGGAATAGAATAGAATAGAATAGAATAGAATAGAATAGAATAGAATAGAATAGAATAGAATAGAATAGAATAGAATAGAATAGAAAATAATAGAATAGAAAATAGAATAGAAAATAGAATAGAATAGAATAGAAAATAGAAGTTGTTGAGCAGAGGACTGACGTCACCTCTTCTTGGCAACAGCCTGTAGTTCTTTAGGCTCCTGCCACTCTCTGTTTAGTCAAAACTTGTTCAAAACTTCTTTGTGCTGGAGGGAAATGGTTAATTGGATTCCTAGGGGTTCTTCACCACTTGTTCAGTGTTCCTCCTGTCTGGAACCAAAGCCTGATTTCTGGAAGAAGTAAAAACCATCCCACCATTGTGGGAAAAAAAAATCCTAAAAGTTAATCATTTCATACAGTCATGGACTTTGGCATGGGACCCTCAGAACCTAACTAGAATCCAGGAATGTTTCCTTTAGATGATTTTGCTGAGTGAGAGAAAAACATACACATCCGAATCTCAGGTTAATGATACACAATTGTATCCTACTCCTCATTCCTTTGACATTGATAAATGTTAGTGGCTCCGATCTCTTCTTCCTGGATGTAATTTTATGAGGCTCAGGTAGTGCTGTGGACCAGGGATTCAAATGGCCCTAGTTCTTAAAGATTGTAGGAAATCCTATAGAAATGGAATTCTGTTGGGAACCCACTGCTTTGTGATTATTTTCTATTGCTATAAACAGTATTAAGCATCAAGTTATTGGCCGTCAAACCTGAGAAAGTAGTTAAATAACCACTTACAGGTAGGGACCTATGGTAATTACCTAGTTTTTGTCCACCTACCAGATGGACTGTGTATGCAGTTATAAAATATTTGACTTTGAACTTTTTATTAGTGAGGATACATGCTTGATTGTGTTTAAAGTATCCTATCAGGTTTTCACACATACTTGATAAAATATCTATTCTTTATTTTGACAGGATTATGTTTAAAGGAGCCTTTTGATGACAGACGTTTATCTTTTCTAGATCTTTTGTCCCTGGCGATTTGCTGTAACTTTTGTAAGTCAAAGGGCTTATTGAGCTATAGATTTTATATTATACTGTACCTGAATAGCTATTGCTATATTACTGTAGAAACTGGCTGCTATATAGTCAGGGTGAAACATATTGATTTTCATAGACTGTAGTATTCTTCACAGAAAGAACATGTTGAATTTTAATTTCCTGAGAATGTCAACTTGCCTCGCCTGTCAAGAAATTAAGCTGGGGCTGGTGTTTACTGGTGTGATAGCAGTCTCATACTTGAACAGACATCATGTCATCTTATTACATCAATATCTTTAATAGGCATTCACCAATCCTTGTATTCATAATCCCATCTTTCCTTTTAATGGTGTGTACTTAGCACCAGTAAGTAAGCAACCAGTAAATGCAAAAACCAGTACCTGGCACGTTTAATAGGCCAGGCATTTAATTTGAGATATTTATTGAGGTATTACTAATGGCTGCTGTAGTACCAAGCTGTCTATCTATATCTCTATTTATCTATCTATATCTTATTTAGTCCTCAAAATAAACCCTGTGAGGTAGATACTACCATTTCCCTTTTGCAGGTAAAAACTGAGGCTCACAGAGATCATGTAACTTGCCCATAGTCACACAGCCTGGAATCCATAAAAAGTGGCAGAGATACGGTTTGGACCTAGTTTACCTGATTTTGGAGTCTACTTGGCTATACTACTTCCCATAAACAGGCTGGGACTGACTTTGAGATATTCAAATCTACCCTGTCTCTGATAAACAGTAAAATAAGACACCCCCCGCAACTTCCCCAGCCAAAGGGGGAAGAGAGAATTATACCTGGTGGGAAGGTCTGTGCTCAAGCAGTGCTGTCAGCAGCTGTCCATATCCACAAGTAAAGCCCCCTAAGGGAAGATTCTCCGAAGGAAGTTCCCATACTGGTTTGTTCAAAGACCTAAATTTTAAATGGGACCACCTTAACATTTCCTCCTGATTTATTGCTTACTGAAGGGAAAAACGCAGTGGTTACTTTAAAAACAAAATAAAAATCAGAAACCCTTATGCAAAAAGGAATGATGGGCTTCCCTGGTGGCGCAGTGGTTGAGAGTCCGCCTGTCGATGTAGGGGACGCGGGTTCGTGCCCCGGTCTGGAAAGATCCCACATGCCGCGGAGCGGCTGGGCCCGTGAGCCATGGCCGCTGAGCCAGCGCATCCGGAGCCTGTGCTCCGCAGCGGGAGAGGCCACAACAGTGAGAGGCCCG
>NW_020173382.1:944181-948651 GCF_003031525.2 Neophocaena asiaeorientalis asiaeorientalis
GAGAGGCCCGGGTACCCAAAAAAAAAAAAAAAAAAAATAGAAGTGATTGTCCAGAAGAGGCAAATCCATACAGACAGAAAATAGAGTAGTATTTGCCAGGGCTGGGAGAGGGGAATGAGGAATGAGAAGTGACTGGTAATGTGTCTGGAATCAGACAGTGGTGATGGTTGCACATCTTTGTGAATATACGAAAACCTACTGAATTGTACACTTTGAAGGGGTGAATTTTATGATATGTGAATTATATCTCAGTATTGTTTAAAAAAAGGAAATGGAACATCTGCTTAGAGCATCCATGTCCTTAGGTGTTCACACTGCTCTGGGATGCTTTTTGTGGCCTGGGACTTTTCACCAAAGATCAGTGAGTAACTTTAAAATCAGCTCTGCCCCGGAGCCGGTCAGCATGGGCTCCTAGTTACCAGTGGAGATTTTTAACTCTGATTGCAAATTGCCTATGAAAGTCAGAGAGCCAGTTTGGGTCCCTGACACTCTGCAGGATACCCAGGTAAAGGCTATTTTTTTTCCTTAGAAGAAATGTGAATAAAGTGTAACTTCATCAAACAACTTGATTTATCTTAAGTGCAGCAATTTGCTACACGTGCGTTTTTCAGAAAGCACTAATCAATTCCAGGTCAGAATCAGTTAAAGCGCCCCACAAATTGATAGTGAGGTCTTAAAAAGGCTCAGCAGCTTTGGAACGTTAAATTTACTTGCTGTAAATTTGGAATAAGAACATAAAGAATCACTTTCCAGCAAGATGATGAAAATTCATCATGTTCATTATGTGTTTCTTCAGAAGCACAGTACATTAATTTTCCAGCTCAACTAAGTGGAGGAAGTAAGGTCTCTTGTTACTAAAAAGTTGCTCTGATGTTTAGAGAGGTGGACCAGTTCCATTAATGAATCCAATCTGCTCTGAGTTGTGACGCTGCTTAATGTGTCCTAAAAACCCTAATGTTGATAAGTGTCATACAAACCAATATCAGGGTTTTTCCCCTTAAAACAAGACGCAGAAGGTGTTTATAAAACTTAGTTTTCTTTCCCAAGGATCCAAATGCTTACAGTCAGCTCTTGATTATGCAGGCAAATGGGGGAGAGCAGTGGTGTGGCTCCTCTGAAAATCTCTCTTAGCCTTTGGGGTATGTATTGGCACTCATTTGACTCAGGGGCTGCATCAGAATGAAAGAAGGAGGAAAGTAAAGAAGTCCTCCTGGTCAGCATCTCTCCTCAAAGCCCTCTTCAGACATCTGTCCCACTCTAGGCTGTGCTGAAGAATTATAGCATTCCCTCTCAGCCCAGAGGGGCCTTCTCCTAGCTAGATGAAAATAATGAAGTGTTTTCGTGTTTAAAAGGCCTCCTGCTTGGTTGCAGGCCAGCATAGAGAAGTGAAAAGAAAAGCAAGGCAACATCAGGCATTCTTTCGCCTGCTTTGCTTAACTTTGTTAATAAGAACGTGAAAGCAAAGTAATTCACCTTAGGATACCTGAGATTCGCTGGCTTATCTTTCTAGGCCCTATAAAACACAGCTTTGGGGGCTTCCCTGGTGGCGCAGTGGTCAAGAATCCACCTTCCAATGCAGGGGACAGGGGATGGAGCCCTGGTCCGGGAAGATCCCACATGCCACGGAGCGACTAAGCCCGTGCGCCACAACTACTGAGCCTGCGCTCTAGAGCCCACGAGCCACAACTGCTGAGCACGTGCGCTGCAACTACTGAAGCCCGTGTGCCTAGAGCCCGTGCTCTGCAGCAAGAGAAGCCACCGCAGTGAGAAGCCCTCGCACCCCAACAAAGAGCGGCCCCCACTCACCGCAACTAAAGAAAGCCCACGCACAGCAATGAAGACCCAACACAGCCAAAAATAAATAAATAAAATAAATAATTTTTTTAAAAGTCTTTAAAAAAACAAACAAACCAAAAAACCCCACAGCTGTCCATCTCATCTTAAAGGACCCCCAAAAGCTTTGCAAATCTATGATGTGGTCTAGAACTACTTCACACCTTCTGAAATGCAGCCTATGTTGCTGTGAATGATAGCAGCTATTTATTTTATTTATTTATTTTTTTTGCGGCACGCGGGCCTCTCACTGTTGTGGCCTCTCCCGTTGCGGAGCACAGGCTCTGGACGCGCAGGCTCAGCGGCCATGGCTCACGGGCCCAGCCGCTCCACAGCATATGGGATCTTCCCGGACCGGGGCACGAACCCGTGTCCCCTGCATCAGCAGGCGGACTCTCAACCGCTGCGCCACCAGGGAAGCCCCGATAGCAGCTATTTAAATAAATGCTAGAAATGCTGCCCAGAAGTTCAGATCAGGAAGGGGTGGCTGTGCCTTGGCTTCCTGTGGTCACAGCACCTCCAGGTCTATGATCCCTGGCTCTGTTTGGCCCCTATTTGCTTGGGCTCTCCTGACCAAGCTGAGTACCCTGACAACTTTTTTGGCCTGATGTCTGCTGTGGTTGCACAGGCCTCTTTGTCTACTCCTTGCCTACTGACTCCTTGACATCTGCCAGACTCTGCAGGCCTAGCAAACTCTCAGGGCTGCCCTCTGTTAACCTGTCTCCTTGCTGTCTGAGCTGAAAGCTTTGGCAGCCTGTTTGCATAGATGTAACACCTATTCTTGTGACGGATCTCTATCTGTTACCATGGGAACTAGGCACAGGAAGCCCATACGACAGGCATCCAGTCTGAATCTCTATGGTCATTTCTTGGTTGCTAATGGAGCGAAGCCGGGGCAGAGGTAATCTGATCGAGTGGGTGATCCCAAATTCTTTTGCGTTTGCTGTTGGAATGGACACGCACAGTCCATCAGGCAGCCATGTATAAGCAGACTGCTCTGAGTCTCATTAGGACTTCCATTTTATAGCGAGGTGCTGGGAGAGGATAGAGAAGAGGAAATGGGGAAAGGGGACAGAATAAGAGGGGGGGAGAGAGGATGGGGGGGCAAGTGGAATAGGAAATGTACAGAGACGTACTTAAAGAAGGACTGTTTCTGTGAGTTAAAACAGGTGGAGCTCTGAGTGCTTCTCAAGGTAACTGAGTTGCTCTGCTGGGCTCTCCTTTTCCTTCTGTTCCCTAACTAGCAACCTCAGATTTGCATTTTTATCATAGTTTCAAGCTTGATTACTCTAACAACTGCTCCTCAGATAGATAGCCATCATTTTATGATACTTTCCACAGAGATGAAATTTAGCAAGTGGTGGTAATTATGGCGAAGGTACCAGCCCCTAGCAGAGAATGTGAGCATGCAGGGTACGTGCACGTGCCACGATGTTGCTTTGGTGCTGGGCCAGGGGCTTAGAGCTAATCCTCTGTCTCCCACAGAGAAGATGGGAGGGAATGTCTGGGGTTTTCAATAAGTAGGATCCCTATGGTAGCATTTAGGGCTGTCTCTTCTCAGAGCAATTGCTATATTGGGAATGGGCTCTCTGATGAATCACTAGTTTGCGTGATTCATGGAGGTCTTTGCAAATGACAGTGCTTCTGACCCAAAAGGAGTTATGAGTTTCTGTCCTCAGCAGGGCTGGGAAGATGAAAGCCCCCCAGGAACCCTAAATAAACTGTTGAGGGCGTAGTAGAGGTTGGATTGCACACCAGGCAGGAATGTCCTTCTGGACAAGAATCATGCCTGATTCTCTTTGGGGCTCTTGGCACCTAGAGTATAGTGCAGGCACTCACTGTGCACAGCAGTGGAGGCTAAACAGGTAAGGGTAGCTTTTAGCTATTGCGTTTCCCTGGCCCCGGCCAGTTCCTCACTACCAACTTGCCTCTTGCCCACTTTCCTGTGGCTTGCTTACACCTAGTTTCTATCTAATTCATCAGCCTTGTCCAAGGGTTTCAGAAGAGAAGTCGACTCTAATGTATCACTTCCGCTCAAACAATCTAGAGTTCACCTTTGCAAATATAGGTCCACTAGTAAAGATAGGGGTGCAAGTTATTATTTTCTCAGTTTGTGTAAAAAGTGTTTTATTGGTCTCCTGTCATCCTGGCCTTAAAGTCATTTCATGGAGTCCCCAGTTGCCTCATTTTGATCCGTGACACCTGGCCCAGCTTTAGCCTCTGTGATCCTGGCAGTGTACCCAGCCGGCCGTGACAGTTGCCATCTGGCCTGTCCTTTCACTCCTCCTACATCAGGATTGACTCACGTGGCAGGAAAACATTCCCATTACCTTTTTGTGGATGAGGCAAACCGGTGGATTTACTTTTGAAGTGAAGGAAATGAGACTGAGTGACTTTTCCTTCTAGCCTATAATGCCCGAGAACATCAGCGAGGCAGTCGGGAAAGAAAATATAGAGCTACCTTTGTGGATGCAGAGGACTGATTCAGAGGGAAAAATAATTTTTAAAAAATAGAATTAAGGGCTTCCCTGGTGGCGCAGTGGTTGAGAGTCCGCCTGCCGATGCAGGGGACGCGGGTTTGTGCCCCGGTCCGGGAAGATCCCACATGCCGCGGAGCGGCTGGGCCCGTGAGCCACG
>NW_020173382.1:948796-990261 GCF_003031525.2 Neophocaena asiaeorientalis asiaeorientalis
AAAAAAAAAAAAAAAAAAAATAGAATTAAAAAAAAACAAAATGTAAGGCTGTAATTGGGGGAGGAAATACGATATCTTTCATACTGAGAGCATCATTTCTGCAATAATTTTCAATAAGTCAGTGAGAACATTGTAATTCCACAGGGATTTGAGATATGAGAAAAATAAATATTTGGAATAAGCCATTATGGAGAAAGGTCCCTGATGAGTTGCTGTTCACTATGGCTATACTATAATGATGCTAAAACAGAAATCCTTTGGAGCTTCCGTGTTAGAAGTTTTTTATTGAAGTACTCCAGTTCATTGTTGTCTATCCCTTTGGGGTTAACAACACCCCAAGTAGACTGCGAGGGGTTTGATCAAGGAGGTGATGTTGCCCATCGATCTCTTCCTAAATCACTAGCAGTAGAACCTGTTTCATTCCCAGGCTAAGGACCACATTCTGAAGAGTGCCTGTCACTGAGGCTGCAGTTCCACTGCTGTAGAGGCAAGTTGGTGGATAATTATATGTTCTTATATAGATTGCTTTCAGAGTTGGGTAATTATTGTGAAGCTGACCAGCTGGAACTCACAATTATCTCAGGTCTAGACTTCCCAGGTCACCAGCAACTACCTGTCCTTCAGGCAGGGTAATCTTGGACACAAATTGTTTCTCTTAAATATAAGGCATATAGGCATTTAAAATGAGCTATGGGTGAACCCTTTAGAAAAAAGAATCTGTTATTAAAAGAAAGTACAAAAGCAAATATTACATCTTTTAAAAAGCCTCCTTGTGGAGGGACAAGTAAGAAAAGGGATGCTCTGAAACAGTTGTGCCAGGGTTAAAGAGAAATGAACTTTACTACTGAATAGTTAGGAAGCTATAAACTGCTTTTTTTAGCCTCCAATTAGCATTCCCTTTTTCTTTTCTTTCTCACTTTTATAACTCAGAAAAATGTAGTGGTTCTCCATAGCTTATAAGATCAAACCTAAATTCTCTAGCATGGCGCCTAGGTCCCTTCCCAGCCTGGCCCCAGCCTGCTTCCAGCCTCCTCTTCCATATGGTCCCATAACCATCTCATTTCATCTATCCATATGGCATTTATAGAGAGGCGCCACGTGCAAGACATTGCTAGGTGTGTTGTGATCTAACGCCAAAACACTTCACTTTGGTGAGGGCTTTATTAGTTCACTGTGAATCCTACATGAGCTCCGTTAAAAAATTATGAGGTGCTGAGTGCCTGGGCTGGGGTTGTAGCAATAGCCCGGAGCAAAAAAAGGAGGCTAGGATGTGGTGGGAGAGGGAGGAGTTGAATCAGTGAAGGAGTTTGAAGAAATACCATTGAATAACAAAAATGATGGATATCATCTATCTCCTGTTTTTAATTTTCAGTGATTTTCCAAACTGCTATGAACTCACCTAAAATTAAGCAAGATGAAATTAGCTAAGCAAGCTGTGATATATTAACACAATGAAACATTGCAGAGCTACGTGAAAATGTACATATGAAATGTTATTAGTAATACTTAACATTGAGTGTTAATATATTATGTGCCAGGCACTGTTCGAAGCATTTTGTTTTTCTTTTTTTGCGGTACGCGGGCCCTTCACTGTTGTGGCCTCTCCCGTTGCGGAGCACAGGCTCCAGACGCTCAGGCTCAGCGGCCATGGCTCACGGGCGCAGCCGCTCCGCGGCATATGGGATCCTCCTGGACCGACACACGAACCCGTGTCCCCTGCATCGGCAGGCGGACTCTCAACCACTGCACCACCAGGGAAGCCCCTCTAAGCATTTTGATGAATATTTTATCAAGTAACCCTCACAACAACCTTCTGAGAGTAGGTAGTATTATTTTCCCAATCTTACGGGTAGAGAATCCAGGGTACTGAAAGTTTAAGTGACTGACTGAAGGTCACGTATCTAGCATGCAGCAGAGCCAGGGTTGGAAAGTATGTATTCTGGCTCCAGAGTTCATGCTTTTAACTACTATAATGCAGCTGTCTCTGTAAATGGAAAAGAACATCAACAAGTATGTAAACACAGCTATGTGCATATAGATACATTGACCAATACAATTTGCAGTAGTACAGATGAATGGATTTAACATTAGATTCACTCTTTAGTAAAGAAGTTTAAATTCATAAGAAAAGGAAAAGAGTGAGAATGGTTTAGTGTCAGGGAGGTCAAGGGAAAGCAATTTAGGAAGGAGGATATCAACAGTGTCAAATGTCAACTGAATCAGTAATGAACTGATTAACTTAATAACTTTAAGTCACTTAGCCTCCTTTGTCACTGTTTCCTCATCGGTAAAAATTGCTGTTGCCTTACAGCTATGTTTTGAAGATTAATGAGATAATATTATTAAAGTCTTTTTGGTTTCCTTTGATAATAAAGACTTTTTCAAAATATTGCAGACCACTTCCTAATGGATAAACCTAAAGGCAGCATATGTGTGAATTTTCGAAGTTTTATGCAGTAGTCTAAGGTGTTTTATGTCCTTAAATTCTAGTTGAGTGGCGACATAACCTGAAATGCCTTGATGTCTGGAGGGAGGAGAAACAAGCGTATTGCTAGTTTGATATCCTGTAGAAAAACCAATTTATGGATTGTCTAATTTTTCAGCATTCACTGTGCACAGTGTGAGCCATCCATGATGTCTGGTTAGCATCCTTTGATTTCTCATTCATCTGTTCACTCATTCATCCATCTATTTAGCAAACGCATGTTGAGAGCCTCCTATGTAACGAGAACCTATCTAGGTGCTGGGGTTAAGATGAATGAGACACATAGTCCTTGCCCTTAGAGCACTCGTGCTGGGGAGATGGGTTTGTAAGTATAGGCTGTCATTACACTTTAGTGAGCACAATTTAGTATGGTAGGCACACACAATGTACTCTGGGAGCACAGGAGATGGGGGGAGACTGAGGCAGGCTGCTGATTCTTTTTCGTTAAGTTGGAAGTTTGTGTAATTTTTCTTTCTTTCCAGGTGACTAAAATACTAATCGGTTGAGAAGTAGAGAAGACGACTAAAATTTCCTAATCCTAGCAACTATACACAAAGCATAGACTTCTAGACTCTAAGGCCCTGTGCCCTGGTAGGCAACTGCCATATAAGTGTTTCCCAACCTGTATTACATTTGGGTCCAGCTGAACTCATAGCCAAATACTTTTGGTGTCTTCTCTGATCACATATATAAGCCCTGTGCCTTTGTCACATCTTTGTATAACTCTTTAGAGTCCCACCTGCTATTTCTTGAATCATCCATGGGCCCTATTCTGTCATTACATTCAAACCAAGGTCTCAGAGGCAGCCAGGCAGTCCCAGGTCAAGAAGACAACCTGGTATTTCCAGCTGAGTCTTGCATGTCTTTGGCTGCTATATTTAACTAAGTTTGAAGTGACCTTTTCCATTTTTACCAAGTGGGAGATCATGATAATGCTGTAATAGACTTTATGTTCAACTCACCCAGGCCCCAAAGTACTTGATTACTATCTTAAATTCTCAGTTGTTTATATTATCTAATAATCACACTGCTGTTGCAATTAATGTCACATGCTAAGGCTCCATTACTAATTTTGTTTCCAAAATATTTATCTGGAATGGAAAAAATTCTTTGTGTGAATCTCTTCTGATGGTTGCATGTAAGTTATAGCTAAACTATAAGCAACTAAAGAGGAGGGCTGTCTGAAGGGCTAGGACCTATTAGTTCTTTGTTAGTGCTTCTTTTCCTTTTGCTTTTGGCTGTTTGGTTCTCGTCCTATAGTCTTTATAAAGAAGGGGTAACAAGTAGTTTAGGTAGCTCAGGTAAGCGTCCTTGTATAACTCTCTGGTGCTTCCAACACAATGCTCAAACTCAACAGTCTCTCCAGTTTGTGACCCATGTAAGTTTGGTGGGGGAGAAATCATAAATACACAGAAGTAAATATGTGTCACCACGAGGAATATTAGTCTTCAATAGTGTGCAATACTTTTTTAAAAAATTAATTTATTTACTTTATTTTTGGCCGCGTTGGGTCTTTGTTGCTCTGTGCAGGCTTTCTCTAGTTGTGTTGAGCGGGGGCTACTCTTGGTTGCGGTGCACGGGCTTCTCATCGCGATGGCTTCTCTTGTTGCGGAGCACGGGATCTAGGCACGCGGGCTCAGTAGTTGTGGCTCACAGGCTCTAGAGCGCAGGCTCAGTAGTTGTGGCGAACGGGCATAGTTGCTCCGCGGCATGTGGGATCTTCCAGGACCAGGGATGGAACCCGTGTCCCCTGCATTGGCAGGCGGATTCTCAACCACTGCGCCACCAGGGAAGCCCTGCAATGCTTTGAAAAGGAGGGCTCTGAGAGAGTTTAAGAGATAGGCCACTGTGTTCTTTACAAACAAGCTTTTTATGGTAATGGACTTTATAACTGACTCTTATGCAAGATAATTCCAAATACTTCTCCCAGCAGGAGAGAAGGTGGTATGATAGAAAGAACAAAAGATTGGGACTCATGAGATTTGGGTTTTAGTTCCTTCCCTATCAGTTTCCTCCTCTGTGAAATGACAGGCTTTGATAATCAGTATGCCCAGACCTACCTCTACACCAGAGTTATCATGGGAACTGGTTAAAATGTGCATTCTTGGGACCAATGCCTAGAAACTGTGAATTTATAGGTTTGTAGTAGGGCCTACAACAAGTACCCCAGGAGATTCTGAGATCATAGATCTGCAGACCAAAACTGTCTGGGAGTCTCTGAATTCAATGACTTATAAGGTCCCCTTCAGGTTTAAACATGTGTATATCTAGTATCAAAGATTTCTAATCTGAATGGTAGATGAAGATAAGCAGAACTGATCAGAGGAACCTTATATTAATATTTTCACGCTAGGCTTTTGTGTTCTGGCCCAACTAGAAGATGTTAGTAAGGTTGTGAGTCCGGGGAAGGGGAGGTGAGCACTATGAGGTCATGATTTCAGGTCAAGAAATTGGCATCCAAAGGCCTGGGGCAGACAGGAAGGCATAGAGAGGAGTAGAAGCCTACCTTTTATGGGAGTTGGTTGATATCTGGAGTGGAAGTAAATGGATCAAGAGGGGTGGAGACCAGGGGAGAAGTGGAGAAAAAGGAGTTGAGACCAGGAGAATAAGATTTCAGTTCTTAGAATGGCCGATGGTCCAGGCATTAGTGAATAAAGGCTGTGATGATGTACCTTCTGCACTAGGTTTGGAGTACACTCATTGCTATGGTGCTGTATAATGGGCACAAACAAGCAAGTGCATGGACTTAGGTCATAAGGTATTAGAGATGCGCCTGGCTCAGTATTCTTCTGTCCTTTGGACTGTCACTGCAAGGGCTGAGGAAAAAGATTCTGACCGGAAAGGGATAATAGCCAGACACTGTGAGCAGAGAAATAGGAAGATGAAGGTGGATCTGAAGGAGCCTGGAATGTTCAGCTCTAATGACCCAGAGAGATTTGATAACAGAATAATCAACAGTAAAGAAGGGTTCTTGGCATTAGTAGCTAAATTAAAAGGACAGGCTCTTCACTTGTTGGGATTCCACATATAAAGCAATGATCTGAATGGGTAGATTTTGCTACTCCAGTTGAAAGCCCGGAATAATAAAGGCATTATACAGTTGCTTGTCTTAATGCTGGCAGTAGGACACTGTGGATCTCTGCATAGTAGGGGTCGGCCAAATGGTGCCTGAGAAAGGGTTCTGTAAAGGGCAGAGGAGTGAGGAATGTTTTATGTCATCCCTGGGGTGGCCAGGAGGGGGAGCCAGTCATTTGGTTGATACCTATAATCCATGATAAGATTCTTTTTTTTTTTATCAGAAATAGCAATGAATTTAGTTTATGATATCTCCTCAGTTTTCTGCTATATATATTATTAGAAAGATATATTTAGAGTAGATAAACTATAAAAATAACTCCATAATGACAACCTTGGAAGTTTAATGTATCACAGACTGAAAAAGGCTTCTTTGACTTGATAGAAAAGATGTCTTTGACCATTGTTCACTGTGTGCTCACTTGTTGATATTTACTATGCACACCACATTTTTCCCCTTCGGGGAGGCTTTTTCGTTTCCACTAATTTTGTGGTTTTATCCTTTCCGCAGATAATTTTTAAAAATAGTTCTGGGCATGCATCTTTCTTTACACCCATAAAGCAACACCCCTTTTAATTTTTGTTTTGAAATAAATATATACTAAATGTCATTCATCAGATATCATGAATTATGTCTGTGAGTTTCAGAAATGTTCAGGGGTGCTTCTTAATAGCTTACTTTTCTGTTTCCAAAATATCTCTTTTTCAAAATGATGCCCTCAGTTTTGCCGGTCACCTATGTAGTTAATTGTTTATTTCCAAACCTGTAATTTCCTTGTCAAAATACAAGTGCTTTTGCATTGTTGGGGAAAGACTGTGTAGTCATTGACCCCTGAACAATACCGATTTTCACAATCTTTTATGCTAATCTGGACTTGCCTTGACAATTAAGAGAGTTAGGCAGGCTAGACAAAGTGTACGGTTTTGAGCTCTGACGTTAATAAGATGGTCAGTCTTATCTACCTGCTTTTTATGCCAATCTCACCATATCTGGTAATGTGTAGCTGGGGCATGGCAGCAGCTTGGAGGGGCCTCCCCAAGGACCTGAAAATACTGAAAATGAAATTGCTCCCTAAGAGGCAACAAGTTATGAAGGAGAACAAAGTTATGCAAATTCCCTTAGAAGTGAGTGAATTATAAAAGAAGAATGTCATCACGTATTATTTGTAAACTTTTGTAAAGCATAATTGTAGAAAAAAGACTGGAAGCAAATCAGTGAAAGTTAACTATTGTTGATAATAGTTGGCAGGAATATGGATGATTATTATTTTACTTCTTTGAACTTTATTTTTTAAATTTCAAAAATAGAGAGAGCAAGACAGAGACAGACAGATTTAAGCGCTCCTAAGGAAAAAGACCAGACAGTAGCCTGATTGAGTCACAGTGTTAACACAGCTGAAGAAAGAAGTGTCAATCAGGCAGTGGGGGTCAGGAGCCGTTGGTCATGAAAGCAGAGAAAACGGAGAAAGTCACAGAGAAAGATAGTAACACTGATCAGCCCACTGTGCCCAGGAGAGACTGCCTTGTATAGCTCTGGACTAGGCACCAACGCAATGAAGCAGCATGATTATGAGTGAGGTCCCATGATCAGACTGACTAGGGTTCATGTCTCATTCCTAGCACTCCTCAGCTTTATGACCTTGGGCAAGTGTCTATACCTTTCGAAGCCTCAGGTTCTGTCTTTAAGATGGGAATTTTAATAATGTTACGGCATAGGGCCTTTGTGAGAGTAAAGGAAGATAATTTATACATTTAGCACAGTGCCTGGCACATAATAATCCCTCAATAAATGTTAGCTATTGTTGTAACATGTTATTATAAAATCCTATTTATAGAGATATATCTTAACATGTTGCCATTATTAAACACTCAAATCTTATAACTTGAGTTGATATTGATTCTATGTTTTTTTTTACATCTTTATTGGAGTATAATCGCTTTACAATGCTGTGTTAGTTTCTGCTTTATAACAAAGTGAGTCAGTTATACATATACATATGTTCCCAACAGTGGCTAATGTTGTTTCAGTGGGTTGTGTAGGCTTCCAGGTGTAGGGGACTAGTGCCTGTGTTCTGGTGGATGGGCCTGGATCTTGTCTTTCTGGTGGGCAGTTCCACGTCTGGACCTCAGAAAGAAAGAAAGAAAGGAAGAAAGGAAGAAAGAAAGGAAGGAAAGAAAGAAAGAAAGAAACAAGGGAGGAAGGAGGGAAGGAAGGAAAGAAAGAAAAAGAAAGAAGATAAAATAAAATAACATAAAATAAAATAAAAAATAATTATTAAGAAAAAAAGTTTTTTTTAAAGAAAAAATAAAAGAAACGGACAGAACCCTAGGACAAATGGTGGAAGCAAAGCTATACAGACTGGTGAGTGCTGGTCGGCCCTGATCCTCTGTGCGGGAATCTCTCCGCTTTGCCCTCCGCACCCCTGTTGCTGTGCTCTCCTCCACGGCTCTGAAGCTGCCCCCTCCGCCACCCGCCATCTCCGCCCGCGAAGGGCCTTCCTAGTGTGTGGAAACCTTTCCTCCTTCACAGCTCCCTCCCACTGGTGCAGGTCCCGTCCGTATTCTTTTGTCTCTGTTTATTCTTTTTTCTTTTGCCCTACCCAGGTACGCGGGGGTTTCTTGCCTTTTGGGAGGTCTGAGGTCTTCTGCCAGCGTTCAGTAGGTGTTCTGTAGGAGTTGTTCCACATGTAGAGGTATTTCTGGTGTATCTGTGGGGTGGAAGGTGATCTCCGTGTCTTACTCCTCCGCCATCTTCCCCTTGTCCCCCCGATTCTATGTCTATTAAGCAAGTCTTAGATGATAATTTGGCTTCCCATGTTATTTACCAGTAGGGAGATTAGTGAGGATCTGTCACTTTGTAAAATTATATTTATCATTATTAATTTATACATTGGCATTTAGCCTTGATTCAGCAGTCTTTGGAGGGTTTGATATTATGCGTTCAATTAATCTTGGACATGGTCGAGACTGAGTTTTGAGTCTCCAAACCTTGGGAATTAAAAATTTTTAAACATAGCCCTTTGTGAGCTTGGTTGATGTGAATCTACACCTGAGAGAAGTATGTAGTTGAGAAGTACTCAACTCTGGACCTAGTGAGGTTTCCTAGAAGCCAGTCTTCCAGCATCCTCCAGCCAATTAACTCCCTCTGTTTCTATAAAAAAAATCCACAGAATAAAAATAAAAATCTCATGCTCTCTTTTTATGTGGTTTGAAATTTCAGTAATAGTGAATATGCCGTTTCAAGCTACCTTCTCCTCTCCTTCTCCAAGGAGACTCTAGTCTTCCATATTGGGCATTAGAGAGAGGTGCTTAAGAACTTTGGAACCAGACAGATCTCACTCTGAATTCCACCTGTGCACCACTTACTAGCTGTGTGGCCTTGGGCAACTTACTTCTCTCTGAGCCTCACTTTTCTCATGTTATAAAGTAGGAATCATAATAATAATATCCATCTCGTAAGGTGGTTGTGAGGATTAAAATGAATAAATGTAAAGGGTTTCGAACACTGCCTGGTTCAAATGACTGTGCTCAGCAGCTATTAGCTGTTGTTACTGTTGTCATTTCTATTGTTGTTGTTAAATAAAATACTCTCATTTAGTCACCATTATAGAACCAGTCTGCCCACATCATGTTAACCAATGATACTCAACCTGGATTGTCAATATCGGCCCTGGCTCCAGGGTTGTCATGGCATTCTTGAAACAGAAAGAACTTTCATTTTTATTTAAAGAAAAAAGGACACATGGCGTTTACGGGGGACAGGGTATGATGATAGCATCAGTCAAAATGAGCTGATGACAGAGACACAATTTCAGCTAGGTTGGGACCAGTCATGGTGACTCTTTTCACCAGGTTGCTGTCAGCAGCATACCTTTCTCGGTGTTGGTATGTGCTGGCGGAACATACCAGCACCTTTCTTGATCATCGATACTGACAAATGTCTGCTCAGATAAATTAACATTCTGATCTGGCCTGACTCATTTTGTGGGAACAAGTTGGCAAGCCAGTGTGTGTATGAGCTGACTCACAAAACCCCTCAGCTTAAAAAAAAAAAAAAGTACTGTATATTGTTTTACTCTAACAAGCATTGAGAAATGGCAGATAGACTTTTGTTTTCTCCTTTTGTGGCCACATTTATTGACTTCCACTTGGTGTTTTTGAGAGGCACATAGAAGACTGAAAATTCAATAGAGGAGGAGGAAAGGGGCACAAGGAAAAGAGGCATATGTTATATTTTGTCAGCATATGAGTACGGGGAACTTGTTCTGGAGTAAAAGCGCAGGTCCAAACAGTTCTAAAAAGCTTAAAGATATAGCACAGGAATGGGGCAGCCTCATTATGGGTCTATCGCAGGGGCAATTTGAACATCATTCACGTTAATATTCCAATGACCATTGATGTCATGGTATGCCAGGACCACACAGCACTGATATTTCCTTCCCCCTTCGCTGCCCAGAGAATTTAGAGCCTAAGGAAGACTAGAAAACAATTCACTTCTCTACTTTGGTTTCAGTCATTCTGGGCCAGAGGCATTGACCTTAATGACTTCCACAGGCAGATTTCAGAAAATGACAAAATTGAATTTTAATTCGTCCTTTTGTGTCACATAGCTCAAACTGGAACAATAATGTTTTAGGGGTTTCCCCTCAACTTTCTTCCTTAAAACAGAGAGAATTTTCAATGCTGTCAGCTCCACTGTTCTAGACCCCGTGAGCTGGAATTTATAGCTCAGTTGAGGCCGGTTAGGTCAGCAGAGGACACAATGCAATTGTGCTGTGTCTTCCTTTGCACGGGCATCGGGACTGCCCCCAGGCCTGCACAGGGGACCCCTAGGCATGTTTAAGGAAAGTGCTAAGCAACAGGATCAGAAGGCCTCATTAGGGAAAGCGACTGTAGAGTCTATATTTTAGAGATTTTCTTTAAAATGCCCAATCTCAAAATCAGCTTTTTCCAGGCACGTTGCCAAATTACAGCAATGGACCAGTTTTCAAATGCCCGTTTAAAATAAGCTCTCTTAATAGACTTGAGGACATGGGGAGGGGGAAGGGTAAACTGTGACAAAGTGAGAGAGTGGCATGGACATATGTACACTACCAAGCGTAAAATAGATAGCTAGTGGGAAGCAGCCGCAGAGCACAGGGAGATCAGCTCAGTGCTTTGTGACCACCTAGAGGGGTGGGATAGGGAGGGTGGGAGGGAGACACAAGAGGGAGGAGATATGGGGATATACGTATGCATATAGCTGATTCACTTTGTTATATAGCAGCAACTAACACAACATTGTAAAGCAATTATACTCCAATAAAGATGTTAAAAAAATAAAATAAGCTCTCTTGAATGTAGCACTGTGGCAAAGGTCCTTCTGGCAGGAAGCCACTTTAGACATCAGATCACTCCAAGCATTATTTTAAAATAGTGCCCAGGCCTTTTAATAATTTAGGCGCTGTTTTCTTTGAACCCAGAAAATGTCAATATACCAGAAGCAGACATAAATGGGGCTGCCTGGCCAACAGCTGGATTTCCTTTCGCACAGATGTTTCCTTAACAGGGATTGAGCCTTGAAATTGTTGATATTGTCCCCTGTCCATCTACCCCATGGAACTATCTTCCGTTGATTCAATCCTTCCCCCATTCCCTCCCAGGTTTAAACTTTAGGTTGAGTTTGTGGAGGTTTAGGAATGGAAGGGTTAAAGGGAAGGAAATTCATTGTGACCTATTGAGGGTGAAACTCCTAGAAGATAAAAGAAAAGCATCCTGCTATGAGGAGGGGCCTCTGCTCAGCCGCCCCCTTATCTGGAATAGCTATGGGGAGGGAGTGGCAAAGCCTGCCAGAGGTTTTCCAAAGAGACTTCTAAAATCATGAGCTCGGGTCTTCTTCAGATGAAGACCTGCAGTTTGTTAGAAGCTCAGGGACAAATGGAAGCCAAAGTCGTCCATGTCTGATGCTACAAGTAACCAAGGTAGCACTGAGTGGCTTGCTTCTGATTTTCTAGCTCACGACCTGGCGTTCTCTCATTGGTTTTAATATATTGTATATGATGGTTGCCAGAGGTACTCAGACAATTCAAAATGGGAAGCTGACTCAAGCACTTATGTTTGTGGGAGAGGCTGCTTGTCTTTCTGACCACACCCTCTCTTCTTCCGGGTTGTAATTCTAGGATTATTTCAGTCACTGGCTCTCCATTTTTATAACTTCCTGTTAAACCCATTTCCACATTTTGTTAAAATAATCAGCTGTTCAAGATTGTTTGGAAGGTCAGATTCCATTAGGTCACCTGGTCCGTAGTCATTAACGTCACATATGATTGTTCAACAGTACAATACAGACAGCCCTTGTGGCTGGTGATGTCACGCTTCTGTGGAAGCGGGGTGGTCTGCTCTTGCATGCATGGCCTTCAGCATTTGCTACAAGGAAAAGCTGCATGTCCTTCATAGGTCTTAAGAAATGTCCCCTTTAAAAACAAATACAATTGAGTTTTTAACAAAAGAGATGTTTCCCTAACTCATTTCTTTGAATTTGCTCTAGGGTTTTAGGCTCTTCAGATAGTTGCTGAAGCCCTCAATAACTGCTACAGACCAGAATTCAGGTAGCCTCAGAATTTAGCTGGTTTCGTGCAAATAGGTACCAATTAGTAATTTATTCAAGCCTAGAGAGATTAGATGACCTGCTTCATAGATCATACTGATACTGTAGTGGTTTTTTCTACTGCATCTCACCATTCTAGATGTCACTAGAACTGGTTCTTCATCCAGAAAAAAAGGTGGAGAGGAAGAGGTATGGAGGAGGAGAGAAATCATAGGCAGCGCTCAGATATGTTCACACTGTATTTTTGGATATATAACAATAATTTTCTTATTAAACAAAAGGAAGGCAATGTCAAAAAGAGATTATCAAACATCTATTGCTAGAAGGAAGAAAAGTGATTGACGAGAACGTCCATGGAGTCTCCTTCACTTACTCTCAAGTTCTTCCTGGAGGAAGAATACTTTAGGTACTTGATGCTTAGTAAGTTGCGAAGCACTTCCCTTTTTGCACATAAACATTTTTTGACTTTTTGAGAAGCATCCAGCATTTATCAAACCCTCCGGTAGTCAAGTCATAGTTGCAAATCATAGTGGTTGCTTCAGTGCCTTGATGGTCTTGTGAGAACCTGAGGGAAACAGAGACTACCATGCCCAGCTTCACCAGGGACGTCTTTAGGGACGCAATTTTTCCTACCGGCTGACTTCTTTTGTCAGGTTCTAACCTTAATTCTATAGATCCACCCCTCCTCCCATCCCATTCTTTCACATAGACTCATACCAGATGCTCACACAACGTGATTCAGTTCTAATGTGGAGGCAAAAATCATTTTATAAAGTTTATAGACTATAATAGCAGTTTGCTAAAAGTGAAATATTCCCTTCTTTTGACAAGCTCAGGGGAAAGCCACATGGTTGACCTTTGCTGGCATTCCATGCCTTCCCTCCCTGCCACTGAATTCGGCTGAAGTCACTGTGGTGATACTGACCTTCCTGCCAGGTCTTTGGCCGCTGCCAGAGCCCACTGAGTACGCCCGAGCAGCTCTCTCCCACTGAGTTAATCAAGCCAGCCTTCACCTCCCTTGTGTTTCCTAAGCTGGCGTGCCCCGCAGGAGACTGAGTCCCAGGAAACTGTCAAGATCCTGGCCCTTGAATCCTGTCTCTGCCAGTAGCACTTTGAAGGAACTGTGGCTCAAGGGAGGGCCTGGCCTTTTTGCAAGGGCTAGCTTTTCAATTAAATACCATAGTTTTATGATTAGAGCTGAGAGCTCTGAGATTTCATACCCATATCAATAATCCCAAGGAAATGCACAGTATTGACCTCTTTCTCTTATTTTCTTATAATTTCCATTTCATTATGGCTATAAGGCGCTGCAGACTATGTGCTTCTGGGCAATTATTGTTCTTTGTAGGTAGTTAGAATCATTCAGGCTTTTGCCTTGTTCCTCAAATCCTACCCAAATTTTGAAGTTATTTTCCTGAGATGTCTTGTAAAAACCCAGTATAGCCAAACAGCCGAAATATTTTTTCTTTTAGAGTTGAACCAAGAGGAAAAAAAGAAAATCAGTCTCCTCATACCTCAAGGAATTATTGTGTAGTGTTTTAGTGGGTAAGCTCTGGAGTTAGATTGCTTGAATTCAAGTCTTGGGTCTTCTGCATACTGACTATATAACCTTTGGCAAGTTACTTAACCTCTCTGTGCCTCATTTTTCTTATTTGTACAATAGAGACAATAGTATACTCATCTCATAGTGGGGGTTGATAATACATGAATTAATTCACATAAAGCACTTGAAACACTGCCTGGCAGAGGTAAATGCTCCATAGATGCTAGTTCTTACTACACCTAAAGCTAATCTTTAAGTGCTGTACAATATTTTCCTTGGAAGGAGATAAACATAATGGAAAAATCATTGTACAGTCAGGAGTTGTGTGTTTTGTCGCTGCCACCAACTGCCACATAGCTATATGACTTACAGCCAGTCTTAGTTTCAGTTATCTCATCTGTGAAACTGGGATAGTAATATTTCCCTTCACTGCTTTTTGCATACACGTGTGTGGGCATGCACGCACACAGACACACGCTCGCACATGCACATTCACTTCCTGTGATAGAGAAGGAGGAGAATTAAATGAGAACACAAATGTTAAAATTCCGAAAGGACATGAAACACTTCACTTATGGTGATCGTTTTGCCATGTATTCTATGTATATTTAAGCTATAACATTCTCAGAACAAAAGGTACTTTCATATCTATAAGGTATTCTATGCTTTTCAAAGAAAATAGACCATCAGTATTTTATCACAGCTGGCTATTGCAAGCCTCTAGGGCATAAGGAGCATGTTGTTTGCTTGTTTTACTCACAGTCTAGCAGATAGTGTACCTTCAGTAAATGTTAAGTGGAAAAAGTATAATTTTATACAAGTGCAAGCGATCTAATGAGACAGCTAAGATGCCTCACAAATGGTCTTTAAATAGTTTTCTACCAAGTGGTTAATGTTGTTGACTTCACATAATGTCAGGGGCCTGTGATAATTTAGGTCCCAAAGAAGTTGAAATTTGGTTCAGACATATATCTTGAGAGAACATGTTATGGCTTAGCAGGAGAAGCCATAAGGGAACTCTTCCCAGATCTATCTCATCTTTCATGAGAGAGTACACAGTAGTCTCCTGGCTCTCTACGTGTAAAAAGTGAAAAAAAACCTGTTATAAACAGTTCTCAGTGAGTACTTATAGAGTGTATGAATGCATAAGACCTTGGCAGGGTGTGTGAATAAATTTTAAGCCAACTCAGATCTGGTACTTCTCATTAGCGTGAGTGGAAGGAGGATGGGACTGCATCTTCCACTAACCAAGGGGAAGAGGAGTCTGTTGCTTTTATAGTCACTAAAGCTTTGGCTGTGAAGCACTTGCAGAAATATAAAGTGCTGTGGAAATCCCTAATGATAGGTTATAGAGAGAACTCTCTCCAGTAACAGTGGTTGCATAAACTACTGACAATTGACTTTTCTTAAGTTACTCATTTAGTGCCTAAGTGGTTAAAGGAGGAAAGAAGAGCAGAGAAGAGCAAGACTGTGTGAAATGAACACATTAATTGTCCTAAAAGCAACAGAAAAATCCTCTAGTTGTGCTCTTTCTTTTCAATACCTAAAGGTATATTGAAAAGAAATACAGGTTTTTATTGGATAAAGGCACTACCAGAATGTTTGCATTTAAACCTTTAAATGAAGCCATTCCCTCTTTATGCAGCAGAACCTTTCATTCATTATATCCTAAAAAGACTATTTTAATTTTCCTAAAGTATGGTTACTAATAGTAGGGAGTTAAGAAACTCTTTAGCCCTGATTCATGGAATTACGGTCATACACTACAAAAAGAAAATTTCACAAGTTGAGAAGACAATAGTCAAACCTAGAACGTCTTAGTGATTTTTTGGTCTGGCTAAGACACAAGCCATTCTTCTTGTTACTGTTCGTTTGGAGCAATCCATGTCCCATGAACTCTTTGGAGAGGAACTTTTTTTTTTTGCAAAAAGATTTTAGTTAAGTGGAATGATTTGGAGAGCTCTGGGGGCTTTTAAAAACTATTTAATTATGGATTCTGGGAGGAACTATAGAACTTTACTTCCTTGGATACTGTCAGGCTTTCTGTTGTAAAGAGTGAACTACCAGATTTAAGAATGTGACCCCGATGCCTCTTTTGGTAGGTGTCATTTTTTTAGCCGTGGGAACCTTGAATATGTAAGATTATTTCCTAATCAACCAAGAATTGGCTTCTTTAAGTGAAAGGCTGGGAGACAGAAGAATGAAAAAAAGACTAAAATTCAAGTCTGATAACAGAACTAACTCACCAAGATGAAGGGCAAGGTATGGTCTAGCATGAAAAATGCTGGACCACAAGATTATCTCATAATAGTCTACTAGTTTACTGTGTGTCCACAGTAAAATGAGTTCCAAGACAAATTGTTCTTAAAGTTTTATCAATATTAGAAACAAGTCATCATCTGGAATTCCCTTACGTTCTTCTGTTTAGCCACTTTTCCTGATTTCTCAAGTGTGGCTTGTCCCGGAATCCATTGTGAAAACAGACATATTCTGAGCCATGATGAAGCCATCCTTATTACTGCCTACCTAATTTCAACATTGTTATATACACTTGATCAAAATTTTAAGGTATAATAAAAGGGTAGAAAGATAAAAGATTTTGGAAGGATCATGTATGCAGATTCAATCTCGAGCCCTGACAACTGCTAGGGAAGACAGTGTGGGGCTGCTTAATGAGTCCCTGACAAGGGTCTGGCATTTATGAATATAAACATTTCTATCATTGCTACTAAAACTCGTGAGAATACATTGTTGAAATGATATTTTGTCTTAAGTGGTAGGTGTAGCTTCTCTTTTTCTCATTCTCCTTATTTATCTACCTACCTATTTATTTATATCCTACCTTCTCCTGAAAAGAGTTTAAAGCGCTCTGCAAAAGTGTACATAATAAAAGTAAGATACAGTGCAACTAAAATACATAGGAATAATTAGGCAAAGGGGAAAATACAGGTAGGAAGTAAGATGGAGCCAGGATTAGAGCTATGGCACAAAATGCATGACATGAAGTTTACTGTGCTTGATAGAGGTAGACGATAAATGTGGTTTATGCTTTCTAGCAACAAATATGAAGAGGGAAAATGATCAAATACATGAATCAGAATGTACAGAAGCTTAAAACAAACTGGTTTTTCAGA
Organism: Neophocaena asiaeorientalis asiaeorientalis; assembly: GCF_003031525.2. Lineage (NCBI taxonomy): Eukaryota > Metazoa > Chordata > Mammalia > Artiodactyla > Phocoenidae > Neophocaena > Neophocaena asiaeorientalis. Next base: position 965,620 of record NW_020173382.1, read on the forward strand.
AAAGCTAATGGAGGGTAAAGAATGAGAACTAATTGAGCTAATGGGGCAAGGGTGGTCAACTGTTGCAGAGTCATAAATTTTCTAGTAGCTGTGGATATTCATTTCTATTTCTGAGGATCTGTTGAGTGAATCATTTTAATTGTCTTCTCTGGTCTGTAATAGAATAGCCTTCAGGGGAAAATTCATCCTGTCTATCCCTATCTATCTATCTACCTACCTACCTATGAAATGATACAAGTAATAGCCCTTGAAAATGTTTCCTTCGTTTTGTCTTTTACTCATTTCTTTATTTCCAATTCATGTACCTTGTATTTAGTAGCCTAGCATGTGAAACTTAAAAAGCAAGACTATATACATTTACAGCCTGGTCATGGAACTGTACCAACCAATGGTTTCTATTTAATAGCAACTTACTTCTAAGCTTCATCAATTCTATCTAAATTAATGTGGAGCATAAAATTCCAGAAAAATCCAACAGAAATTGGAGCAAAACTTCTAGCATCTTCTATATGAACTACTGTGAACAATGTGGGAGCTTTTCTTACCACCTAAACTTGCATTTTTATGTGGTTGATTTTTTAAAAAATCATTCAGTATTCAAAAATAACATTGAAGTGTGTTACCTATTTGGGTGTTTTGGTCCATTAACTTTTTCCAGTGGTTTTTCCAATTAAAATTACACTGATGCCATATGGCGTCTATTTGTATGCTAAAACTCCCTAACTCATGAAAGAAATGTCAAACAGATTGAGCAGAGGGAGTGAGTTAACACTTTTCAGTGGTTCTAGTCACTAGTTCCATCAAGGACTAATTTCCAAGGTCCAGTTTTTCTCATTTAAAAACAATGAAGAGACTTTATTTTAGAACAGTTTTACATTTAAACAAAGATCAAGCAGATAATACAGAGGTCCTATTTGCTCCCGTTCCCCTGCACACAGTTTCCTCTATTATTAACATTATTAGCATTAGTGTGGTACATTTCTTGGAATGAATGAACCAATATCGATACATTATTAATAACTGAAGTCCATAGTTTACATTAAAATTTACTGTGTCGCACAGTTCTGTGGGTTTTAACAAATGCATTATATCTTGTATCCTCCATTAGAATATCACGCAGAACTGTTTTACCACCCTAAAAATATCCGTGCTTCACCTATTCACCCTTTCCCCTCCCCTCTCCCCCCGCCCCCAAATCCCTGGTCACCACTGATCTTCCTAGTGTCTCAATAGTTTTGCCTTTCTCAGAATGTCAAATAGTTGGAATCATACAGCATACAGCCTTTTAAGACTGGCTTCTTTTACTTAGCAATAGACATCTAAGGTTCTTCCAAGTCCCTTTGTGGCTTGATAGCTTATTTCTTTTTACTGCTAAATAGTATTCCATTGTATGGATATAGCACTGCTTATCCTTTGAAGGATATCTTGCTTGCTTCTAGTTGATTATTATAAATAAAGGTTCTATAAACATTCATGTGTAGCTTTTTGTGTGAACTTAAGTTTTCAACTCAGTTGGGTAAATATCTAGGAGCACAATTCCTGGATTGCAATTATACTTGTAAGAAACTGCCAAACTGTCTTCTAAAGTGGCCGTACTACTTTGCATTCTCACCAGCAGTGTTGTGCTGCATCCTGGTCAGCATTTGGTATTGTGAATTAACGTTATGAATTTTAGCCATCCTAATAGCTGTGTAGTGGTTGGTATCTCGTTGTTGGTTTAATTTGCAATTCCCTAATGACATAAGATATTGAGCATATTTCCTTATGCTTATTTGCCATCTACATATCTTCATTGGTGAGATGTCTGTTCAGATCTTTTGTCCATTTTTAACTGAATTGTTTGTTTTCTTATTGTTGAATTGTAACAGTTCTTTATATATTTCAGATACAAGTCCTTTATCAGATATGTTTTACAAATATTTTCTCACAGTTTGTGACTTGTTTTTCCATTCTCCTAGCAGATGTTTGTCTCTTCATTCTCTTAACAAAACAGATGTTCTAAATTTTAATAAAGTCCAACTTATCAATTGTTTATTTCATGGATTGTACTTTTGATGTTGTATCTAAAACCTTATTGCTAAACTCAAAGTAATCAAGATCTTTTCCCATGTTGTCATCTAGAAGTTTTATAGTTTTGCATTTTATATTTAGGTCTACAGTCCATTTTGAGTTATTTTTATAAAAGGTGTAAGGTCTGTATCGATTTATTTCTTTGCATATAAGTGTCCAGTTGTTTCCGAGCTATTTGTTGAGAAAACTATACTTTTTCCATTGAGTTGGCTTTCTCCTTTCTGTCAGTCTATTTCTAGGCTCCGTATTCTGTTCCATTGATCTATTTCTTTCTTTTGCTAATACTATGCTGTCTTTTTTTTTTTTACAGTTTTCTGCTCTTTTTATTTTAAATTTTTAAAAAAATAATTAATTAATTTTATTTTTGGCTGCATTGGGTCTTTGCTGCTGCATGCGGGCTTTCTCTTGTTGCGGCGAGTGGGGGCTACTCTTCGTTGTGGGGTGCGGGCTTCTCATTGCGGTGGCTTCTCCTTGTTGCGGAGCAGAGGCTGTAGGCGTGCAGGTTTCAGTAGTTGTGGCACATGGGCTCAGTAGTTGTGGCTCATGGGCTCCAGAGCGCAGGCTCAGTAATTGTGGCGCACGGGCTTAGTTGGTCCACGGCATGTGGGATCTTCCCGGACCAGGGCTCAAACCCATGTCCCCTGCATTGGCAGGTGGATTCTTAACCACTGCACCACCAGGGAAGTCCCATTATGCTGTCTTGATTACTGTAACTTTATAGGAATTTATTTTCCCTCTTTGAAAGTTTATGTTGGCCTCGGTGTTTTTCATACATCTGACTGTAGGTACAGTCACTTTGAGAAAACAATAATTAACAATTTATTGATTGTCTAATAGTTCTTCTTTTTTAAATTTAAATATTGTATTAGTTTCAGGTGTAGAGCATAGCGATTCAGTATTTTTTGCAGATTATACTCCATTATAAGTTATTTATATTATAATAACATAAACTGCTGTGTATAAAATAAACAACAAGGATATACTGTATAGCACAGGTAATTATAGCCATTATCTTGTAGGAATTCTTGAACCCGGGTGTCCCAGTCCTCTGATTTTGTTATTCTTCAGTGTTGTGATGTCTATTCTGGGTCTTTTGCCTTTCCATATAAACTTTAGTATTGTTATCCACAAAATAACTTGCAGGGATTTTTATTTGGATTCCACTGAATGCATACATCACATTTGGAAGAATTCTTAATAATATTGAGCCTTTCTATTCATGAACATGGAATATTTCTCCATTTATTCTTATATATATTTCATTAGAATTATACCTAAGTATTCCATTTTGGGGGTGCTAATGTAAATGGTGTTGTGTTTTCAATTTGAAATATCAGTTAATCATTGTTGGTGTATATTAACTTTGTATTCTGCAACCTTGCTATATGCGCTTATTAGTTCAAGGAGAGTTTTATATCAATTCTTTGTAACAATCTATATAGGCAATCATGTCATTTGTGAACAAAGGCAGTTTATTTTTTTCCTTCCCAATCTGTGTACCTTTCATTTCCTTATCTTGTCTTATTGCATTAGGTAGGACTTGAAGTACAATGTTAAAAAGAAGTGCTGAGAGGGACATCCTTGCCTTGTTCCCCAATCTGAGGTTAAGGAGCAAGCCTCTAGTTTCTCACCATTAAGTATGATATTAGCTGTAAGTTTCTTGTGGATATACTTTATCAAATGGAGAAAGTTCCCCCCATTCCTAGTTTGCTGAGAGTTTTTATCATGAATGGTGTTGGGTTTTGGCAAATGCTTTTTCTGTACCTATTGATACGATCATTTGATTTTTCTTCTTTATAGCCCATTAATATGATGGATTACATTACCTGATTTTTGAAGGTTGAACCAGACTTGCATATCTGGAATAAAACCCGCTGGGTCATGGTGTATGAGTCTTTTTATACATTGTTGTATTTGATTCACTAATATATTGTTGTGGATTTTTGCATTTATATTCATGAGAGATCTTGGTCTGTAGCTTTCCTTTCTTGTAATGCCTTTATCTGGTTTTGGTATTAGGGTAATGATGGCCTCATAGAATGAGTTAGGAAATGTTCTCTCTGCTTCTATTTTCTGGAAGAGACTGTAGACAATTGGTCTTCTTTCTTCCTTAAATGTTTGAAAGAATTCACCTGTGAAACCATCTGGACCTGCATTCCTTTTGGAAGTTTATTAATTAATCATTCAGTTTCTTTGATAAATACAGGATAATTCAGATTACCTGTTTGTCATTGTGTAAGTTTTGATAGTTTTGTCTTTTAAGGAATTGGTGGTGCATTTTATCAATTTAATCAAGTTTTGGGGCGTATAGTTGTTCATAATATTCATGTATTATCCTTTTAATATCCATATGATCATTAATAATGACCCCTCTTTCATTTCTCATGTTACTAAATTGTGTCTTATCATTTTTTTTCTTGATTAGCCTGGCTAGGTATTTTTAAATTTTATTTATCTTTTCAAAGAACTAGCTTTTTGTTTCATGGATTTCTCTCTTGATTTTTGTTTTCAGTTTCACTGAATTCTGCTCTAATTTTTTATTATTTTTTTCTTCTGCTCGCTTTAGGTTTATATTGCTGTTAATTCTCTAGTTTCATTTGGTGAAATCTTAAATTATTGATTTGAGATCTTTTTTTCCTTTTCTAATATAAGCATTCAGTGCTACAAATTTCCCTCTAAGCACTGCTTTTGCTACATCACACCAATTTCAGTAAGTTGTATGGTCATTTTCATTTAGTTGAAAATATTTTTAAATTTCTCTTAAGACTTTTTTGTTCCGTGCGTTGTGTAGAAATGTGTCGTTTAATTTGCAAATGATTGGATATTGTCTTGTTATCTTTCTGGTATTGACTTGCAATTTAAATTCATTATGGTCTAAGAACGTTCTTTGTATGATTTCTGTGCTTTAAAATTTTTAAGGTGTATTTTATGGCCAAGTATCTGGTCTATCTTGGTGAATGTTCCAAGTGAGCTTGAGAAGAATGTACATTCTGCTGTTGATGGACGAATTATCCTATACATGTCAACTAGATCTAGTTGATTGATGATGCTATTTGGTTCAACTATGCCCTTGCTAACTTTCTGCCTGATGGATTTATTAGTTACTGATAGAGGGGTGTTGACGTCTCCAACTGTAATTGTGGGTTTGTACATGTAAGGATTATGTCTTTTTGGAGAATTGACCCCTTCAACATTTTGTAACACCCTTTTTTTATTCCTGATAATATTCCTTCTTCCAAAGTGTGCTTAGTCTGAAATTAATTTGGCTATTCCAGTTTTTGTTCTACTTAGCGTTAGCATGATAAGTCTTTCTTCATCCCTTTATCTGTATCTTTATGTTCAAGATGTGCTACCTGTAGACAATGTATAGTTGGGTCTTATTTTTATATTTACTCTGATAGTCTCTATCTTTTACTTTGTGTATTTAAACTATTCACATTTAAAGTGATTAGTGATGTAATTGGATTAATATTCATAATGTTTATTGCACATATTCTTTGTTTTGGTTACTTTTAATCTTCCTCTCTTTTCCTGTCTTCTGTGGCTTTAACTGAACATTTATGTATGATTCCATTCCTCTTAGCATACGCTTCTTTTTGAAATTCAAATTACACTAGATTGTTTCACTGGTAGTTCAGGTACCTTATAATATTCATTTTACTTATCCATATGCTATAATCACCAACACATTATTGCTGTTATTACTTTGAACAAAGTTATATATTATATCAATTTTTAAAAAAAGAAAAGGTTTTATTTTACCTTTATATATTCCTTCTCTGATGCTCTTCTTTTCTTCATGTAGATCTGATTTTCTGGCTTATATACTTTTCCTGAAAAACATATTTTAACATTTTTTTTTTTGCAAACCAGGTCTACTGGTGACAAATTTCTTCCATTCTTGTTTGTATGAGAAAGACTTTCTCTTTTCCTTTTTGATGATAATTTTGCTGGAAATAGAATTCTAGGTCTTTTTTTTTTTTTCTTTCAATGCAAAATATTTCATTTACTCTCTTCTTCCTTGCATGATTTCTGATGACATGTTCAATGTAATTCTTATCCTTGTTCCTCTATAGATAAGAAGGTTTTTTTCTTCCTCTGGCTTCTTAGAAGATTTTCTCTTTGTCTTTGGTTTTCTACAGTTTGTTTTTTTTTTTTTTTACAGTTTGGATATGATATGCCTAAGAGTAGGTATTTTGGTATTCAACCTGCTTGTTATTCTCTGAGCTTCTTGGACCTGTGGATGTTATCTATCATGAATTTTGTGAAATTTTGGACATCATTCTCTCAAATATTTCTTTTGCTCTCTTCTCTCTCTCTTCTCTTTCTGGAATTGCAATTACACATATTATACACCTTTTGAATTTGTCCCACAGTTCTTGGATACTCTTTTCTGTGTTTTGTTTGTTTGTTTGTTCTTTTTTTTTTAATCTTCCTATTGTGGTTTGAGAAGTTTCTACTGACATTTCTTTAAGAGCGCTGGTTCTTACCTTGTTTGTTTCAAGTATGCTGATAAGCCCATGAAAAGCATACTTCATTTCTGTTTGTGTTTTTGATTGCTAGCATTTCCTTTCGATATTTCTTAGCATTTCTATCTCTGTACTTACATTATCCATATGTTCTTGTATATTGTCCACTTATTCCATTAGAGTCCTTTATATATTAATAGTAGTTATTTTAAATTCCCTGTCTGATATTTCCATAATCTGTGCCATATCTGAGTGTGGTTATGATAATTGCTTTGTTTCTTCAGACTGTTCTTTTGCCTTTTTTCATGGCTTGTAATTGTTTGTTAAAAGCAGAATATGATATATTGGGTAATAGGAGCTGAGGTAATTAGACGTTTAGTGTGAAGTTTTATGTTAATGTGACTAGGAGTTAGGCTATTTATTGTTTGCTGTATCTATAGATGCTAGAGGCTTTAGTTTCCTCTAGTGTCTTTGTTTATTTTTTTCTCACCTCTTTTTGGTGGGTTTCTCTAAGAACTCCTTCTTAAATAGGATCTGTGTCTTTCTGGTGGGAAGGTATGGGGGTAGTGAAAGTGGCCTATAATATTACGATTAATCAGTCTGTTAGTAGACTTAAGTCCATGAGCTGTAACCCTCATAAGTTTTTCTCGGCCTTTTTTTCTTTCCCTTTAGGTGTTACAGGAAGGCTAGAAGGGACTGGAGTTGTCTAATTGCCCCTCTTCTAGGTATATTAGGCTTTGGTAAAGTTGTGTCCATTGGAGAACAGGCATTTGTTATGGAGAATGCTTATGGTGTATTTCTAAATTATTACTTTCCCCCTACCCCTGCCAGAAAAAACAAGGAGATTTTTCTTAGATCTTAACCATGAAAACTTTGTGTGTTTTCTTGAGGTAAATCCCATGGGAATGTGGGGGACCCATAAAACTGAGGACCCAGGAATTTTCAACTCTTAGGCTAGTTCACATTCAGCCTCTATCAGTTTGTCAGAGTTACCATTTAAGGATTTAGACTAGTTTATAGCTTCAGTGGCGTCTGCTGCAGGTGTCTGAGATCCAGCAGATCTCAGCTGTGATTCTCTGTATTTGCCTCTCTTTCCAGATTTCAGGGTAGCAGTTTGCCCTGTGACCTTAATTCCCTGATGGGTCTAAGAAGAATCATTGATTTTCAGTTGGTTCAGCTATTATCTTGTTGTTGAGAATGGGAATGATAATTTCCAAGCTCTTTACATGTTGTAGTCAAGACCAGAAGTCTCCCAATGTCCAGTTTTCAAGGCTGGAGCATGTTGTGGAATTAGCAAGGGTATTGGTGTTAGAGTGACCTACACTTAAATTCAGTCTGTGGCATTTAACTAGATATTATCTTGTATGAGTCACTTAACCCGTCTGAGCCTCAGTTTCCTCACCAAATAAAAATAAATCCAAATACATATGTTTATGTTAAATTTAAATGAGAGGACATATGTGAGCAAGTTCATTACAGATCCTGGCATATACTTTGCAGGTATCACATAAATGTCAGTTTTCTTCTTCCATTAAGGTACCTGTGCTTGAAAGCAAAGACTGGAGTCCAACCCATTGTGTGGCATTTATCCTAGAAATTTAAGAAGTTCTTATAAAGTATTTGCCATTCTTACAATGCTGGAAAAATTACCTTGAAAAAAGTAACCTGCCTTTATCAGGACTGTTTTATTCTTAAGGGCTTGAAGGGAACTCAGTGGTTCATTTATTTCTGTCTTCCAACTACAAGTAGACTCTCCTTTTTAAAAAAAAATCCAGTCTTTTACTGAAAAGGCCCATGAAAACACATTTCTTTATGTCTAGGTCTGGGTAAAGGAACATCAGCACCAAGTACTAAGGACAGTCATTTTGCTACGGTTATAGGATACATGTCCTGGGTTGGGATGGGGGAGAACTTACTGAACCATTTAAAGAGAGGTGATAGCCTGATTGCACACTTTACATATCAAACCATATTGGAGAGTTGTGTCCCTTTTTGAGCACCATAACTTAAGAAGGAAGTTGATAACAGTAGAGTGTGTCCAAATAGGGGTGACCAGAATAGTGATGGGGGCAACAATAAATCTAGAAACCTTGCTATATTTGGGTGTGTATTAATTTGTTAGATCTATTTATCTGTATCATATATCTTTCTATATAGTGTTAAAAATAGACTATTTTCTGTTTGGTGCCAAATTTTTCGTAACATCTCTGATTTTACATTGTTCCGACTTCTCCTGGATATAATGCTTGACTTTTTCCCAGGAAAGAGACAGAGGAAAACCTCCCCTAGCTTAAGCGTACATTATTATCTGACCAAAAAAAAAAAAAAAAAAAAACAGGGTGAGGCCAGACTTCCTGGCCCATTCTAGCCCTTGACTTCATTTCATGAAACCTCAAGTTGCCAACCTCAAGCTGAGCATCACTTTTCACCTAGTGTTGGTTCCTATAAATCCCCAAGGAGCCTTTGCTTGAGCAGTTATGGTTTGGTCTGTTGTCCCACGATACAGAAGTAAGGGGGTTGGGCAAAACCCAAAGATGTGCTAAGTGGATTCTGAGCTGTGAAAGTTGGAGCAGGAAGCACATGTGAGCATATGAACCCCTAGCCCTTTCCCTCTGCAATATGTGTTGTTATTCTTTCTGGAGAAGAGTTCGTGATCTTTTGTAATTTTCTTTTTCTATTGATCCAGCAGTGCTAGTAACAGAAACTTAAGAAAAAAGTTATGGCAGTACAGTCTATGGAATTTCACTGTCATATATCTTGCACATTAGAGAACAAATGCACTGTGCTAGAGATGAAATTTGCCTTGTAGAGACTTAATTTTAGGGTAGCTTAGATGATTGAGATCCACAGGGTAGCATCTCAGCAGCAGTCTTTCTTCTCTGAATTTGTGCTGTCCCAAGACAAAGGTGAAAGTGTAACTCTGCTTTGTTGGTCTTTGGGCTGCAATTTCTTCCAGTACATTTCCACTTGGAGAGGAGAGGCCAATGGGAAAATAATGAGCCTAAAAATGAACTTGACTTTCAAAGATTTTTGAGGATGTGTGTGTTGGCTATAGGGCTGAGGGCAACTAGAGTGAAACCGTTGCCGGGAGACACTAGTCTGAGTTGACTACTTCTACTTTGCAGTTGTGTGACCCTGGGAAAGTGCTTAAATTCTGCTGAGCCTCAGTTTCATCACCTATAAAATGGGGATTGCAATACCGAACTTAGAAGATTGTTGTAAAAAGTAGATCTCGTAATAAACTTGGAAATGCTTTGTAAATGCTAAACCATATAGCTTGGGAGTACTTTTAAGACAAGGAAGATGTATTATTTATCTCCATCTACCTAGCACTTACATACCCCTAGTACTTAGCACAGGGTCTAGTATATAATAAATGATTGGTAGCTGAAATTAAAATGAATGAATAGTTTTTAATCTCCAAATTTCTGATGATTTTAAAGAATTAATTGACTGGTCCTTCGTATTGGGTTAGATGATCTCTTGGCTTCATTCAATCTTTAGATTCAAGGATTGAAAATAAAGTAGCGTGTGGAGTTAGGAAGAGATTGTTATAAGATAGATAAACTTTCTAAGAATTGCTTAACGTTCTAAACAAAATAAAAGTAACAAATGAACATTTAGCAATTGATGAAAACGAAGATTAACTTTCTCAAGTGGGCTTGGAAACCCAGTAGAATTGCTCTGGCATCTGCTCAACATTCCTGGGCACGTCATAAACCCAAGGGAAGAATCTAGCAAGCGCGTTCTACCTTGTGAGGGATCTGGGGCAGATGGTGGTGGTACAACCTAGAGCTCACTTCTGCCACGGATGACTGAGATGTTTGGCTAAGTGATCCCAAGGAGCTGTTGGAATGCAGTCTGTCTAGTAGTATGAAAGTGGTAATAATTTGATTTTTCAAGGCTCATGAAATAGCATCATTTGGGGTACATCTGTCGTGGACCTTTGCGCTTTGGAAGGAAAGGAAAGAAACTACTAAGTTAATTTTAAATGTCTTGGGAAACTTGGTTGTTTTTGTTTGTTCTTAAACTATGCCTTATTTCTTTGAAAAATCTATTATTGCAGTTTTTTCCTTTCTCTCATATAAATGTGGGACTCTGGTTATTTGGGATAAATTGTGTCTGCAGTGCTTCAGTTTGGAGAAAACGGGATGGTGACATTATTACTTTCTCTCTCAAACCAATGACACTGATCAGGCCTTATGCCAAGGGGTAGGGGCAGCAGATGTAATCCTGAACCCGTAGTCTCTGTAGAGTAGATAAGGTTTCCAAGCCATGTGGAAGCCGAACTTACCAAGGAAGCTTAGCAGTTATCCTTCCAGATGTTCAGCTTGCAGATACCAGCAGTGTTATTTTCAGTATCGAACGTATAGGTAAGTGCATGTGTTGTTTTTCTCCATCCAGATACCCGTTTAGGGGATAAATTCCACTTGCAGGTCTGTCAATCTGTCAGATAGCTCCCTTTAAAGTTATCTAGAGAAAATCTACCTACATGATGAAATTTGTGATAGCTTTTATTCTTGGCTAAGAACTTGCCTTTCCTCCAGGGATGAACAGGCTTAAATTGTTATGTGAGTTTATACAGTATATGGTTTGTTGTCAAATATTTATCTCTGTCTAAAAATGAAATGTCTTGAAATACAGTTTCTTTTTAACTGAATAACTCAATGTGAGAAAGAGAAAGAACTTCTCATTTAGCCAATTTTTAATCAATATTTTTATGAGAGGCCAGAATGTTAACTGAATCCTGGCTTTTGTCATTTGAAATATAATTTGTGTGCTTAAGAATCTATGTGCACATCAGGGTTTGGACTGCATGTTCAGAAAGGAAAATTGATTTATAGGAACAAACAGCTGCAGGAGTAGAGGCAATGCCAGAAGTAAACGTGAGTCAATTATTTAAGGCAAATGGGACCTTAATCACCACAGCAATAGAGAAATCTCAAAGTCAATTACACACTGGATTTTCATGCTTTAATTTGTGGGCATTTCTTTATCTCTTATTTTGCAGAGGCCTTTGAAATCGTTGTTCGCCATGCCAAGAACTACACCAATGCCATGTTCAAGAACAACTACCCGAGCCTGACCCCACAAGCTTTTGAGTTTGTGGGTGAATTTTTCACTGATGTATCTCTCTACATCCTGGGTTCTGACATCAACGTGGATGACATGGTCAATGAATTGTTTGACAGCCTGTTTCCAGTCATCTATACCCAGCTAATGAGCCCAGGCCTGCCGGAGTCCACCTTAGACATCAATGAATGTCTCCGAGGGGCAAGGCGTGACCTGAAAGTATTTGGGAATTTCCCCAAGCTTATTATGACCCAGGTTTCCAAGTCACTGCAAGTCACTAGGATCTTCCTCCAGGCCCTGAATCTCGGAATTGAAGTGATCAACACAACTGATCACCTGAAGTTCAGTAAGGACTGTGGCCGAATGCTCACCAGGATGTGGTACTGCTCTTACTGCCAGGGACTGATGATGGTTAAGCCGTGTGGTGGCTACTGCAATGTGGTTATGCAAGGCTGTATGGCAGGTGTGGTGGAGATTGACAAGTACTGGAGAGAATACGTTCTGTCTCTCGAAGAACTGGTGAATGGCATGTACAGAATCTATGACATGGAGAATGTACTGCTTGGTCTCTTTTCTACGATCCATGATTCCATCCAGTATGTCCAGAAGAATGGAGGAAAACTGACCACCACTGTGAGTACCATTCTACAGTTTTCAGAGGAATTGGATTCTACTGGGGGTAGGGCAGCCTGGCCAGTAGCAGGTGCTGATGGAGAGAAGTGAGAAAAAAAGTGGGCAGGGATGATAGAGGGACTGAATGACCTCACAAAGCTAGGCAGCACATTAAGTCCACAGGTTATGGAGTCCTAATGCCTGGCTTTGAATTTTAGCTTCACCCACTTTCTTGCTGTGGGACCTTGGGTGAATCATTTTATCTGTATGATCTCATATTGCTGATTCATAAAATAGGGATAAAAAGAATATCTTCTTCATAGGGAATAACATGTGTTAAAGCACTTGGCATGTGCCTGGTACATGGTAATTCTTCAGTAATTATTAGCTATTATTACCACTGTTGTTGGTTATCACAACCTTTGTGACAACCCTGTGAGGTAGGAGCTGTTATCTCCATTTTGTAAATGAGGAAACTGAAGCTCAGTGATTCAGAAGTTGATCAGGTCTCCCTTTAATTAGGTTATCACCACTTTGTTTGATTCTGATTTCACTCTTGTGCTCTTAATCATATATATCATATTACTTTATTTTTTAAATTTATTTTATCGAAGTACAGTTGTTTACGATGTTGTGTTAGTTTCTGGTATACAGCAAAGTGATTCAGTTGTACATATGTATAATAGTTTGCGTCTGCTAATCCCAAACTCCCAATCCTTCCCTCCCCCTTGGCAACCACAAGTCTGTTCTCTATGTGAGTCTGTTTCTGTTTCGTAAATAAGTTCATTTGTGTCATATTTTAGGTTCCACATATAAGTGATATCATATGGCATTTGTCTTTCTCTGTCTGACTTAACTAGTATGATAATCTCTAGGTCCATCCATGTTGCTGTGAATGGCATTATTTCATTCTTCTTTTCGGCTGAGTGATATTCCATTGTATGTATACACCACATCTTCTTTATCCATTCATCTGCTGATGGACATTTAGGTTGTTTCCATGTCTTGCTTATTATAAATAGTGCTGCCATGAACATAGGGGTGCATGTATCTTTTTGAGTTATAGTTTTTTTCTGGATGTATGCCCAGGATTGAGATTGCTGGGTCATATGGTAGCTCTACTTTTAGTTTTTGTAAGGAACCTCCATACTGTTTTCCATAGTGGCTGCACCAACTTACATTCCCAACAACAGTGTAGGGGGGTTCCCTTTTCTCCACACTCTCTTTGGCATTTGTTATTTGTAGAGTTTTTAATGCATGGTCATTCTGACTGGTGTGAGGTGCTACCTCGTTGTAGTTTGATTTGAGTTGCATTTTGAGTAGTGACTTTAAACATAGGAGACCCAGCTAGACCCCACTAACTAAACCTACACAAGAACACGGGTGAGGCAAAACGTTCATGTTTTCCAACAGTTGTTTTTGCAGCCTTGATTTATACCAGTGTAAGGCTGATAGGGTTTGTGATGGGGGTGGGACAGTTTTGTGAGGCAGAAGCTTGATTGGTTTCAGTCAGACAATGTTAGTTACATTGTACCTGCTAAGCTAGGGTGCACACATTGAGAACCACGGGATGCACACACTTTTCAATACAGAGCAGAACATACAGCCAAGAGCTACCAGCCAGATCTCACTAAGGTGATGGTGACTGATTCCTGAATGTTCCCAGCTTTGTAGAAGGACGTGGCAGAATAGTATAATACACTACCCTTGTTGAGCTCCTACCACATTTGAGGTGCTCTGCTGGCCAGTTTACGTAATATTATTTCTTAGTAATCCATGGGATAGGTCCTAGTATAATATTATCCCCATTTTACACAGGAGTAAATGAAGCTTAGAGGGCTTAAATATGTTGCCCAAACGTCCAAGGTAGTTAAATAGAGGTGGCGGAGCTGGGATTCCAACCCTGGCTTGTTGCCTTGCGCGATTCGTGCTCTTATCTTCTATAGCGTTGCAACTACTGTGTACTCCGAACCATTGCTTACCCAGAATGTGGAGGGCAGGTTGGGCCATTTAGCCCTGTCTTTAAACTCTGGAAGTACAAAACAATAGGGGTAACTGGTTTCTTTGGTGAATTAAACTAGAAAGGAGGACAAAAACGATGCAACCCACAGGATGGCTACTTACGGAACTGCTCTAATTGCCCCATTCACAATGTTAGCTGTTTAAAACACATTTGCTGAGAAAATATTTTATAGTAAAATGAACAGAAACGTCCTAACGATAGTGTTCTTCAGTGGCTAATTATTCCTTTGATTGCTTTCTAATTGAAGACCAGATTCTAGGGCCTTATACAAAAGTAAATCTCGGGCTTCCCTGGTGGCGCAGTGGTTGAGAGTCCGCCTGCCGATGATAAATCTCACAGAACTAGAAAAAAGGAAAGTCAGTGCATTCATATGTTCATTCACCTGAAATTGATTGAGGGCCCACTATGTGTCAGACACAAAGCCAGAGTGCCGGGGGTGTGGAAATATCTTCAGTAAGAGGAAAAATAAGGAGATAACATTAAAGACAGGGTATGGGAGTGTTTAAAGTTTGCCTCTGATATTGGTCGCTTGACAGCAACGTCTTGAAAACATGTATTCTCCTCTAGTGCTTTTAAACACAGAAAAATAGGGTGGGGAGCTGGTAAGGGATTAAGTCCACTATTTTGATCAGGCTCTAGACATGAAGGTTTGTTTAGTAAACATTTATTAAGCATCTGCTCTGTTCGTGGCACTTTGCCAGGTACTGGGTGCTCGGTTACCCAAGACTTAAGTCTTTAAAGTCTTAAAGACTTGAAGTCTTCTTAAGTCTTTAAAACGTCAGTTTAGCTTCATTGACAGACAGACATGTAACTGAATGAATTTCACCACAGTGAACATCTCACTATAATGAATCATTGGCCAGGTGTGATCCAGCTATACTCTGTATGGGCCAGAAGGGGGCTGGGCCATCTATGGGGGCTGAGGGGAAGTGAGGGCTGGGTGGACTGCAGAACTCTATTCCTGCTAACAAAACCACAGAATGCCCCAAAGCCAAAGCTGATTGAAAACTAAAGCGTTAATGAGATTCTGCTGTAGCACCTTCACCTTCCTGTTGTGATAAAAGTGTAAGAGCCTGCCAGTTAGTCCTGCTTGAGGTTAAGTTGTGGTGAGAGACCTCTTCGAAACTAGGCTCTTCCAGAGCTCTGTTTGGGACAGCCTTTTTAGCTAGCTATAAGCCATGCCATGAGGTCTGCCGTGCAGGGACTTTGCTCAGCTGTTTTGGTGGCTACCATCTACCCCAGATCATAAAGGACATTTTGGTCTTATCTAAATGAGTGGGGCACTGTTAATTTTTTTTTTCAGATACTTTTTTTTTACATCTTTATTGGAGTATAATAGCTTTACAATGGTGTGTTAGTTTCTGCTTTACAACAAAGTGAATCAGTTATACATAAACACATGTTCCCATATCTCTTCCCTCCTGCATCTCCCTCCCTCCTGTCCTCCCTATCTCACCCTTCTAGTTGGTCACAATGCACCGAGCTGATCTCCCTGTGCTATGTGGCTGCTTCCCACTAGCTATCTATTTTACGTTTGGTAGTGTATATATGTCCATGCCACTCTCTCACTTTGTCCCAGCTTACCCTTCCCCCTCCCCATATCCTCAAGTCCATTCTCTAGTAGGTCTGCATCTTTATTCCCGTCTTGCCCCTAGGTTCTTCATGACATTTTTTTTCTTAGATCCCATACATATGTGTTAGCATACGGTATTTGTCTCTCTCTTTCTGACTTACTTCACTCTGTATGACAGACTCTAGGTCCATCCACCTCATTACAAATAGCTCAGTTTCGTTTCTTTTTATGGCTGATATTCCATTGTATATATGTGCCACATCTTCTTCATCCATTCATCCGATGATGGACACTTACGGCCTATTAGTGTTTTAGTTTTCCACAGGATGTTCTTCAGGCTACCAAGTGAAGGTGTGCAAGCAAAGGTTAGGGTGCTCCTGGAGGTGGTAAGCATGTAGTTCTAATACTCGGCTCATCACCACAATCATCTAGGGAACTTGTTAAACAGATTCCTGGAGCCTCCCCCCCTCCCCCCGAGGATTCTGATACCGTAGGTCTGTGGAGAGGCCAGAGAATTTGTCACTTACGGAGTACTCCATTTGATTCTGATACTTCCTTGGAAGCAACTCCAGCCACCTTGTTTAGTAGACAAGGTAAGGCCCAGAGGTTAAAAGTGAATGACAGTTAATGGCAAAGCTGTGACCGTGGACTCTTCATCTGTCAAATGGGGTTGATATGTGGGGATTCAGTGAAATGATAGGTTCAAAGTACCTGGCAGAGTTCGAGGCACATGGCAGGTACTCACTAAGCCCCAGTGCAGTACTCTTTCTACAGCAGTTTTCTAAGTGCCAAATAGATAATGAGATTTTCTTAAACTTGTTTTTAAGTGCCAAGATGTTTAATGTTATTTTAATCCAAAGGCGTGAATAAAAATAGCAAGTATGTGAAAATGTGTGAGTGTGTGTGAGTGTGTATGTGTGTGTGAGTGTGAGAGAGAGAGCGAGAGAGGAGAGGGGAGAGGAAGGGAAAGAAAGAAAAATTTTACCGAAAAGTTCAACAAAGTATTAATTATGGGACTGTAAATAGATCCATCTTGATTCTTCATCTACATTTGTGAACTAGGTTAAGCATCATGGCCCGAAGTGAGTACTGAGTAGGTCTTTAATAGTATCGGGGGGACTTCCCTGGTGGCTCAGTGGTTAAGAATCCGCCTGCCAAGGCAGGGGACACGGGTTTGAGCCCTGGTCCAGGAAGATCCCACATGCCGTGGAGCAACTAAGCCCATGTGCCACAACTACTGAGCCCGCACACCACAACTACTGAAGCCTGCATGCCTAGCACCCATGCTCCGCAACAAGAGAAACCACCGCAATGAGAAGCCCACACGCTGCAACGAAGAGTAGCCCCCCTCTCACTGCAACTAGAGAAAGCCCACGTGCAGCAAAGAAGACCCAACGCAGCCAAAAAATAAATAAGTAAAAGAAATAAATTTATTTTAAAAGAATAGTATTTGGGTATCATATGGGTAGTATCTGAAGGTATCATTGTTAAATTTATCAGCATGTTATTGAATTCCATATCTTATACCTTGAGGCAAATACAGATATGTACAGTTTTCAACACATATACTTTCAACATTGTTGTTACACCACACAAATTGTTGAATGCTACAACCTTCTTTTTAATATGCAATTATTCTTATTCTGAAACCACTTTGATTGTAATTACTATATCCCTATATGTGGATTATATGCATAGCCATTGTACATTTCAGATCCATTGATGAAATGAGTAATAATCAGCATATTGGATGTTTATTGCTTTTCCAGAAAGTTTCCCAAAACTTTCTGTGATTTCATTTACTTTCTTTACAATCCCCCCCAAAGTAATTGCTCACATATCCTCGCGTGCCTGTTTGCACTTTTATGTTTCCACTTGTACTCGTGTTCTTTATTGATTCATCTCAGAACTCCTCGGCATTAGTGCTTCCTCTCCCATAAGTTCATTATCGTGACTTGTCGTATGCTTCATTGAATGTTGTGCAAAATTGCAACCTTTTCTACCTTCACTGTTTCTCCCTTTCTTTCCTCGTTGTGATATTCATTTTAGCACTATCTGAAATAGGATTCATTTCAGGGAACATTTAGTGAGCATCTAATTGTAGGACCACTGATAGACACCGGGGGCACAAGAAGTGGCTGGAAAGATGACCCTGACTACTGCTGTCCTCAGGGATCACTTGGCCAGTAGGTAGCGGAGCTAGGATTCAAAGCTGGATCTGTCTGACCCCAAAGCTCGTGCTTTTCATAATTAGTCCATATTGCTCTTTCAAAGAGTTCCACTCTCTTTTCACCAGAATCTTCATTCCTTGAACATAGGCTAAGTGGGTCTTTATTATCTTATTTAATATCCTGTGCTCCTCTCTACTGTTTTTCCAGCTTCACAATCAGTTTTTGAGTTCATTCTCCCTCCTTGGAGACTTTTGCTATAGTATTTCCCAATGAAGTACTAAAAAGCATGAGATTTTTCGTCTTCATGACACTTAAAGACACAGAGTAGTTTCTAGGGGAAGAAGGAATGTTTATGTAGGTGAGGGAAGACCCAGTCACACAGTAAAATGACTTTGCCTAGAATCTCTGTGCACCGTGCCAGTGGTGAGGTATAGGTTTTCTTCCAGTTGCAATGCTTGGAATCTGCCTGTTGGACCAACAGATAGTTTTTAATGCATTTGCCTTTGATTCTGGACATTAGTACATCCAGGTCTCCATTATGGAGTTTCCTTAGTAGTAACATTGCCTACTGAGAATCTAACATATTCTTTTTTTCTTAACATCTTTATTGGAGTATAATTGCTTTACAATGGTGTGTTAGTTTCTGCTTTATAACAAAGTGAATCAGTTATACATATACATATGTCCCCATATCTCTTCCCTCTTGCGTCTCCCTCCCTCCCACCCTCCCTATCCCACCCCTCCAGGCGGTCACAAAGCCCCGAGCTGATCTCCCTGTGCTATGCGACTGCTTCCCACTAGCTATCTATTTTACATTTGGTAATGTAGATATGTCCATGCCACTCTGTCGCTTTGTCACAGCTTCCCCTTCCCCCTCCCCATATCCTCAAGTCCATTCTCTAGTAGGTCTGTGTCTTTATTCCCGTCTTACCCCTAGGTGCTTCATGACCTTTTTTTTTTCTTCTTAGATTCCATATATATGTGTTAGCATACGGTATTTGTTTTTCTCTTTCTGACTTACTTCACTCTGTATGACAGGCTCTAGGTCCATCCACCTCACTACAAATAACTCAGTTTCGTTTCTTTTTATGGCTGAGTAATATTCCGTTGTATATATGTGCCACATCTTCTTTATCCATTCATCCGATGATGGACACTTAGGTTGCTTCCATGTCCTGGCTATTGTAAATAGAGCTGCAGTGAACATTTTGGTACATGACTCTTTGTGAATTATGGTTTTCTCAGGGTATATGCCCAGTAGTGGGGTTGCTGGGTCGTATGGTAGTTCTATTTGTAGTTTGTTAAGGAACC
Organism: Neophocaena asiaeorientalis asiaeorientalis; assembly: GCF_003031525.2. Lineage (NCBI taxonomy): Eukaryota > Metazoa > Chordata > Mammalia > Artiodactyla > Phocoenidae > Neophocaena > Neophocaena asiaeorientalis. Next base: position 984,922 of record NW_020173382.1, read on the forward strand.
TCCATACTGTTCTCCATAGTGGCTACATCCATTTCCTTTGGTAGAATTTCTGAAGATATCTTCAGTGAAATCAATATTTATTTATGTGTGCTAGGAAGCTCTGGGGAAGATTCTCTTTTGATCCTCAATAATAATTCACTCTATCAAATTCTTACATTTTGCTGTCTGTGTGAGTGACTCTAACTCATCAGAATTTCCAAGATTAGCCCTACCTTCCTCTCTGCTTTTGAAGGCTGAGGTTATTTCTCAGGTGTCAGAATGTCAGTGTTTTTCTCTTCATGCTATCACTTTGGACTTTCATTTTTTAGTCTCCTATAGAGGTAGATACCTTGTCTGAATTCTTACAAGCTGTTTTCGGTACCAAGTGATTTCAAAGTGATAAAAACAAGTAAATGGCTAACTACCTAATTACTGTCTGCAGGTCAGCATCTAGAACTGTGGTAGGCAACTTTGTTTGCATGAGGTCCATTTCTGGAAAGACAAAAATGTTTACAGGCTGCCATCTTTTTTTTCGTTGACAAAAAAAATAACTTTAGTGATTCCCATGGGGAAAATATATAGTTTTAAAACATAGATTACCTACTTAATGATGAGAAGAATACAAATGAAAACATTGGCATCACTTTCAGGCACTAAATGTTAATTTTAGGGCAGGTTTCAAACAGTGGTCACACAAAGGAAGCTTTTTATCACGCTTCATCCTGAAATTATGTATATTATGGGTCATATTAGGGAATTAGATGGGCTCCTCATAAATCTAGAATTCCTTGCCTCTCCCTTGGCAAGAGTGTCAGCGTGATTATTTGTTGTGAATCTTTAGAAAGAAGTTTTTCCTCCTTTCTGTGGTCTCTGGACTGATGTGGCAGGAAAATGTCCTCAAGAACTGTGAAACATCTGAGATTTTTACCCCAATTGCAAACTAACAAGTTACCTGGCCACAGTTTCATGGATGCTGGATAAAGACGGGAGATTCCTGGCCCAGAGATGCAGGACAGTTTACTTCTCACAGCGATAGCAGTAGGCAGAGTATCAGCATTTGTGCCAGTTCCTCAAGCCCCAATTCCCACGGAGAAAGGCAAAGACGACCAGATGACTCCTCCACACACAGTGAGTTGCATTACAAGAGAGCAGCCTTGAGCTTAGGGAACTCACATCTTTTATAATAGGTAGTAAGAGTGCCCATTCTTTTCTCTGAAGGGCGACCCTATCACTGTCTTCCAAGACTATTCACTATCCAAAGATACTTGATAAAGACAGTCTGGGGGATAAAGTGCCTCTGTTTATAAGAGATGCAGAAACACAAGAGACCCACGGAAAATTGTCTTGCAACATGTGATTTCCCCAACCTTGGATGGCTGCAAAAACCTCTCAAGTTCATGATGCTTTTGGAGGATCAGGCAAGAAAGTAAGAAGTTAGTGAAAGACACTTAGCTCAGCCCTGACTAGTTGGTCAAAAGGCTGGGCTGTGTCCCACGTGTTGGAGGGTAGCACAAGGCACATCCAAAGATAGAACGGCGGCAGTTTTCTCAGCTCTTCAGAAAATACTTTACACAGTATAAAAGGGGCACTTGACTAGTTGCCTCTGGTTAGGAGTAAACTCTGGTACTTTGGGCCTCCAGCTACTACCTATTGCTCTCTCTTTTGGTCCCCAAGCTATTGTTTCCTTTCTTGCTTGTTCAGACTCTGGGGTTGGGAGTCTTGTATTGCTAAGTAGCTTGGCAGATAGTTTTCTGTTTTACTGCAATTCTAAGATGAAGCAAGTGATAAGCCCAGAGTAGTAAGCAGATGCTTATCCATGTCTGTTGGGAGTGTCGTGGAGGACTGATTTGTGCTCAGAGTATATTCAGAAAGGTTAGAAAGTCAGGAATATTCATCCAAGTGGGCAGAAGTCCAGGAAGGCCTTCCCCATGACCTGATATTCCGAGAATCCTTGTGCTCCCAAGACGAGAATGAAGAAGTCCAAAATGCCTTTCTAATGTTGAGTGGCCAGGGAATCAGAGCAGAGGGAAAGCAGCCTTCTATCTGGCGAGGGCAGAAAAGCCCCCGAATACTTGCTTTGTTTTTTATTGCAAAACCTAAAACGCCTCCGAAAACATGGAGTCATGTATACAGTGTGATTCCTCTGATTCCTTTTTACCCACTTGGAATAAGGTTACTCTTGGCAACTGTAGTGCTACATCCTTCACTCACGATAGCGCCACAGTGGCCTTGGCTCACTAACCTCTTAGGCCTCTCTGCATTTTGCTGTCTTGCTCAGGTCTCTGGCAGAAAATGTTTTCTACTTGGCCCGTTTCTTAAAAGGCAGTCCTAACCCTAACCCCACATTAAAACTTGAGCACATATTTTGAACATCACAGATGTTTGTTTTTGTATTTTAGTTTCTTTTTTTCCCCACATCTTTATTGGAGTATAATTGCTTTACAATGGTGTGTTAGTTTCTGCTTTATAACAAAGTGGATCAGTTATACATATACATATGTTCCCATATCACTTCCCGCTTGCATCTCCCTCCCTCCCACCCTCCCTATGCCACCCCTCTAGATGGTCACAAAGCACCGAGCTGATCTCCCTGTGCTATGCGGCTGCTTCCCACTAGCCATCCATATTACATTTGGTAGTGTATGTATGTCCATGCTACTCTCTCACTTCATCCCAGCTCACAGAAGCATTTTTAAATGAAGTCACACTGTAGTACAGTAATTTCTTCCGGGGAGGGGGTCGTTAGAATATTTGCTGTAATGAAGAACTTCACAAAAGGCCAAGATGAGAGAATCTGGGGCAGATTTCTTCCGGCGTGTTACGGCCTTTGTAAGATAAAACACAAACTTTCATCATCACCAGCAGGCACAACTTTCTGAGTCCTGGTACTGGGTACTGTTCTAGGTCTCACTGCCATTCCTTTCCTTATTGGGGGGACTGTTGATAGGGTAGTACAAGTAACCTTTGTTTTGGTGAAGGTACAGACTTCTTAATGTCCTTTTAAAATGTCCCTTTGGGGATTGGGCTTCAAAATGCATCAGACTTCTCAAAAACAGTGCTGGAATGGGCATGAGGGATCTTACTGGGGAGATGAAAATGTTGCAAAACTGGTTTGTCATGGTCATTGCACAACTTGGTCAATTTAGTAAAAACCATTAAATTGTACACTTGAAACGGGTGAGTTGTATACATCCAAAAGTATACCTCATTTCAATAAATTACTATGTAAAATAAAACAAATAAAAGTAGTACGGGAAGTTAGAAGGCAAAAAAATGTCCCTTTGGGAAGCGCATAATCCAGCAAGGCTGCTTTCATATTTTATATGGGGGCATGGGAGGTGGGGGAGGGTTGATACTGACTTCTTATTACCCAAATTCAAATCCTTTCTGAAGAACATTCAGAAAGTGAATTAATTTTTCCTTTTTTCATTCCACCCAGAATGCCTAAAACAGATAAAGTAGGAGACGGAGTCATTATATTTGGCCGCTGTCTATTATCATTTACTGACTGAGAGTCTATCTGAGCCTTCTGCTTTTTGCAGATAATTAATTTTGTTCCTAAATGTGGGAAAGAGTGATTGTAATCAGTATGTTTGTACTTTCAACCACAAATAGAGCCCATCACAGATAGGCAGTACAAATAAACCTCATAAAATACGCAACCCAAGGACTGCTTGAAGTTCACGATGTGGTGTCTTTTTTTTTCCAAATAAAAAAATTATATGTATGATTTTTTAAAGTTGTTCTTGGTATTCTTGTATAGTTAATAGATGAACCCTTCTTTTTCTAACTCAAGCCTACACTGTGAATTATTTTTATCATGAAATCTCATGAAGTAGAGCTGAAGGAGAAATTGATGTGGCACGGAAATCACCTTGTCAGCATATACATATCTCTGAGTTCTGGGTGCAGGTTGCTCTTATGCTTCTAGAAAATTATGAATAATCAGATCTAAGTTCAAGGCTCAGGCTCATGAGATGAAACCCAAGAGCACAGTGTTTGTGAAGGAAGTCCTCTAAACTCTCTTAAAAGACTTTTGCCCTTTTTTTTCCAGCTGCCTGGCCTCCACCTCTGACTAACCTCTCTTCCAAGCCTATACCTTCTCCCTCTCCTTCAAAATTATACCTTGCTCAGTGTCTTGTTCATTCAGACCCTGCGTTCGATTTAAAATGATGGTGTTTGATCATGGTTTAGTCATCACAGGAAGTCCATTTCTGCTTCTGCTAGGTCTCTAATATGATCCCTCTCCTGAGGCAAACTCACTTCACTTAACAAAATTTTATATCACCAGAAAACTCTTCAAAAGGGTTATCAAGGATGGAGATCTCAGTCACAGTGACACAGTTGTAGGGGGAAATGTATGAGGGACCTTTCGGTGCTTTTGGAATCACCTGCTGTGCATCGTACAGTGCAAATAACATCAGTCCAGGAATCAGAATATTGACATAGGGTGCTTGTGCTACCACAGGATGGTGGCCTTGGAAAAGCAGCTTAATCTGTACAATGAAGAAGAGAATGACGATGAAAGTGATTATTTATTAAGCACTTGCTATGTGCCACACACAGTTCTAAGCCCTTTACGTGGATTAACTCATTTAATGTTTCTGACAATCCTGATAAGGAAGGAAGAATTATCATTAGTACCATTTTCCAGGTTAAAGGGCTGCGGCAGAGAGTCTTGGAAGTAGGTGCCAGCTACAAGGCTGTCTCAGCCGCTTTCTACTGCAGGGGCTTGAGGGTCATCTCTTGCCCAGGGCCACACCCGGCCTTAGAGTGTGTGAGTGGAGCCTGGCTCCCTCTGCGGTTGGACACAAGCCGACTTAGTTGGTAGAAATGAGGTAGAATGTGGAGCCAGGGAATTGCTAAGGCTCTTTCATTCCTGCCTGCTCTCTGTTAATCATTCATCCTGTTTCCTATATGTGGCCTTGAGAGCAGCATGGAAACTTCCAATAGACTTACCTTTTTTTCTCCACTTTTCCATATTAATCCTAATGAGATTTTTCTAAATCTGTTTAGAGCTCAGGCTTCCCCTAGGATCAGGGTCTATTCCATTTACCTCTTTTTCAAAAAAATCTATTTTTGTTAAGCTTAGGTTTAAAAGATACTTTAAAAGATATATGGCACTTAAGTTTTCCCCCTTTCAGATCAGAAATCCAAAGAACGCTGAAATACCAAGCTCTGTGGCTTTCTTATTATGCATAAAACCCTGTAACGATCTCTTTCCAAACAGGGAAAGGAGTTCCATAGTTAACTGAGTTTCTGATTTACTCAACTATCCCATTCCCCTTAACAATTCTTTTTTTTTTATTTTAATTTATTTAATTTATTTTTATTTTTGGCTGCATTGGGTCTTCATTGCTG
>NW_020173382.1:990354-1004090 GCF_003031525.2 Neophocaena asiaeorientalis asiaeorientalis
CAGGCTCAGTAGTTGTGGTGCCCTGGCTTAGTTGCTCCGCGGCATGTGGGATCTTCCCGGACCAGGTCTCGAATCCGTGTCCCCTGCGTTGGCAGGCAGATCCTTAACCACCTCGCCACCAGGGAAGCCCCCCTTAACAGTTCTTAATGTAAAATGAATGGGTTTCTTGACTGTGGCAACCTTCTAGCAGATTGCTTTTAAAAAATTATGAACATTTTAAATTACCCTTGAACAGTCTCTTCATGAGTTTTCTAGACATAAAGTACTCTGGACAAAAGAGCAGGAAACTAAATTAGTGCCCTTACTCTGATTAAAAATAAAGCAGTAATTGTGATAAATTGGCATAATCAAACTTGACAGATAGAAGCTATAGAATGCATGTTATATTTCCTTCCAGTATGAAAAGGATGCTAACAAGCCCCAGATCACAGAGGGTGAAAGAATACACACTGGTGGAAACGTTTCCCTGACACATCTGTGTTTATCAAGTTTTAAAGTCTGTTTCCTCCCCCACCGTTTCTTCTGAATCTGTAATCCATTGATTTAAAAAAAAATTAATGCATGACTCAAACTGCTCTGCTGTGAAAAGCCCCATTCAGAATTGTCTCAGCTCTGGTTATCATTGACCAAAGACTCTTCAAGATAGCAGGAATAATAAATTGCAGCATTCATTTTTAATAGCACCATAGAGATTTTGAAGAGCAAAACTTTCAAGATGGAAAGCCGAGTCGATACCCTGCCCAGGAATGGGTCAGCTTGGTATTGCAAGGAGCAGGGTAAGAAAAGGTTGTGTGATGTAGTAGAAGGAACATGGGCTTCAGGAGTTATGATGTGAATCTCTGCTCAGTCATTCCTTATCTTAGTGACCGTGGGCATAGTGTATAATCTCCCTGAACCTTAGTTGTGTCATCTATAAAATGGGGATGAAAACGCCAACCTCTTAGAGCTACTATGAAAATTAGCAGTAATGCCTAGCATGTAGTAGCACTATAAAATCTGACATGTAACATGATAGATTCCATATGCTGTGGGACAGAGTGGCCTTTTCTTCCTGTCTTCCCTCACATGGGGGTGTTCATCTTTGGGGTCCTCTCATTAGCAGCACCATCATTGATAAATATTTACTGAGCTCCTGTGACAAAAACCCTATGACAGAAGCTGGCAGCACAAATATCAGGAAGCTGTTTCAAGAGACAAAACCAGTTGGGTTGCAGCAGAATTTCTGGATTCTTTTCCTAACACTAGGATAGCTCTTTATGGTGAGCCTGCTTGTCCAGATACTCCACATTTCTCCTGCGGACTTGAAGTTCCTACTAGTCTTTCCATTCAGAGCTTGGTGCATTTTTGAACAGGTTTATTCAGCCTGTATGGCTGCAGGCCTCTGCTTCCGTTTGCCCAGCTCTCGCCACTAATAACCAGGACTATCAATCGTGTTCCTCCAGATGTTGAGGTGAGTTGATTCCCAGCCAGGCAGACCAAGTTGAACGTGTAAGTTTTCTAGCTGCTCAGACTGATCTTCACAGAAGACTCATGGATAAAGGGCAGTGTGATATATCTAGATTCCCAATGGGGATTTTTTGCTCGGGTCTAGTGCTGAAATTCTTGGGAGTAGAGGAGGATTCAAAGTGTGTTTATGGCTCCTTTGTTTGGAGTATGTATTGTACAGTATAATGCTAAATTGCTTTTGCTGGGTACCACTGTTAAATGATGATTAAATTTAGGTTGGTATAAAAATGAATAGATATCGATTACATATTTTGGGGATGATTTAATGATATCCTCTTGTTTTAGATATTATCCATTTATGAAATCCCTGAATTTTCTTGTCCGTTCTTATCCATCCTACCTACTCAGAGTCTCTTCCCCCACTTTTTAATAAATGGCATCTACCTTTAGGGAAGTGAATCAAACCATTTGAACATGATTTTTTCTTGGCACACATCATCTACAGTATTTATTTAATATAATCATTGTCCCACTCATGGTAGCACAAGACAAAAAAGTCACAAATTCTAGATTTAAAAAAAGTGCAGGGCTTCCCTGGTGGCGCAGTGGTGGAGAGTCCGCCTGCCGATGCAGGGGACGCGGGTTCGTGCCCCGGTCCGGGAAGATCCCACGTGCCGCGGAGTGGCTGGGCCCGTGAGCCATGGCCGCTGAGCCTGCGCGTCCGGAGCCTGTGCCCCGCAATGGGAGAGGCCACAGCAGTGAGAGGCCCGCGTACCGCAAAAAAAAAAAAAAATTTTTAAAAACACGCAAAAAAATTAAAATAAAATTTAAAAAGTACAGTATGTATCAGCTATGACTTACCTGCCATTTCTTAAATCAAGCATCAGTTTTAGGGTGTGAGACCACCATTCTCTTCTCACCTCTAGTATACAATGTCTTACCCACGGTAGGGGTTTAATTTTTCTCTTAAATCAAGCTAAAGGGGAATGGAGTCCCTCCTTGGGGTAGTGAGGAGCCATCAAAAGTATAGACAGCATGAATCGCTACCCACAAAATCAGAAGTGTAAGAAACAGTGCATTTTAATTTTTTTTGTTTTGGCTTTAAAAAAAAAAAGACTATTTTGGGGCACTTTCAGGTTCACAGGAAAATTGAGCAGAAAGTACCGAGATTTCCCATATACCTCCTGCTCCCCCAACACCCACAAGCCCCCCCCCCCACTATCAACATCCTGCACCAGAGTGGTACATCTGTTATAATAGATGCGCCTACACTGATATGTATCATCGTCACCCAAAGTCCATCCTTTATATCAGGGTTCACTCTTGGTGTTATACATTCTGTTCGTTTTGATAAATGTATAGTGCCATTTATCTACCATTGCAGCATCATACACGACAGTTTCACTGCCCTAAAAATCCTCGTGCATGCCTATTTATCCCTCCCTCCTGCCCCACCCCCGCTCCAAACTTCTAGCAACCACTGTTATTTTTACTGTCTCCGTAGTTTTGCCTTTTTCAGAATGTCATATGTTTGGAATCATACAGCATGTAGCCTTTTCAGATTGTCTTCTTTCACTCAGTAATATGCATTTAAAGTTGTTGCATATCCTTTCATGGCTTGAGAGCTCATTTCATTTTAGTGCTAAATAATAGCTCATTGTCTGGAGCATCTTTTATTTTTAAATCAGTTTAATTTCCAGTCGAAATCCTTGTTCCCACTGGGTTAGTGGTGAACTCCACATCATTTCTTCTCTTTAAAAAAAGCTTTATTGAGATGTAAGTCATATAGAATATGTTTACCAATTTACCCATTTAAAGTGTACAATTCAGTGGGTTTTAGTATATTCATGGAGTTGTGCAACCGTCACCAAAAGTCAATATTAGAACAGTTTTATCTTTCCAAAAGAAACTCTGTACCAATTAGTTGTCATTCCCCATTCTCCCTCCCCACACCCCCATCCCAGAGCCCCACCCCTGGAAACCACTGTTCTACTTTCTGTCTCTATGGATTTACTTGTTGTAGACATTTCATATCAATGGAATCATACAATCTATGGCCTTTTATGTCTGGCTTCTTTCAGTTAACATAATGTTTTCAAGGTTCATCCATATTGTAGCATGTTTCACTATTTCCTCCCTTTTTATGCCTGAATAATACCCCATTGTATAAATATACCACATTTTGTTTATCTATTAGCAGTTGATGGACATTTGAGTTGGTTCCACTTCTTGGCTATTATGCATAGCGCTGCTATGAACCTTCATGCATGAGTCTTTGTGTGGATATATGTTTTCCTTTCTCTTGGGAATATACTTAGGAGTAGAATTTCAGGTCATATAGTAACTCTATGTTTAACCTTTTGAGGAACTGCCAAACAGTTTTCCAAAGCAACTGAGTCATTTTGCTTTCCCTCCAGCAATGTGTGAGTGTTCTAATTTCTCCATGTCCTCACCAACAGTTACTCCCATGCTGTGGCATATCTTTTCACTTTCCTAATAATATCCTTTAAAACATAAAAGCTTATAATTTTGATGAAGTCCAATTTATCTATTTTTGTGTGTTTGGCATATCTAAGTAATCATTGCCTAATCCAAAGTGATGAAGATTTACACCTATGGTTTCTTCTAAGAATTTTATAGATTTTGCTCTTACATATAGGTCTATGATCCATTTTGAGTTAATTTTCTGTATTCGGTGTGAGTAGGGGTATAGCTTCATTCTTTGGCATGTGGATATCCAGTTGTCCCAGCTCCATTTGTTGAAAACACTATTTTTTCCCATTGAATGGTCTTGTCACCTTTGTCAAAAGTCCATTGACCATAAATGTATGGGTTGAACCTCCAGTGCCATGTTGAACAGAAATGGCAAGAATGGACATCTCTTTTTATTAATCTTAGAGAAAAAGCCTTCAGTCTTTCCCCATTAAGTATAGTGTTAGCTGTGAGTTTTTCATAAATGACCTTTATTAGGTTGAGGAAGTTGCCTTGTATTCCTAGTTTATTTGTTGTTTTTATTATCAAGGCCTATTGGCTTTTATCAAATTCCTCTTCTGCATCTAATGTGTATGTGTCTTTTATTCTATTAATATAGTGATAATAATAATAATTACACTAATTACTAGATGTTAAACTACCCTTGCATTCCTAGGACAAATCTCACTTGGTTATGATGTATGATCCTTTTCATTTATTGCTGGATTCTGTTTGCTGGTATTTTGTTGAGGATTTTGGTATTTATCTTCATAAGCAATGTCGGTCTGTAGTTTTCTTGTAGTCTTTGTCTGGTTTTGGTATTAGGGTAATACTAGCCTCATAGAACGAGTTGAGATGTGTTCCCTCCTCTTCTGTTTTTTTGAAGAGTTTTATAAGGATTGGCATTAATTATTCTTTAAATGTTCAGAAGAATGTGCCAGTAAGGCCATCTGGTCCTGGGCTTTTCTTTGTGGGAGGATTCACATTGCTAATTCAGTGTCTTTGTTTTTTATGTTTCTTCAGATTTTCCTATTTCTTCTTGAGTCAGTTTTGCTAGTTTTGTCATTGTAGGAATTTGTCCATTTCATCTATGTTATGTAACTTGTTGACATACAATTTTTCTTAGTAATCCCTTAAAACCCATCTTATTTATGTAAGACTGGTAGTAATATCCCCTCTTTCGTTCCTGATATAGTAATTTGACTCTTTTTTTCTCTTTGTCAGCCTAACTAAAGGTTTATCAATATTGTTGATTTTTTTTCACAGAACCAGCTTTTGATTTTGTTGATCTCTCTCTATTGTTTTTCTATTCTTGTTTTCATTAATTTGTGATCTAATTTACTATTTTCTTCCTTCTCTTCTGACTGGTGTGTCTAATGCATTTATATTCAGTGTAATTACTGATGTGGTAGGCTTTACCTTTGCCATTTTACTCTTTGTTTTCTACATGTCTCATGTATTTTTGGTCCTCTATTCCTCCTTTGCTGCTTTCTTTGCCATTAAGTGAATATTTTCTAGTGTAACATTTTTGTTCCTTTAAAGATTTTTTTCCACTTTTTTTTGTTATTTTCTTAGCAGTTGCTCTAGGACTTACAGAACACAACTTAATTTTTCAGAATCTACTTCAGAATTATACTAACTTAATTCTAGTGAGTTACAGATATATTACTCCTTTGGTTTTCCTCAATACCCTGTCCACTCTGGTGGCCAAATAATTGTCTACTTGTTTTTCTAGAGTTTGCAAATGATCTGTTATGCTGGAAAAGTCCCTCTCATAGCTCTTTTCTACTATCAGTTCTGCCAACTAATTCCGAGTCTTGTTTTGAGCCATCCACTTCTTTTGTGCTCAGTCTTCATGGAATTCTGATTTTCCTCTCTCCCTACAATTCAATATATTTTGTACTTGCTTTTGGTGCCATTGTATCTCAATGTGATGGCCAGGTTAGTACTGCTCAATAGAAATATAATGCAAACCACATAAGTAATTTTAAATTTTCTAAAAGCCGCAACAAAAAGTAAGAAGAAATAGGTGAAATTAATATTTTGATTTAGCCTAATTATGCCCCCAAATTAGCATTTTGGCATGTAATCAGCATTTTAAAAATAGTTAATGAGATATTTTACATTCGTTTTTCATCTCAACTTGGACTAGTCACATTTCATGTGCTCAGTGGTCACACAGTACAGATTGGACAGTGTAGTTCCAACCTCCCCTCTGGGAAGAAATGTAGTTGGCAATGCCAATCCCACCCCAGGAAGGCCACTTTCTACAAGTACAACTAACTGCCCTTCTAGCTGCCCCACTGAGAAGTGCTCACAAGCTCAGAAGAAAGTGTGTGGTCTCTCTGACATACAGCTGCTCATCCAGAGCACACTTGCAGGCGATCGAAAATTAATTTGTGGGAACTAGTTAGTATTTTGGTTAATGATAACAGTTTTTTTATGTCTGTAGAAAATAAAGGGTAGGAATTGAAAAGCCTTTTCAGGTTTGCTATGTGAACTCTTAACACTAACACTCTGGGGTAGATCACCTGCAAAGGACTGAACCAGGCCCAAGCAAGGTGAAAGCTGCTCAGGGACTGGACACATTTGAGCCATTGCAGGTGCCATTTTGGGTCCAGGCCCTCCAGAGACCTCTCCCTCCTGAACAGTGTATTTTTTCTTTCTTTTTTTTTTTTTTTGGCTGGAGTTTAGGAGGTGGTGAGATGAGTGGAACCATCTGTACATCTGCCTCAATCTCTCCCCATTTTGTCTGATTAGGATGATTAAAGGTTTCTTGTCACTTGGATATCGCTCATTCTTAACTTACCTTTGCTTTGTAAGGAAGAGGTACCACTTGCTCTCCCAGTTAATTCTTAAATTTTCTTAGTCACTCAATTTGAGGCCTACCCCGTTTGCTTAAGGTTTGGGGACAGTCCAGATGAACTAATTTAGGCCTCTGACTTTTTGTAAGGCTGTGCATGTTCTCTCTGGCTTTGACAGTAAGTGGCTTAGGATTCATGTTCCCTTTTTGCTAATTTCATCAGTCTGCCATTCAGACTCTTTGCCTAGGTGCGGCTTTCTTCTTACCCATATTCTGTGATCAGGTCCCTGGGCTCGTGTTTTCTAGATCCTTATCTGGATCCTTGAAACTTGTGGCCTGAGTCTAGGATCTAAATTACCTGCCTGTTTCTCCTTCCCTTTCTTCACTCCCATCTCTCTCTTTTTTTTTTTTTTTTTTTTTTTTTTTTTTGCGGTTCGCGGGCCTCTCACTGTTGTGGCCTCTCCCGTTGCGGAGCACAGGCTCCGGACGCGCAGGCTCAGCGGCCATGGCTCACGGGCCCAGCCGCTCCGCGGCATGTGGGATCTACCCGGACCAGGGCACGAACCCGTGTCCCCTGCATCGGCAGGCGTACTCTCAACCCCTGTGCCACCAAGGAAGCCCCACTCCCATCTCTTAATACAGCATCTAGATTTCCTTGCTTAGAGTACTAGCCAGAAACCCCACCCCAGCCAACCCTCCTGGGCCTGGCCTTGGATTTCAAAGTGACAGCAGAAGAGGAAGAAAGAAAGAAACACTCCTTGAATGCAACTTTCAAGGCAGTACACCACTCTCAAGAAGTAGAGAGTGAAGACATCTATATGCGGAGCTTTACTCTGCAAAATTAAAGAGCCTATCTGATTAAAAAAAGGGAGGAAACCTATCAGCCCAGCAGCTAGAAAGCGTTAACATAGGGAAGACATTTCCTTGTTTTATCTTTCAAGCCAGAATGGGGAATGGAATGTGGCAGACAAATCAACAAGACAGAAAAGTGGGGGTTAGAAGCACAGCAAAGTAAGCAAATGAGATATGGCTGCATGTTGTAAAGACAGGAAAAACAAATACTAAGTGGGTATTTTAGTAGCATCTGTAAGTTCTGGGATCAAAGGAAAAATCCATAAATACTTCAAGATGTTTGCTTTGTATTGTTTGGCTAATTGGCCAAACGTAATATCAACTTAAAGGGGAAAGTGAAACACTTAAGTGTAGACATATAGACAAATAGCCCAAGTTAGCAGAAGCATACATGTCCATAAAAGAAGACCATGAGAACCTGGAACTTCATTCTTGGGATTGGCCTCATGGCATTTTTGAAAGCTGGGGTTCTGCTCTGTCAGGGGTGCCACAGGAAGTATCCTCCCAAACCACAAGCTTCCCTTAATGGTCTGTTCTTAAAAACATCCTAGGGAAACACTGACCTTGGGTTAGGACTTTGGTTTCTGTTATTGAAACCTCTCCATCTCTGATCCTGGAAAATGTTCTCACTTTTCTTGGTCTCTCCCCCTTCTTTGTCCTGTAGGTGGTATAAAGTTGTGGGTTTTTTTCAGTTATATGTATATATGCCTTTTCATATTCTTTTCCATTATGGTTTATCACAAGATATTGAATATAGGGCTTCCCTGGTGGCACGGTGGTTGGGAGTCCGCCTGCCGATGCAGGGGACACGGGTTCGTGCCCCGGTCCGGGAAGATCCCACATGCCGCGGAGAGGCTGGGCCCGTGAGCCATGGCCGCTGAGCCTGCACGTCCGGAGCCTGTGCTCCACAATGGGAGAGGCCTCAGCGGTGAGAGGCCCGCGTACCGAAAAAAAAAGAAAAAAAAAAAAAAACTACAATGAGGCACCACCTCACACCGGTTTGATTTGAATATTTTTAGGTGGAGAAGACAGAATAATTCTAAAAGCAAACCTTGGAAGCATACTCACTATGTCATATCAAAGAAATGGATAGTATGGTAGAAAGAATACTGCCTTGTTTGTCAGAAGCCGTAGGTTTTACACTGCTTTGACATTAACCGGTTTGTCTTTGGCAAATCCTTTGCCTCAAATCATATGCCTCAGTCTTCTCACCTTCAAAGTAAGGAGACTAGACTAGATCTTTGAGGGTCATTTCGAATGTAGCATTCTCTAAATATAAAGTGAAAAATTGGTTAAAAAAATAAACTTTAATTTGATAAAATTCAACATCCATTCATGATAAAAGCCCTTACGAAAGTGGGTATTGCAGGAACATCTCTGAACGCAATAAAAGCTCTTTATGGCAACCCCACAGCAAATATAATACTCGTCAGTGAAAAGCTGAAAGCCTTCCTGCTAAAATATGAAACAAGACAAGGATGCCCACTCTCACCCTTTCTATTCAGTATAGTATTGGAAGTCTTAACCACAGGAATCAGACAAGAAAAAGAAATAAAAGGTATTCAAATTGTAGAGAAGAGGTAAAATTGTCATTATATGCAGATTATTATTATTTAAAATAACATCTAAGGTGCTTCTTGATTTTCTTTGCTTTTTGATTGTAGGATTCCTAGAAATCACAATAAGTACATCATTAATACAGATTTCAATGCCAGACTATTATGAGCAATTTTATGTGAAGAAGAGAAATAAAATAGGCAGAGGATGAAATTTCTTGCCAAGATACTTTGGATCTGTGTTTTTACAAGTTACCTGAGAAATTGTTTATGCAGAAGGAATCAGATATAAATATGCTGGCTTCCCTGGTGGCGCAGTGGTTGGGAGTCCGCCTGCCGACGCAGGGGACATGGGTTCGTGCCCCGGTCCGGGAGGGTCCCGCATGCCGCGGAGCGGCTGGGCCCGTGAGCCATGGCCGCTGGGCCTGCGTGTCCGGAGCCTGTGCTCCGCAACGGGAGAGGCCGCAGTGGTGAGAGGCCCATGTACCGCAAAAACAAACAAACAAACAAAAAACAAAACAAAAAAATATATCTAAATATGCAATTGAGGCTTGCAGAACGTCTTAAATATGGCTCTCTATATAAACAGTGAGTAGAAACTGTCAGTCTTGTTTCTCCCTGCATAGACCCTTGCACAAGTCTAAGCAAATCAATATAAAAGTGTTGCTCAGAATGTGCTCCAGTTACAGCCAGTTAAAGGTCAGCATATATAGTTTACACAAAATAGATGAGCAGGAACAAAGGTATCTGTAGTGCCATGAGGAATGATTCTATTTCATTTGCAGATGAGTACTACAAAGGTCATTGAAAATACAAGATGTAAATCATTGTTGTTTTTTTAATAAAGCATTTTTTCTAGGTTTGGTCTTTCAGCCAGTTTTATTCTCTTGTTTGCATGCATGCCATAGTCGTTAGTACAACTGAATTATAGAATGACCTACACTGTTAGACTGTTAGGCTCTGCTTGATTGAAATTATCTTTATAATGGAAATCAGAGAATACGTTTAACCTTGTTAGAGCACCACTGTACCGTTGATTAATATAGAAAGCAAGTCATAAATTTCACAGTGAGCTATTTATTTCCAGACAATCTTGTGAAAGCAGTTTGGGCTGTATTATAGAAACTTTCTTCATACCTTTGTCAGGCTGACACTAATGGTCCTGATTATTTCTAGGACTTTCAAAGCATCAGTGTTAATTAAACTAATGCTTAAAAATACGGGTAGAAAAGAACATTTGACTATTATATCTTAAATGTTTGACAATGTGTGTGGCACTTCTTTTGTTAGCCGGTTAATTTCAGAAAACTGACTTCATTTGATAAGGTTTCTCTCCAGTAGCAAATGCTTGCCTGACTCAGTGGTACTAACCAATATTACCAAGGTCACAGCTTTATCTATATATCAGATGAGTACTTTAGATATGTTCTGTCCTGGATTGTACGATGTGAATAAAAAGATTTTTTAAAAAGCCAGTCCCTGGCCTCAAAAGAGTTCGTGATCTAGTGAGGGATACAGTCAAAGAAACAGAGATCATCCAATGCACAATCTAAGGATGCAGGTTAAGGGGGCATCTAACCTAGCCTGGGGACATCAGGGAAGGTGTCCTAGGGGACTTCCACCCAAATAAAGGCTCTTCTAGCCAGTGAAGAGGTGAGCACAGAGTTTGTGGGGAATAGATGACTGTTGGCAAGGAACCACAGAGGCATGGGGCTTAGGTAGAGACTAAGGAATAATGGAAGGAAGAAGGTCTTTCTTACCCACTTCCAGAACTCGTCCTATGGCCCAGACTTCTGTCCTGAGCAGTGCCGGGCCACCCAGATCCTGATGCCTTGTATCAACTCTGGAAGAAAGGAGTCTGATATACTGCCTTTCCCCAAGACCCACTGTAGCTGGCTCCAGCAGCAAGAAGACAACATGGTGGCTGGAGAGGTCAAACCTCCCACACTGGACCAGCCACCTGCATATATGGGAGGTTTGGAAACAGGAGCTTGTACATCTGGGAGGGCCTGGATTGTTTCCAGAAAAGAAAAAGAAAAGGTTTGGTGGGGAAGGGAACTGGTCCTGTTTCTAAAGAAACCACTTTCTTTAGAATTTTACCCTTACTTTTAGACTCCTATTAGGGGAATGTAGAACTAATTAAGCCACCCGAATATCATCAATAATTTTTTCTACTTGAGTTTTATGAGTAGTAATTTTTTAAAAGCCCTCATGAAGTCACTGAAAAGCTAATGCACAGCTTTTCAGCATACTGCCCTTCAAGACTCAAGTTTTATTTGATCATACATTGCATACAAATAGTTAACTACTAGCTTCCAGAGTAAAATGTACTTACTGTCTCAGATCGGATACATAGCTTTAAAAGTCAAGCCATAGCCAATCTTTGTTTTTAGAGAACATTGCTAAAGGAGATACCAAGCAAAATGGCCTGGGTGATATGATGCTGAGGTCACTAGGCTGGATTGGTGCACTTTTAGTTAATGGGAATGGAATTGGGTAAGCTCATTGAGTCCAGGATGGTTTTACGTAAATTTTGCACTGGCAGAGATTCATAGGATGATTCCTGGTTCTCACGTGAGAAAAATATATCCTAATAGGTAACTTTGCTTCCTGTCTAAATTCTCTTTCATCTTCTCCTTCCCTTCATTCCTTTCCTTCCCCCTTACTCCTCCCTCCTCTTCCTTCTCATTCTTCTTCAAGAAAGATGTACTAGTGAGAACAGATTGCAATTTCTTTTCAAGGGAAGACCTGCTACATGGTGTTTTATCTCCAGAGGCCGATCTTTAACTGAAGAAGTGAAGGCAGAGGATGGGCATTGCCACACAGGCCACTGGCATGGGAGTGTAGCAGTTGGCTTGTGGGGAGAACTAGAGCTAGCCTTGTGCCTTTCCATTGCCTTTAGGACAGTTTTCAGGACTCAAAGTGGAAACTCAATAAAACTTTCAGAAGCAAATAAATAGAACCTAGAAGGCTTGTTTCCCTGGGGATGGGGAGGTACCATATGTCAGTTTCATGTTTTCAATCAAAAGGCTATGGCTTCATCTAAATTGTAGTAATAAGTATTTGCTTTCCAGAGATTCTCACTGAAACGACAAATGTTTTAACTCTCATGCACTTTTCCCTGGCCAGAGAAAAATCCGATATAAAATAAAATGCCCTTAAGAATTTCCTATAAGACAATTTCCTGTACGATGTGCTATCATTATCTAACATATTTATGAGGGAGTAGTTATAACATTTGTTTGCCCAAGAAACACTGGGACCCAGACTGTGGCTATAGTTGTGCTGTTTGTAACCTTTAGAGCTTGTTTAGTCCAATCGTATCCTTGTACCAATGAGGAACGGGAGAAGCAGATCAGGGAAGAGAGCTGCATATAGAGGAGAACGGGAAGGTGGAAAAAGTCGTGGTAAGAGAGAGTCGAGAGGAAGAATATAAACTATGTTAAGAAGTACCCTGTGTCACTTTTAAAATTTTTAGGTAAGATTAGGGAGTGGAGTGACTGGGTAGGCATGCAGAATGGATTGGGGGAAAGGGAATTAACTGTTTATTGAGTCCCTTTTATATACCAAGCTTCTTGCTAAGCACTTAATATAGATTCTTTCATTTAACCCTCACCACAACCACATAAAGTGGAACTTATTATTGTCCGCATTCTACAGATGAGGCAGCTGAGTCTTAGAGGAGTGAAATCACATATGTTTTCTTTCCCTTTAAGACGAAGCAGAAGACCTGGGATCAGATGTCTATGTTTTGGGGGCTCAAGTGAAGCACCTTGCCTCCTGGCCCATGTTGCCAAGTCTGTAACCTGGGAGTAAATACAAAGACTGACATGTCAGTCATGAAGTCAATACACAGAGAGGGGCAAATCAGAGGTAAGAAAGTTAGATCTGGAGGGACTTCTTGATAGGAAGAGCACATGAGTGCCCAGCTTGTTCACTGGACAACATACAAGGCCACTCAGATAGGGACTGACTTTGGAGGATCCATTTCAAGTAAAATCCTCCTTACAGAGTAAACAGAAAGATTTGTGAGCATGGAGGTAGGTGGGGAGAAGGAATATTTGAACACATAAGAGCAACAATAGGAAAACAGACAGGAGAGTGACTGTCTGCTGAGAGGGAACCCTGTGAGAAGAGGACGGGAGACTGATACATCAGAGAGATGAGTGACTAAGACAGTGAATGAGTAGTAGGTGACTGCAAAAGACTACAGGGAAGGGCTCCCCTGGTGGCGCAGTGGTTGAGAGTCTGCCTGCCGATGCAGGGGACACGGGTTCGTGCCCCGGTCCGGGAGGATCCCACCTGCCGCGGAGCGGCTGGGCCCGTGAGCCATGGCCGCTGAGCCTGCGCGTCCGGAGCCTGTGCTCCGCAACGGGAGAGGCCACAACAGTGAGAGGCCCGCGTACCGCGAAAAAAAAAAAAAGACTACTGGGAATTCCTCATAGCTCCGTTTGCTCTTTGGACGTTTGTGTAAGGAATATTTTTATGGAGCGATCTATAAAACTGAATGCTAACCTCATGTAGTCTTTCTACTTCATGTGTTTTTATTATGATTATTTAATTATTTGCTTTTTTTTTTTTTTTTTTTTTTTTGGGAACACAGGCCT
>NW_020173382.1:1004129-1020464 GCF_003031525.2 Neophocaena asiaeorientalis asiaeorientalis
CAGGCGGACTCTCAACCACTGCGCCACCAGGGAAGCCCTAATTATTTGCTTTTTAAGCGTTTATTTTGACTCATTAATCCAGATTCCTTGTCTCAGAGTTGATATTAGAGGCAGTGTCCTGAGGGAGACCTGTTCCTTTTGCAGAGAAATTGGAACCTGGATGTCAGTGTGTTCTTTTGTTGCTGAGCCGCCAACATTTGGATCAAAACAATCCATTTCTGATTCATGTATGTTATTAGCTCTGGCAGGATAGCAAGACGTGAGGCAGATACTGTTTTGTATATTAGAGAAACGTAGATAAGGAAACAGAATGAAGAGATTGTCTTTATTAGAAAAGCAATCTTTTGTGATATATCTTAGCACCAAGCAATGAGTTTTTAATAAAACTGAGTAGATAGAGCACTCATATGTCCAGCCTCGCTCCCCCTCTTTGGCCGCAGATATATATGATTTCATGACACTAGCAAGAGGCCTGCTGATTTGTCAGTTAATCAAAAGTTGCTGAAGGAAAGTCAGTACAAGAGACGCTAATCATCATCTTGTCTTTTCCCAGTAACTCTAATGGACTTCCAGTGTCTGAGCTGCCCGTTCTCCACGGCAGCGTTACTAACACTAGTACCTGTGCCCATGTTGTAAAGGGTGAGAATCTCATTTTGTTTCTCTTTCTCTTGGTAAAAGAGTGGGGGCTGACTCCTTAGAAGATCTGGAAGAATTATTATCACCAGATATGTGTAACCAAGTGTTGCTTTTCCTCCCTTTCTTCTTTGGTCATATTCTCATTTCTCTATCACACTTGCCCTCCTCCAAAAGCAGGAGCAGGAGCCCTGCTCTCACTCCCTGTACATCGACTCCAAATGAAGTAATTTGATTTTTCTTCAAGTGGAACAGCATGTTTCAGGTGTCCCCAATCCAAGTGGGGTTGTGCAGCTGCCACGCAAGCTGTGGAAGCAGCATAATTGCGCCTACTGGTATTTTGTAAAAGAAGTCACTAAGTTTGTGCAAACGATCCCCACATGGGCAGAAGCCGATGTTACAACAGGGATTTTTGCCAAAAGCACCTTTCCTCCTTGGAACAAACCTGTTTTGCAGTTCTCCTGTAGAGGCAAAATGATTTGTCTAAGGTGAGTCAGTAGCAGAGCTGAGATTATTTCTATTTACAATATTCTGGGGTTTTTTTAAACATCTTATTGGAGTATAATTGCTTTACAATGGTGTGTTAGTTTCTGCTTTATAACAAAGTGAATCAGTTATACATATACATATATCTCCATATCTCCTCCCTCTTGCGTCTCCCTCCCTCCCACCCTCCCTATCCCACCCCTCCAGGCGGTCACAAAGCACCGAGCTGATCTCCCTGTGCTATGCGGCTGCTTCCCACGAGCTAGCTATTTTACGTTTGGTAGTGTATATATGTCCATGCCACTCTCTCGCTTTGCCCCAGCTTACCCTTCCCCTCCCCGTGTCCTCAAGTCCATTCTCTACGTCTGCATCTTTATTCCTGTCCTTCCCCTAGGTTCTTCAGACCCTTTTTTTGGCGGGGGGGTATCATAAAAGGAACTTTGAAATTAGTGGGCGATTCTCTGTGGCCTGACCTACAAATCTGCTCTAAGCCCTAGCTGCCCAAGGTAGTGTGCTCTCCTGACATGCTGCAGACTGTCTGATCTGATGGTGTGTATCAGAAGCCCAATATATGGCCCCCAAATTTCTATTTCTTTATTTTTCATTAAGATTTGTCACATCACTATGCTAAATTATGAAACCTGTTAAAAGATCATGGTACAAGGAGCAAACTTCTTGTCCAAGCCTTACTTTATTATGGCTGCTGTGAAACCACCAGGGGAAAAATGGCAGAATGATGGGAAGAGAAGGAGACATCCTCTACTTTCAAAGGGAAATTACTTCTTATTCCTTGCACCAGTCCTGCTCTTAGAGCCATGGAATTTTAAGATGCCAGAGTTGGGAGTGATTATTTAATCCAATCCCTTCATCTTATAGGTGAGAAAACTGAGGCCCAGAGAAGACCTTACCAAGGGCACAGAAATCACAGTAGCAGGGCTAGGACCATAGCCTTGGATATTCACACTCCTACTTCAGTGACTCAGAAAGAATGAGATGGCTTTTAAAGTTCAGATACGGGGCGCCTAAGACACATTTCAAGTAAAGTCCTCATTACTCTTCAGCATAAATAAAACAGGTCCCATTTTTTTAACCCCTGTGTCCAACTGGAGATTCACGCAATGTGGGTGTTACTTGAGACCATTCATTGTTAAGGAAGAAATATAGAAAACACTTGGCCAGGGTTATTTCTGTTGCTACTCATTGTTTTTTTCCATCTTCTTGAAGACCACAGTTTCTTTTTTTTTAATTTATTTTTTAAATTATTATTTATTTATTATTTTTGGCTGCGTCAGGTCTTCATTGCCGTGCACCGGCTTTCTCTAGTTGCAGTGAGCGGGGGCTACTCTTCTCAAGCTTCTCATTGCGGTGGCTTTTCTTGCTGCAGAGCACGGGCTCTAGGCGCATGGGCTTCAGTAGTTGTGGCACGTGGGCTCAGTAGCTGTGGCTCGCGGGCTCTAGAGCGCAGGCTCAGTAGTTGTGGCGCACGGGCTTAGTTGCTCCGCGGCATGTGGGATCTTCCCAGACCAGGGCTCGAACCCGTGTCCCCTGCATTGGCAGGCAGATTCTTAACCACTGAGCCACCAGGGAAGCCCAAGACCACAGCTTCTTAAGTATTAACCTTCAACTAGGTGAATCTTTCTTTGATCTTCAGTTACTCCCAAAAAGTTTCCTCAATAGGGACTGTAAACAAACATATTAGGATTTGGAGTTTTAGGTCCTGGTTTCAAGGCCCTATTTTGTCCCTTATTAGCTGTGTGGCCTTCAGCAATCACTTAACCTCTTGAAACCTCTCTTGGTAAAAAATAGGCATAATATCTTGCTTCACAGACCTGGTTATAATGCTCCTATGTCATAACGCAGTATGGACAAGGGCTTTGTAAAGAGCAAAGGGCTATAACTAACCAGAGCGTTGATTATGAGAGCACCTACCATACAGATTTCTTGAAACTAGTCTGAAGTATCCTCAGTTCTTGAATGATCTATTAAGCAATAGAACAGTCATCTCTCGATTATTCACACTAATGGTGGGGTAGAGGAGCACAGATAACACAAAACAGCAATGCATCTAGATACTATTTCTATTTGAGTTTATCGTATTTGGGAAAGCTTCTGAAATCTCTTTGCAGAGAGCGAAATTCAGCTGAGATGTAATTCCCTGGGCCTATCCAGCACTTCCAAAAGCAGGCCGTGTGCAAGTCCCTGACCTTCCCTGGGCCTTAGTTACCTACCGGTAAAAGGGAGAATTGCCCTAACTGACTACACGGTGCCTGCCAGCTCTGACATCCATGTGTCTGTGAGTCTAAACATGGAAGGCAGCAGGAGAAGCCAGTTTGAGATGATGCCCAAAAGTTCTGTGAGGTGGCTGCAAGTTGTACGAATACTAGGAAAAAATAAGAATCACAAGCTGCCAAAATAGTATTACCTCACTAGCTGAATAGGCAGAGAGAAGACAATCCGGGGTCTAAGAAACCGTGACTGACATTTAAGAAGAGATTGGAGGAAAAAGTGAAAATAACATATGTAGAAAGAAAGGGTTAGAATGATAGCAGTGTTCAACGCTGCTGTCACAGAGGAAATGTGCAAGACGAGTCTGCTATTTCTGGTCAGGGGTCACAACTGTTCTCAATTTACCTGATTTTGTTCTCTCCTTTCAATCACGTCCTTTTCAAAATTCATCTCAGCAGTGTTTCTGAGGCTTTCTGATTATAACTTTTGCTAAAACCAAGCAGCAGAGGTCTGTCTATAGTGCAGGGCAATCAGCAGAGACTCGAAGTATCGATCAGACTATGTCTTTATGTAGATGGACTGTAGCTAGTGGGTTTGACTGAAGTTACCGCAGGAACGATCTTAAAACAGTGTTGCTGCCTATCAGGTTCACAGCTTACCATACAATTTTAGGAACGGTGCGTGCCTGGCTACATACAGTGGTTTTTTAATGTTTGCATGAGAAATGGAGTATGAAAATAATGTATGTTGCATTCTAATATGTTTTCCTTTTAACCCATCTAATACCCCTTCAGCCTGTCAGAATTTAACAACAGTGATAATGATAGTGAGTAAAAGAAGATCCAAAATTAGGCTCTCCTGACATACTGTACTGTGTGGTGGTCGCCTGTACCCTGGGTCTCTTTGAAAATTGGGACAGCAGGGACCTTGTTGTAGGTGATTTGGGATTCTGTGATAGGGTGGTATGTAATGTTACATGATAGTCAGCCCCAGTTTTATATACCATGCATTTCCCAGAAACATCTTAAATCAGACTCAGGTTTTAATTGTGCATAGTGAATAGGAACAGAAACATGAGTAGAAATGAGCTATGAGAAATGAAGTACAAGTGCATAATTAGTATCAGATAAGTGACAAACTATAAAGGGGTTAATCAGATTGTATCCACGTATATAATGTCATTAGTAGTATTTCACTGTTGAGTTAGAAGAGTTCTTTAGCTATTCAGAATACTAGACCCTTATCAGATATATGATTTGAAAATAATATCTCCCATTCTGTAGGTTGTCTTTTCACTTTCTTAATAGTGGTCTTTGAAGCATGAAAGTGCTTAATTTATATGAAGTCCAATTTATGTTTTCTTCTGTCATTTATGTTTTTAGTGTCATATCTAAGAAACCATTGCCAAATAAATCCAATGTCACAAAACTTTATGCCTGTGTTTTCTTCTAAAAGTTTTATATTTTTAGCACTTAAATTTTGGTCTTTATCCATTTTGCATTGATTTTTGTTTGCGGTATGAGGTAGGGGTCCAAATTCAGGGATATGTTACCGGACGCAGCTTGTTAGAATTTTGTCGAGGATTTTTTAGTCTATCTTCGTAAGTGGCATCTGTCTGTAGTTTTCTTTTCTTGTGATGTCTTTCTCTAATTTTAATATCAGGCTAATGCTGGCTTCCTAGAATGCTCACTACTCTTTCTGAGGTTCAGCCATTTTCTTGAATAAATGCTCCTTGGATCACTGAAGTCCTTTTGGTAATTTCCAGAGCTATGAAAAAGTTGATTCTGACTTTTTTTGCCAGTTTTTTCACAGCTTTTGTGAGGGAGAGAATTCTCCCAGATCCGTCCACTGAAAATTTTGCTGATGTCCTACTATTAATATTTTAATAATATGCAATAAGCATGTAATATGCTTAATTTTAATAATTAAGCAATTTTATTGCTTAATTTATCATTCATTCAACAAATGTTTATTAATCACCTAATACGTAGAGTGTTTTGCTAAGCACTGGAAATACAGTGATGAACAAAACTGCTTTTGTCTGTGTCCTCATGAAGCTTACACCCTTGTGGAGAAAGAGGCTAAAAGAAGTAATTACAGTGTAGTGTGATAAGTGCCCTGATCAGGGAAGTATAGAGGGCTGTAGGAGGTTGTAGAATGGGATCAAATTCAGACTTTGGGGAGCAGGAACAGTATATGGGAGGAAGTCAAATGTAAATTGGAACCCAAAGAACAAGGGGATGGTTTCCAGGCAGAAGGTAGAGCATGTGTAAAGGCTTGTGATGCTATGAAGGAACTAAGCATAGAATGTGATGGGAGGAGGGCGACATGAAGCTAGGAGTTTTGCAGGAGTAAGATCAAGGATCTTGTAAGTGGAGTTAAGATATATACTTTATCCTAAGGGCTATGGGAAGCCATTGAGGGCTTTTAAGCTGAGTAATGATGTTATCTTTGCTGTGACTCCATCACTCATAATACATAGTAGGTGATAAATTAATAAGTTAGTCTTAATAAATAATATTTTATTTACTATAAATTCTTTATAGTTTACTCATAAATTATTATTTTCAGATTATTCTGGGTGTTAGTGTAGAGCACACTTTTGGTGTCAGGACTCTTTTTCACTCCTAAAAATTACAGACGCCTCCAAAGAGACTTGTTTATGTGAATTATACCTATTGTTATTTATTGTATTGTAAATTCAAACAGGCTTTAAAATATATTTATTTACTATTTTATTTTTAAAATAATAATTAAGTTATCACATGTTCACTTTTTTTTTTTTTGTGGTACGCGGGCCTCTCACTGCCGCGGCCTCCCCCGTTGCGGAGCACAGGCTCCGGACGCACAGGCTCAGCGGCCATGGCTCATGGGCCCAGCCGCTCCGCGGCATGTGGGATCTTCCTGGACCGGGGCACGAACCTGCGTCCTGTATCGGCAGGCGGACTCTCAGCCACTGCACCACCAAGGAAGCCCCACATATTTTTTTTTCTAAGAAAATAGATATGTTTTCCAAAACAAAATACTTTAGTGGGATGAGTGGTATTGTTTTTTACATTTTGTAAATCTCTTTAATTTCTTCTGACTTAATAGTAGACATCTGGATTCTCATGTCTGTTTCTGCACTCAATCTGGTTAGACTGATGAAAATTCGACCTCACACGGATATACAGGTAGAAAAAGAACAGTGTTTTAATACACTTTTAGGATAATTAAGGCTATATTTCTCTGATATTACACAAAAATTTGACAAGGGATAGTTTCTTAAAGGTTAGCTGCAATATGGAATCTGAAATCATATCAATTAACTTTTCATTTTCTGTTACAAAAAAATCTGTCTTGCAGTTTTAGTGGATCTTTAGCCATTGTGTGATTTTGTATCATTTGAAGAATATTGGTTCACTGAGTTACGCAGATCTACCAAAGGTTAACGCACTTCACTATACAACATCAGAATATCATATACGTTAATATTACTACATTCTCATCAAAAGCCTGTAAGTATGAAGCTGTCAAGCTCATAGTGGAAGATATAAGTTTTTCCAAATTCTAATTTTTGCTCGATAGTGAAAACTTTTTTTTAATTTAAAGACTTTATGTTTTAGGAGCAGTTTTAGGTTTACAACAAAATTGAGAGGAAGGTACAGAGATTTCCCATATACCCCCTGTCCCCACACATGCATAGCCTCCCCATTATCAACATCCCTCACCAGGGACTTCCCTGGTGGTCCAGTGGTTAAGACTTCACCTTCCAATGAAAGGGGTGTGGGTTCGATCCCTGGTTGGGGAAGCTAAGATCCCACATGTCTCATGGCCAAAAAAACAAAAAAGAAAACATAAAACAGAAACAATATTGTAAGAAATTCAATAAAATGGTCCACATCAAAAAAAAATCTTTAAAATCCTTAACAAACAAATAAAAAACAAAACAAAACAAACAAACAAAAACCCTCACCAGAATGGTCCTTATTTTCTTTCTTTCTCTCTTTTTCTTTTAAATTTTAACCAAGGCTGCACCTACATTGACACATCATAATCACCCAAAGTCCGTAGTTTATCTTAGGGTTCACTCAACATTGTATATTTTATAGTTTTGGAGAAAAGTATAATGACATATATCCATCAATGTAATATCATACAGAGTACTTACACTCATCTAAAAATCCTCTATCCTCTGCCTGTTCATGTGGGCCCCTATCCCCCACCATGGCAACCACTGATCTTTTCATTGTCTCCCTAGTTTTTCCTTTTCCAGGATATCATCTAATTAGAATCATGTCATAAGTAGACTTTTTCATGTTGCCTTCTTTCACTTACTAATATGCATTTAATATTAGTAATATGCATGCATGTTCCTCCATGTCTTTCATGGCTTGATAGCTCATTTCTTTTTGTGCTGAATAATATTCCATTGTATGAATGTACCACAACTTATTTATCCATTCACCTATGAAGAGACATCTTGACTGCTTCCAAGTTTTGGCAATTATGAATAAAGCTTCTATAAACATCCTTGTATAGGCTTTTATGTGGACATAAGTTTTCAGCTCCTTTGGCAAAATACCAAGGAGTGTGCAATTGCTGGATCATATGGTAAGAGTATGGTTAGTTTTGTAAGAAATCACCGAACTGTCTTCCCAAGTGGCTGTACCATTTTCATTCCCATCAGCAATGTATGAGAGTTCCTGTTGCTCCACATCCTCTTCAGCATTTGGTGTTGTTAGTGTTCCAGATTTTGAGCATTCTCATAGCCAAAAGAATTCTATGGCCATTCTGATAGGTGTATAGTGGTATCTTGTTTTAATTTGCATTTCCCTTATGACACGTAAGGGATCTTTTCATATAATGTCTTTGGTTTTGGTATTAGGGTAATGAGTGGCTTCATACAGTGAGTTAAGATATATTCCCTCTCCTTCTATCCTATGAAAGAGATTGTAGAGAATTGGTATAATTTCTTCTTTAAATGTTTGATAGAATTCACCAGTGAACCCATCTGGGCCTGGTGCTTTCTGTTTTGGAGGGATATTCATTATTGATTCAGTTTCTTTACTAGATATAGGCCTAGTCAGATCATCTACTTCTTCTTGTGTAAGTTTTGGCAGATCATGTCTTTAAAAGAATTGGTGCATTTCATATAGGTTATCAGATTTGTGGGCATAGACTTGTTCATAGTATTCTTTTGTTTCCTTTTAATTTCTTTTCATTTCTGATACCAGTAATTTGTGTCCTCTGTCTTTTATTCTTAGCCTGGCTAGAGGATTATGAATTATATTGATTTTTACAAAGAACCAGCTTTTGGTTTCATTGATTTTTCTCTATTGATTTCCTGTTTCCAGTTTTACTGATTTTTGCTCTAATTCATATTGTTTCTTTTCTTCTGCTTACCTGGGATTTAATTTGCTTGTCTTTTTCTAGTTTCCTAAGGTGGAAACTTAATGATTTTAGAACTTCCTGATTTTTTAATGTATGCATTTAATGCCATACATTTCACTCTAAGCACTGCTTTCACTGCATCCCACAAATTTTGATAAGTTGTACTTTCATTTTCTTTTAGTCTTCTTTGATCCAACTGTTATTTAGAAACGTGTTATCTTATCTCCAAGTATTTTGGAATTTTTTGGTTATCTTTCTTTTATTGATTTTCAGTTTCATCCTATTGTGGTCAGAGAGCAGACATTATATGATTTCTTTGCTTTTAAACATGTTAAGGTGTGTTTATAGCCTAGAATGTGGTCCATCTTGGTGAATGTCCCATGTGCATTTGAGAAGAATGTATATTCTGCTGTTGTTGGATGACATAGTCTATAGATGTCAATTATATCCAGTTGATTGATGGTGTTGTTAAGTTCCACTATGTCCTTACTGATTTTCTGCCTGCTGGAATCTGTTTATTTCTGAGAGAGGTGTGTTGAAGTCTCTAACTATGATAGTGGATTCATCCATTTTCCCTGGCAGTTCTATCAGTTTTTGCCTCTTGTGATTTAATGCTCTGTTGTTATGTACATACATGTTAAGAATTGTTATGTCTTCTTGGAGAATTGACCCCTTTATCATTATGTAATGCATTTTTTTTTAATCCCTGATAACTTTCCTTACTTTGAAATCTGCTCTGTCTGAAATCAATATAGCTACTCTTGCTATCTTTTGATTAGTGTTAGCTCGGTATATTTTTCTCCATCCATTTAATTTTAATCTATATGTGTCTTTATATTTAAAGTGGGTTTCTTGTAGACAGCATATAGTTAGGTCATGTTTTTTGATCTACCCTGACTGACAATTTCTGTCTTTTAATTGATGCATTAAAAGTCATTGACATTCATAGTCATTATTTATGGAGTTGGATTAATGTTTACCATATTGGTTACTGTGTTTTCTATTTGTTGCCCTTGTACTTTTTTCTTGGTTTTGTCTTCCACTCTTCTGCTTTTTGTGGTTTTCATTGAGCTTTTTATGTGACCCAATTTTTTCTTCTTTCTTAGCATATCAGTGATAGTTCTTTTAAACTTTTTTTATTGGTTGCCGTGGAGTTTGCAATATACATTTACAACTAATCCAAGTTCACCTTCAAATAACACTATACCATTTCACAGGTAGTGTGAATACCTTATAATAACAAAATAATCCCAATTCCTTCCTCCCATTTCTTGTATCATTGCCATCATTTCATTTATATATAAGCATATATAATGATATATGCATAAGATATATACATAAGCATACATAATCAAACACATTGTTACTATTAGTATTTTGAACAAGCTGTTATCTGTTAGATCAATTAAGAGTAAGAAAAAAAGTTTTCATTTTTATTTCACCTTCACTTATTCCTTCTTCAGTGCTCTTCTTTCTTCATGGAGATCCGAGTTACTGACCTATATTATTTTCCATCTTTCTAAAGAACTTCCTTTAACATTTCTTGCAAGGCAGGTCTACTGACAACAAATTCTCTTAATTTTTGTTTGAGAAAGTCTTCATTTCTCCTTCACTTTTTTAAAAATAAATTTATTTATTTATTTTTGGCTGCGTTGGGTCTTCGTTGCTGCGTGCAGGCTTTCTCTAGTTGTGGCGAGCGGGGGCTATTCTTCATTGCGGTGCGCGGGCTTCTCATTGCAGTGGCTTCTCTTGTTGCAGAGCACAGGCTGTAGGTGCCCGGGCTTCAGTAGTTACGGCACATGGGCTCAGTACTTGTGGCTCACGGGCTCCAGAGCACAGGCTTAGTAGTTGTGGCACACGGGCTTAGTTGCTCCACGGCATGTGGGATCTTCCCGGACAAGGGCTCGAACCCGTGTCCCCTGCATTGGCAGGTGGATTCTTAACCACTGCGCCACCAGGGAAGCCCCTCTCCTTCACTTTTGAATGGTAATTTTTCAGATTACCCTCAGAATTCTAGATTGGTGATTTTTTTTTGCTCTCAATACTTTAAATATTTTACTCCTCTCTTTTGTTGCTTGCATGGTTCCTGGAGAGAAGTCACATGTAATTCTTACCTTTGTTTCTCTATAAGGTATTCCACCCTCCCTGTCTTCTTTAAGGAATTTTTCTTCATTCCTGATTTTCTATAATTTGAAAATTGTATGCCGGTTGTAGGGTTTCTTTGCGGGGGGGCATTTATCCTGTTGGATGTTCTCCAAGCTTTCTGGATCTGTGATTTGGTGTCTGATGTTAATTTGGAGAAATTCTCAGTCATTATTATTTCAAATATTTCTTCTGTTCCTTTCTTTCTTCTTCTGATAGTCCCATTATGCATATGTTACACCTTTTGTAGCTGTCCCACAGTTATTGGATCGTATATTCGGTTTTTGTCTTTGTTCTCTTTGCTTTTTGGTTTTTGAGCATTCTGTTGACGTATCCTCCAGCTTAGAGATTCCTCAGCTGTGTCCAGTCTACTAATAAGCCCATCAAAGGCATACTTCATTTATGTTAGTGTTTTTTCTCTTTAGCATTTCTTTGTGGTTCTTTCTTAGGATTTCTGTCTCTCTGCTTACATTGCCAACCTGTTCTTGCATGCTGTTTGCTGTAGCCATTATTAATAAATCATAGTTGTTTTAAATTCCGAGTCTAAATTCCAACATCCCTTCCATGTCTGGTTTTGATGCTTGCTGTCTCTTCAATTTGTGCTTTTTGCCTTTTAGCATGCCTTGTAATTTTCTTCTTTTTTTTTTTTTTGTGTAATTTTCTTCTTGATAGCTGGACCTGATGTACTGGTAGAAAGGAACTTCTATAAATAGGCCTGTAATGAGATGGTGGTAAGGTGTAGGGGTAGAGGAGGCATTCTACGGTCCTATATTTAGGTCTCGGTCTTTTAATGAGCCTCAGCCTCTGGACCATGAACCTCCGAACTCTTTCTCAGCCTTTATTAATTCCACCTCCACTATTAGGTGGGACAGGATGATTAGAGTGGGCTGGAGTTGGTTATTTCCCTTCCCCAGGTGAGTTAGGTTCTGAAAATACTCTAGCAGGTTAGGCTTTGGTTAACTAGTTTCTCCTGAGGACAGGCCTTGTTGAGAAGAACAGAGTGCTCTGGTGTATTTCAAAATGGTTCCTTTTCTCCTCCCGGTGCTGGAAGCATGAGGGAATTTTTCTCAGATATCTACTCTGGGATTCTTTTACTCTGGGAATCTGGTCAAGCTCCTGAATGTAAAATTCACAACATTGTGGAGATGTTAACTTTCAGAGTTGTCTTCTTTGAGCCTCCAGCAATTTGTCGGTTACAGTTCGTTTTCCTACGCCAGCACTGGCTCCCAAGGCAGTTTCTGCTCCGGTAAGGTAAGCCCTTACTCCCTGTATTTGTCTGACTGTGTCTCCAGTCTTGGTGGCAGTGGTTTTACCATCTCTCCCCTCTTATAGATCCAGGAAGAGTTGATTTTTCCGTCGGTTTAGCTTCTTACTTGTTTTTAGGATGGAGTGGCAACTTCCAAGTTCCTTATATGTGGAACTGGAAACCCTGATAGTGCAAATTTTATCATTGGTTACAAAGTGTCAGTTGTTTTTTTTAAAGTAACCGGCTCACTTTGCTCCTTTCCAAGAAAATGCCTGCCAAATACTTAAGTTTGTTAACAGTAGTTTGCTTGTCAGTCTTTCAAGTGAAAATAATGTTTCATGAAAAACGTGTCTAGTTCATCTCATAACTCAGTCAGCCATGGGCTTTTCCTCTATTTGACCATTATACTGCAGTACGAGGCAGAAGTACTTTAGGCATACTTCCCATTTTCTCACAGATAATAATAAAGAGACGTGTCAAGGGTCAACATTTACTAAAATTTTTACTGTTTGTTCAAGTACATTCTTAAGTGAAACTGGCTTTTTTAAGAACTGGGAGTGCTTAGCAGTGAAAACTACAATGACTCCTATGAGAGTTTGGTAACTCTAACCTGCCTCACGCTAAGGTACCAGCAGTTTTACCTGCCGTATCTTTTGCACCGTCAGTGGAAATGTCCTCACATTTTTGAGGATAAACCATGAATTTCAACAGCATTATTCAACCCTGAATATTTCAGCACTACTCATGTTTTTTTCCCCAAGCTCTCATATTATAGATCTTTTTCAATGATTAGTTGGTACTGATACTGAATGGATACAAGCAAAACAGCAAGTCCAGCTCGTGTCTATAGATTTGTCCATCTGAAAGGCAAAAACACAATTCTGCTGGGGAGATACTGACTCCATGTTTATGTTGTCAGCTAAATCTTTAATTTGGTGAGTTAGCCTCTTTGACTGGAAGGTGGTATGATTTCCTCTACAGTTCTCTGCTACTAGGTGTAGGTCTCCAGCGACTGTACTACAGTGGCTTACCCTATACTATGTTTCAGTTGCTTTTCCATTTCTATTTTGAAAAACTGCAACAAATAATTTTGGCTTTTAAAGATCTCATAACATTACTTTTAAATATTTAATTCCTTTTTCTTTAAACTCTGAATGATTTTCAAGATGACTCTACAAGTTAGCTCACACTACAATACTATTCTGAAATGTTCTGTTGAATCAGACAGTCAGATGAATTACTGGTGTCTATAAGGCCGAAGGAATGAGCTTTTGTCGTATTTTTGTTTCTTAGAGTTTAATCTATAATAACAGTTACAGTTAATCTTAAAACTTAGATTTTTTCAAAAAATGTTTAAATATTATTGCAAATAAGACTACAAGCTGTATTTACTAATGAGTAGCATAACAGACACGAAACTTCAAGATTTTAAAATAATTTATTAAATGATAATGAAGTTAGAAAAATTATAGTAGGCATAATCTAAGTAGCCAATGAGAGAGCACTAAGGACTGAGAATAAATTAACCTCTGAAAAATATATATACTCGTGCCCTAAAGCTGCTATCTTAGAAAATTCTAGAATACACAAACCCATATTCCAGAGCAAGGATGTCATTACACAACATGAAGCCTCTGGAAAATTACTCTATATATTTGTGAGGGAATAAGACTGAAAAGGGCAAATAAAGTCAGTATTTTTATAATAGGTTTGACTTCTAGGCCCTCCTGAGAGGATCTCAGAGAACTGCTGTTAGTAGGAATGAATTGGAAGAGGTCAAAAGTGGAGCTTGGGAGACCAATTAAGAGGATGTTGGGATGGTCTGTGTAGTGGTGGTTTTCCAACTGGAGGGTGCATCAGATCGCCTGGAGGGTTTATTTAAAACAGGTGGCCAGACCCTACTCCAGGCATTTTTGATTCAGCAGATTTAAGGTCGGGCCTCAAACTTTGCATTTGAAATGAGTTCCCAGGTGAGACTAATTGCTGCTTGTTTTGGAGCCACACTTTGAGAACCACCGCCCTGGGGCCCTGCTACTCACCTCAGACCTCGGCCCAGATCTACTGTGTATGAATCTAGATGGGTAAGATTGCCAGGTGATTTGTATACATATTAAAGTTTGAGAAGCACTGCTCTAAGAGTTAATGATATCCTAAGCCTGAGTATGGAGAAAAGTACAAAAATTTAAGTTATTTATAAGAGAGAGAAAAATAAGACTTTGTGGCTGGACGTAGAGAAGTCAGAGAGAGGGAGAATTTACCAGAAACGCTTCAGTTTCTTCCGGTTTGCACCACTGAGTAGGTGATGATTCCTTTTCACTGGGACAGGGAACACAAGCAGATGCGTACATCTGAAGGAGTGGTGTTTGAATTCAGTAATGAGTTTATTGACTACATGAAGATCTCTTTTAACCTCCACAGTATTTGTCATATGTGATTAAGCAATAATGTCCTGGGCTCCTGGGCTGAGAAGGGATTGGTATTGCATGAAAAACATTAGGCACACGTGCAGGGTTGTATTTCCTGCTCAGAATCCACTTGTGGCAGCTCTACATTAGTAAAATGCAAGTCTCTTCCACAAAAGGATTTTTTAAAACCTTTCTCCCATCCCCACAGCATTCATTTCCATGGACACAAGCAAACAGGTTAGAGGCACAGGGTAACTGGCAAAGATCACGTACCACCCATCAGTAACTAGAGCCCTGAAGAACAGAAGGGGATATTCCGGGTGTCCCAGAGCAAGACAGATCAGACTGTGATGCATGAACGATGTGGGCAAACTCAATATGGCTCCCTTTCAGAGTGGGAACACAGTCTCAGCAAATACTTGCACTGTTTTCCCAAAGTCCCCCTTTAAAAGAACTCCTCCAAATATTACTTACAGCTAGCTATGTACCTGACCAGCTGAGCCAGGACTCTAACACAAAAAGTGGGCTGCAGAAGGTAAGCAGTTCCCTCTTGCAGAATGAATGAGTCAGATTTCTATCTGGATGTGGGAGACATTACACTTTCATCCATTATTTTATTTGATCCTCACACGTCTGCCAGGTACGGCAGGTGTTATTATCTCCGGTTTTCAGGTGAGGAAGCTGAGTTTGAAGGAGATTAAAAGACTTATCTAGAGTTATTGAAATGGTAAGAGGATGAGCTGGGACTGGAACCAAGGTCTCCTGACTCCAACTTGTGTGCTCTTTTCACTGTAGTATAGTGCTGTAGTTCAATTTAACAGCAGATTGATCTGTAGGACATTGGTTCCTTTTAAAAAACATTCCAGTTCTTTGAAAAGAGCTGACTTGAACGGAATGTTCAGACAGTGGCACCTGATTCCTTAAAATAGCCTGGTTCAGAATGCATTACAGATTATTAGTGAACTTTTATTTTAATGGTCATGCAATTAATGATGAGTCACAGCAAATCTCTGGGGGGATAAAATGCTTACATTGTTACCAGGCCTGTTCATTATCCTCTGTGCTCTATATCCAGACCAATCAATAGATAATTAATAATGATGTGCTTACTGAAGTACAAGGTTATAAATTAATTTAATACTCATATGCATATTTTCTGGAGGATAAATGAGTGGAAACTGCCTGCCATGCCCATCTCATTGTACGAAAACGTATGTAATTATTACCAGCATATAATAAGAATGGTTCGCCCAGCCAAATGTTTGTACATTTCTGTTAATCAGTATTCATTTGAGCTACTTCCTTGCAGTTTGTGGAAGCAGTGCAATCAGTTGAGTAGTGTGGCAGATTTAAATCAGTAATAAAAGCCCTGGGGAAATTAACAAGACAAAACATTAACCACAGACTAAACATTAACATATATTAGCATTTTTATTATACCTGTAGAATTGTTAAATGGCACGGTTGCTACTATTTAAAAGTTTATGTTGTATATCACATAATTTCAATGTATATTTTGTTTTTAAACTTTTAAGATTTAATTAAGTGAAATTGAACAATGATACAATAGAAAATTTAACAGAATGAACTGAAGTTCATTATTTTATTCTAACTGGAAATGTATGGCATTCCCACCCTACGCTACCCCCAACCCCAAGGTACCCTAAAAAAAATGCCACAGGTAATATTCCTCCAGAGTGGACCACAGGGTCAGAATTGATATTTAAATTGCATAAACACAGAGGAAGTTTTTTTTTAATTTTTTTATTTTTTTAAGTAAATTAATATTTCTGAAGTTGCATAATTTTAAGTTTTCAAATGCAC